>NW_028227266.1:78163026-78630526 GCF_978045245.1 Mus caroli
GATTAATATTTCAACATAAGAATTTGTGGAGATACACTTTAGCCCACACCAGACAGAAAACATATAACTAACACCCAGTGCCTGCATATCTGTGACGCACATTTAATTCCCCAGGGAGAAATTCTGAGTTGAAGCTGGAGTGGAACAAAAAGGCAAAGCCTTAACTTTTGCTAAACTTTGTTTGACCAAAAATAAATAAATAAATAAATAAATAAATAAATAAATAAATAAATAAATAAATGTTATTTTAATAAAGAGATATGATTACAGTGTACCCACATACTGGGTACTCTCCCAGTAAGAAATGTTCCTTCAAAGTAAAGGTAACTTGGTCTTTGCAATGATTTTTGATTTTCTGGTTTATTTAATGATACACTTAAAATAAGTCAGAAAAATAAGTTGTATCTGGGGAAGGTTTACCCTCAGCCCCTCCTCACAGATCATAAAATATCATCTCAGTACATGTGTGCATCAAATATCTTAACAGTGAGCACATATGCCCTAGGAATTTGTTATATTACTGAAAACTATGTACATAATTTCCTCTAAGTTTAGAAAACTCAGAAGTTAATGTACATGTGTTTTCCACATTTTTCAGAGAAAATATTAACAAATTGCTTAAAATCCTTTCAACAATCCATGAAACTACTGATTTCTTTTAAATTATGCCTCAATTTACAACTATGCCTGATGCAGGAAAAACAAAACAAAAAACAAACAAACCATCCAGATTTCTGAGTTCAAGGCCAGCCTGGTCTACAGAGTGGGTTCCAGGACAGCCGGGGCTATACAGAGAAACCCTATCTCAAAAACAAACAAACAAAACAAAACAAACAAAAAAACAAACAACTATGCCTTATGACTTACATGAGTTTCCATTGTAATCAAAATGTAAAATTAATGAGTAGACAGTCTTCCAATGACACACAAAATCTGGTCCGCACAAAATGTCAATTTGTCATTATGTTTGAAAAACTTAAAACAGTGTAAAAATTATGAAAAATCTATTTCCCTGGAAATTGAAAAATAGGCTCATGAGATAATTAAATCACATAATAGTGAACGGTGTGCCTCCCAGGCAGAGGGGACTTGGAGGGTGTACAGGTAAGTGCTGGGAAGGGGGATTAGGAGTCTGCTCAAAGAAACCAGTGCACACCACTTAATAATTTATTTGTTAATAAAAAACCCTAGTGACAGGGCCACTTTACTTCTAATTTCACAACAAACATGAACATCAGCATGTGATACTGTTTTGGTAAATAAAGAAGTTTGTCAGATTGTCAAACTCTGAAAACAACAGCATAAAAACACCGTCTATGAGGTGGCAGTAACTGAGTTTTCTTTCTAGGCATCTCTGAGTCGGTTTTACCTTTTTCCACGAATATTTTTGTCTGCCATAGAAATAAAATCTACCTTGATTTCTGAATTTTTGTTAACGGTGAGCCAATGAATTTACTCAAATATCTGCATCAAGAATATGGCTAGGGGATGGTTGGTTCTAGGTCAGAGAAGGAATGAGCTGAAATCACCTTTGAAGTCAGAAATCAGCATCTCAAGATGCTTCCATGTTAGATTTGATTGTCAGCTGGGACCACCAGTCTTGTTTAATGCATTTTCTCCCAGCATGGCTGGCCAATGTCTTGCTTTGATTGACTAGTAACTATACCAGAACACATGCTTAGCTAAGATGGAGTCTTAGTGCTTTGAGCCTTAGCTGCCAGTGACCCCAGATCTTGGCACCTTTTATTATCCTTGGCTTATGGCAGCAGTGGATTGAAAACAAGCAGCAGCAGGCTCTTGTACAAGGCCGGGTACTGAAACTCTTAGTCCTACAGTAAAAGTGTGACAGCTCTCAGGCCTAGGATGTTGGTATCCTCAACACATAACAGTGGTTAATACTATAGCTTTAGGGCTTAGCGTATTAGAATCCAAAGCTTCTGCAGCTTTAAGTTGTTGGAACCCTTCTAATAGCCAGGGCTTGCTCTCCTTCCCTAGATTTTCGGATCCTGAGTCTTCTTCCTCCTCCCACCACTCAATTATGTTGCCTCTCACTGTGTCTGTGACTCTTTCACCCCCTCGTTCGGTCCTGGCCGCTGCTTGGAGAAATTCGGCTCCTTCTCATCTTTATCCCTGATACTGCTAGGATCATAGCTACTGATTCCTCCTCTGCACCAGACACCTCTGCCATTGCTGAATCCAACACTGATGCTCTCTCCTCCTTTTGTCTTGTGACCAGTGGGGAGTGGATAAGATTCTAAATGAATTTCTGTTACAGACATGGACACACCGTGTCAAAGACCCTAGGAGCTATGAACTGGCAAATCTTTCTCTGGGTCAGGCTCAGGGAATTGACTCAGTATGGAGATGTTGATAGACATTGTGTATAAAGCCCAACAATCATAGCTTCCTCTTTCAGGATGACTATAGGATTGATAGTGCCACCATACAGAAGCATTGAAGACTAGCTCACTCTTCCTCCTTGTGTTGTACAGAATGAACACAGAGGCTCTGGGTTGCATAGTAGGTGCTTTTCATCAGAGTGAACACACTATCAGATCCCAGCTTCTCTGTGTGTGTGTCTGCTGTTTTTTCATTATTCTTTCTTTCTTCCCATTTCACTTCCCATTTCAAGTTTCCAATATCAAGCTGAACAGGACACAGAAGTTACCAGTTCAGCCAACCTTATTAATTAACCAAAGGCCCTCAATTTAGAAAACACCACATAGGAATGGATTTTGAGAAGAAACTGTCAACCCTTCAATCTTGGGTCTGAGCTGAACTTCTGCTAGACTGCTCACTCTTGAACAGCGAATTTTCATGGCAAGAATCTACTTCACTCAACCAACAAATTTTCTCTATTAAGTGTTCCCCTGTGCTAACTTGTGAGCAGAATTTGAGTTGCCTAAGAAAACGACTCTCCAGTAGATGAAAAGGTGGTGAATGTGCAGAAATCAAGTTGAGTAGGGAGTCCATAAAGTCAAAAATAGGATGCTGGTATTTGCATATTTGGCTTTGCTACTATTACCACTAATTATTGTGTCATTAAACTACATAAACCTAAAAACGTCATTTGGTAAAACCACTCAGTTTTCACTTCAATGACAAATGGAAGAGTTTATATTCATTCTAAAAACCACAAGTGTATGGGAGGATTATGGTAAAGGAACATGTGTACTGGTTTCTGTATGTAAAAATAATTTAAATAAGGATCATAAAATTAAAGTTAAAAGCTTGCTTCTATGTAGAGTCAATATCTCAATGTGACAAAGTGAGTGAGGTGTCAGCAATAAATGTTACCAGGGCTAGAAGTGCAGCATATAGAGTGGGAAGAGGGCTGGCAAACAAAAAGCATCCTTGTCTTCCTCCACAGAAAGAAATAACAGAAGGAGCTGGGGGTTCTTGCTATTTATGCAGAACTGTGCTTTCAAAATAAATGTAGTTTATGGAATCTACTTGGAGTACAGAAGCACAGCTATTAAATAGCAATAGAGAAAGGAAGAGAGGGAAGAAAGGGTTGGAGGGAAGAAGTGATGATAAAAAGAAGGGGGAAAAAGGGAGGGAGACAGGGAGGAAGGAAAGGAGGAAGGAAGGAAGGGATGGGAAGAAGAGAGAGAAAAAGATTGATTTGATTTGGGGTCCAAATTTGAGAATATTTTTTTGTAAAATAATAATTTTAACAAAAGATTGTGTTCCATTTTTCTATAACTATATTTTCATAGATATATTTTTAAATAAAACAAATTTATCATATTATTTTAGCTCAGTCTAGGAATATTGATTTGGTTCTATGAAAAGGTTTTAACTTCCATCTCAGGCATTTCTATTAACAAAGCTTTTTACTCAGTGATAAAAGATTTGAATTTCATTAAACTCCTTTTTGTTCAGTATTTGGAAAATTCCAAATAAACCAAAGTACAAGTTATAAACACATTTCAGAAACCCTATCTTAGGATAACTGAAAACACCCCAGAGACTGAGCTGTTTGGGTGAATGACATTTTTTTAAGGAAAAAAAAAATGAGCGAATGCAAAAGGAAAAAGAGGATGGTTTGAAACCCATCGTGAGTCACCACACAAGTCACCACATGTCACCACACAAATCGCCACATGTCACTACACACGTCACAGTAAAAACCTAGCTCTTTCCATTTAGTAAATGTTTAGTGATGAGCACAAACTGCATAACTTTCTTAAAAGACAATGGAAGGTGGTTTTGAATCAGGTAAGGATTTGAATTTTCCCTTCCATTCTTCATGAGAACACAATTTCCCAAAACAGCAGGGCAGTTGCACATATAAACTCACAGTGATTGTGACAACGTGTGTAAGACCTGTGTAAGCTCAAGCTACACAAAACACCAGCATGCAGGCTAGGAGGTAAACATCCCATCACTAGCAGAGGAGCAGTGGGCATCTGTTAGCTTCTGGGAAGGTGAGAGTCAGCTTATTTCAGTGACTGGACCTCTAGTACACTCAGTACACACAGAGCAGGGTTAGTGGTGGGAGCTCAGGGAGGGGTGTGACTGAGACTCAAAATTGACTGGGCAGACAGGTTAAGGATGGAAAAAGAAAATATAGAAATAGATGAATAGTATCAAAACATAGTCTATGAATTTCTCAAAGAGTTAATAAAGGTATTGTTTTTAAACAGTCCCATATCCCCTAAAGAAATAGAAGCAGTCATTAATAGTCTCCCAACCAAGAAAAGCCCAGGACCAGATGGGTTTAGTGCAGAGTTCTATCAAACCTTCAAAGAAGAACTAAGCCCAGTTCTTCACAAACTATTCCACAAAATAGAATCAGAAGGTACTCTACCCAACTCATTCTATGAAGCCACAATTACTCTGATACCTAAACCACATAAAGACCCAACAAAAATAGAGAACTTCAGACCAATTTCCCTTATGAATATTGATGCAAAAATCCTCAATAAAGTTCTCGCTAATCGAACTCAAGAACACATCAAAACAATCATCCATCCTGACCAAGTAGGATTCATCCCAGGGATGCAAGGATGGTTCAATATACGAAAATCCATCAATGTAATCCATTATATAAACAAACTCAAAGACAAAAACCACATGATCATCTCATTAGATGCTGGAAAAGCATTTGACAAAATCCAACACCCATTCATGATAAAAGTCTTGGAAAGATCAGGAATTCAAGGCCCATACCTAAACATGATAAAAGCAATATACAGGAAACCAGTAGCCAACATCAAAGTAAATGGTGAGAAGCTGGAAGCAATCCCACTAAAATCAGGGACTAGACAAGGCTGCCCACTCTCTCCCTACCTATTCAACATTGTACTTGAAGTCCTAGCCAGAGCAATTAGACAACAAAAGGAGATCAAGGGGATACAAATCGGAAAAGAAGAAGTCAAAATATCGCTTTTTGCAGATGATATGATAGTATACAAAAGTGACCCTAAAAATTCCACCAGAGAACTCCTAAGCCTGATAAATAGCTTCGGTGAAGTAGCTGGATATAAAATTAACTCAAGCAAGTCAATGGCCTTTCTGTACACAAAGGATAAACAATCAGAGAAGGAAATTAGGGAAACAACACCCTTCTCAATAGTCACAAACAATATAAAATACCTTGGCGTGACTCTAACTAAGGAAGTGAAAGATCTGTATGACAAGAACTTCAAGTCCCTGAAGAAAGAAATTAAAGAAGATCTCAGAAGATGGAAAAACCTCCCATGCTCATGGATTGGCAGGATCAACATTGTAAAAATGGCTATCTTGCCAAAAGCAATCTACAGATTCAAAGTAATCCCCATCAAATTCCAACTCAATTCTTCAACGAATTGGAAAGGGCAATCTGCAAATTCATCTGGAACAACAAAAAACCGAGGATAGCAAAAACTCTTCTCAAGGATAAAAGAACCTCTGGAGGAATCACCATGCCTGACCTAAAGCTGTACTACAGAGCAATTGTGATAAAAACTGCATGATACTGGTATAACGACAGACAAGTACACCAATGGAACAGAATTGAAGACCCTGAGATTAACCCACATACCTATGGTCACTTGATCTTTGACAAGGGAGCAAAAACCATCCAGTGGAAAAAAGACAGCATTTTCAACAAATTTTGCTGGCACAACTGACGGTTATCATGTAGAAGAATGCGAATTGATCCATTCCTATCTCCTTGTACCAAGGTCAAATCTAAGTGGATTAAGGAACTCCACATAAAACCAGAGACACTGAATCTTATAGAGGAGAAAGTATGGAAAAGCCTCGAAGATATGGGTACAGGGGAAAATTTCCTGAATAGAACAGCAAAGGCTTGCACTGTAAGATCGAGAATCGATAAATGGGACCTCATAAAGTTGCAAAGCTTCTGCAAGGCAAAAGACACCGTCAATAAGACAAAAAGACCACCAACAGATTGGGAAAGGATCTTTACCTATCCTAAATCAGATAGGGGACTAATATCCAATATATATAAGGAACTCAAGAAGGTGGACTCCAGAAAATCAAATAACCCTGTTAAAAAATGGGGCTCAGAACTGAACAACGAATTCTCACCTGAGGAATACCGAATGGCAGAGAAGCACCTGAAAAAACGTTCAACATCCTTAATCATCAGGGAAATGCAAATCAAAACAACCCTGAGATTCCACCTCACACCAGTCAGAATGGCTAAGATCAAAAATTCAGGTG
The DNA here is from genome assembly GCF_978045245.1 of Mus caroli. Lineage (NCBI taxonomy): Eukaryota > Metazoa > Chordata > Mammalia > Rodentia > Muridae > Mus > Mus caroli. The sequence goes on from NW_028227266.1 coordinate 78,169,702, forward strand.
ACAGCAGATGCTGGCGAGGATGTGGAGAAAGAGGAACACTCCTTCATTGTTGGTGGGATTGCAAGCTGGTACAACCACTCTGGAAATCAGTTTGGCGGTTCCTCAGAAAATTGGACATAATACTACCAGAGGATCCAGCAATACCTCTCCTGGGCATATATCCTGAAGATATTCCAACCGGTAAGAAGGACAAATGCTCCACTATGTTCATAGCAGCCCTATTTATAATAGCCAGAAGCTGGAAAGAACCCAGATGCCTCTCAACAGAGGAATGGATACAGAAAATGTGGTACATTTACACAATGGAGTACTACTCAGCTATTAAAAGGAATGAATTTATGAAATTCCTAGGCAAATGGATGGATCTGGAGGGCATCATTCTGAGTGAGGTAACATATTCACAAAGGAACTCACACAATATTTACTCACTGATAAGTGGATATTAGCCCAAAAACTTAGGATACCCAAGATATAAGATACAATTTGTTAAACGCATGAAACTCAAGGAGAACGAAGACCAAAGTGTGGACACTGTGCCCCTTCTTGGAATTGGGAACAAAACACCCATGGAAAGAGTTACAGAGATAAAGTTTGGAGCTGTGAAGAAAGGATGGACCATCTAAAGACTGCCATATCCAGGGATCCATCCCATAATCAGCTTCCAAACGCTGACACCATTGCATACACTAGCAAGATTTTGCTGAAAGGACCCAGATATAGTTGTCTCTTGTGAGACAATGCCGGGGCCTAGCAAACACAGAAGTGGATACTCACAGTCAGCTATTGGATGGATCACAGGGCCCCCAATGGAGGAGCTAGAGAAAGTACCCAAGGAGCTAAAGGGAACTGCAACCACATAGGTGGATCATTATGAACGAACCAGTACCCCAGAGCTCTTGTCTCTAGCTGCATTTGTATCAAAAGATGGCCTAGTAGGCCATCACTGGAAAGAGAGGCCCATTGGACTTGCCAACTTTATATGCCCCAGTACAGGGGAATGCCAGGGCCAAGGGGTGGGGGTGGGTGGGTGGGGGACTGGGGGGCGGGGAGTGTATTGGGGACTTTTTGGATAGCATTAGAAATGTAATTGAGGAAATTACGTAATTAAAAAAAATAAAATAAAATAAAATAAAATGTAAGATTTGAGGAACTTATATATATGCAGGAGTTTAAAACTAAGAAGTGGGAGATGGTAACTAAACAAAGGCCCGTAGAAAAAGTAATGTAGGTTCTTTGCTTTTTGTTTTAAATGGGGAATTGTTTTTATGAGTTTGGTGTTTGGTTTTGTTTTTTGCAATGGCTCTCACTATGAATTTACCATGTGGACCAAGTTGGCTTCAGAATCACAGAGATCTGACTTCCTCAGCCTCCCAAGGGCTTGGATTAGAGGTGTACCGCCCTGCTTCCAAGCTGCCATGCTTCTACCACAGAATCTTACTTACTCTTGACTTAAACGACTTATTCATTGTGTCACAGTTCTGGAGCTAAAGGTCTGAGATGGAATTGTTAGTATTAGTGTTTTAACATCTGTTTACTCTCTTTGCATTCATTTGGTGTTCTCCGAGCATACTGGCATATCTATGTGTTGATTTTCTTTAAAGAGTACTAATAATGTTGTGTTGGGACCCACCAGAATTATGTTATTATAACTTTACAAAGATCCTGTTTTAAGTAAGGTTAATTCTGAGGTGAGGTGTTTTGATGCCCAGGACTTTAGGTTCTACAGACAAGATTCAACCAATAGCCATCAATCAAGTGGCAGAAACAGCCACAGAGGCTTTTTCTAATTATTTTGGAAACAACGGGTCTTGCCAACAAGTGATATAAACTATTTACAATCCAGAATGAGACATCCCTTTAAAATGCTAAAGCAAAAGAAAAACAAAAGTATACCACACACACACACACACACACAAACAAACCAAGAAGTTCATTTTTTGCTGGCCAACTGAACTACTCTATGAAGGAAGAGAGCAAGAGAGAAAAAGAGAATGGTGTGTGTGTGTGTGTGTGTCTGTATACTTTTGAGGGGGAACACAGAGGCTGCTATATTCATTGTGCAGAAAGTGAGTAATAATCCACTAGTGAAGTATTTCCACAAGCAAGCTGTCAAAGTAGAGTTGAGCAGTGAGTCTTCATGAGGAACTGTGAATAAAGTCAGAAGATATGCAAAGAAACAGGCAGGAAATTGCAATTAATCTTCCTGATAATTGTCTGCTGCATACATACCTAACTTTAAGAAATGGTAGAGAAATTAGATGTGCAGACTTATATAGCTATGACCAACAAATGCTGAGAACAACCCTACTAAATGTACTTCCCACAAAATTTTAGATAGAAAGATAAATGATAGATAGATAGATAGATAGATAGATAGATAGATAGATAGATAGATAGATATAAATGGACAAATAGATAATGATGTTCTCCCTGTTCCATTGGATACAAACACTTTTCCTTTTCCTCTTTTTCTGGTAGGAAGACGAAGTATACTGAGCCTTAAAAATTAGTAGGGTAAATTTTTCAGGAGCAGAAAGGGTCTGCAACCCTATAGGTGGAACAACAATATGAACTAACCAGCACCCCCAGAGCTCGTGACTCTAGCTGCATATGTAGCAGAAGATGGCCTAGTCAGCCATCATTGGGAGGAGAGGCCCTTGGTCTTGCAAAGATTGTATGCCCCAGTACAGGGGAATGCCAGGGCCAAGAAGCGGGAGTGTGTGGGTTGGGGAGCAGGGTGGGGGGTGGTGTATAAAGGAACTTTGGGATAAGCATTTGAAATGTAAATGAAGAAAATATCTAATAAAAATTTGATTTTAAAAAGTAGTAAGGTGTCTTGATTATACAATATCTGGGAAATTAAAAAAAAATAGCTTCATTAGAGATGGAAATCATTCCATGAGTCTGGCCAGCATGAGAAACTGCTTCCGTTTGATAAGCAGGCCAAAATGTTTCTAAAAGGACTATCTGAAGATGTAGGATAGGAATTTTATTTTGAGTGCCACTCCTTTTTCGTTTATTCCATGTGCAATTAACAGTCACATTGCTTTGATCCTATCCATCGCTCCTTTGGTGATTCACATCAATGAGGTGTTTTTTTGTTTGTTTTTTGTATTTTTGCTTGTGGGGATTTTGTTGTTTTTTGTTTGGTTGGTTTTTGCAAACACTAAAATGAATTGAAGATTTTTCTTTTGTCTTTATTAGATATTTTCTTTATTTACATTTTAAATGCTGTCTTCTTTCCTAGATTCCCCTCCAAAAATCCCCTATCCTCTTTCCCCTCCCCCTGCTCCCCAACCCACCCACTTCCATTTCTAGCCCTGGCAGTCCCATATACTGGGGCACAGAACCTTCATAGGACCTAGGACCTCTCTCCATTGATGACCGACTAGGCCATCCTCTGCTACATATGCAGCTGGAGCCATGAGTCCCACCATGTGTTTTCTGTGATTGGTGGTTTAGTCCCAAGGAGCTCTGGGGGGTGGGGGGGGGGTACTGGTTAGTTCATATTGATGTTCCTCTTATGGGGATGCAAACTCCTTCAGCTCCTTGGGTACTTTCTCTAGCTCCTTCACTGGGGACCCTGTGCTCTATCCACTGGATGACTGTGAACATTCACTTCTGTATTTGTCAGGCACTGGCAGAGCCTCTCTGGAGACAGCTTTATCAGGCTCCTGTCAGCAAACTCTTGTTGGCATCTGCCATAGCGTCTGCATTTGATGGTTGTTTATGGGATGGATCCCTAAGTGGGGCAGTCTCTATCTCTGGATAGTCATTCCTTCAGTCTCTGCTCTGAACTTTGTAACTCCTTCCATGGGTATTTTGTTCCCCCTTCTAAGAAGAATTCTGAGTTTCTGGGCTAACATCCTCTTATCAGTGAGTGCATATTATATATGTTCTTTTGTGATTGGGTTACCTCACTTAGGATGATATCCTCCAGATCCACCCACTTGTTTAAGAATTTCATAAATTCATTGTTTTTAAAAACTGAGTAGTACTCCATTCTGTAAATGTACTACATTTTCTCTATCCATTCCTCTGTTGAGGCACATCTGGGTTCTTTCCAGCTTCTGAGTATTATAAATAAGTTTGCTATGAACATAGTAGAGCATGTGTCCTTATTACCAGTTGGAGCATCTTCTGGGTATATGCCCGGGAATGGTATTGCTGGATCTTCCTGTAGTATTATGTTCAATTTTCTGAGGAACTGCCCAACTGATTTCCAGAGTGGTTGTACCAGCTTGCAGTCCCACCAGCAATGGGGGAGTGTTCCCCTTTCTCCACATCCTAGCCAGCATATGCTGTCATCTGAATTTTTGATCCTGGTGGAATCTCAGAGTTGTTTTGATTTGCATTTCCCTGATGATTAAGGATGCTGAACATTTTTTCAGGTGTTTTTTAGCCATTCCGTATTCCTCAGTTGAGAATTTTTTGTTTAGCTCTGTACCCCCATTTTAATAGGGTTATTTGGTTTTCTGGAGTCCAACTTCTTGATGTCTTTATCCCACCCCCACCCCACCCTCCAGTGATACCCAATAAGGTAATCCTCTGGTACATATCCAGCTGGAGCCATGGGTGTCTCCCCCCACCCCATGTGTACTCTTTGGTTGGTGGTTTGGTTCCTAGGAGATTTGGGGGGTCTGGTTAGTTGATATTGTTGTTCTTCCTATGGGTTTGCAAACCCTTTCAGCTCCTTCAGTCCTTGCCCTATCTCCTTCTCCTGCATTGGAGTCCCTGCACTCAGTCTGATGTTTGACTGTGAGCATTAGCATTTGTATTGGTCAAGTTCTGCAGAGCCTCTCACAGGACAGCTATACCAGACTCTTGTCAGAAAGCTCCTCTTGACATTAGCAGTAGTGTCTGGGTTTGGTGTCTGTAATTGCTCAAAGTTACAAAGGAATTTTCATCAAACCTAGACACAAGTTCAGAGGCAAGGTTTTTTTTCCTTCTGTGTGTTTCACAATGTTATTTAAGAATTTAATAAATATTTGAGATTGAAAAGCATGTATTTGTATGCATTAATAAGTTGAATAACACTTGAACAAATTACTTAATTTCCCCAACTCTCAGAATTTCCCAAATGATATCACATGTTCATGTTAGAGTGGGAGTTGTTAGTAAGTGAATATAGATTTGCTTCTCATTGGCGGGTCATCAATTGTGTGTTAAGTCATCAAGTAGGTAATAACGAAGCTTTCATCTCCTAACTCTATTCAAGAAAGTATTTGATATCTGGAACATTATATTTTAATTTTTCCTATACAGTTCAGACTTAATTTTGATGTTTAAAAGTATATGCCAATTACTGCTTTCTATCTTGTTTCTAAAATTTTTACTTAACATAAGTATAAATCCAGGGTCCTTTCTTAAGCTTTGTCAGATCACAAGCAAGCACAATAACACAATTACCTGACTCACCAGTTGACCTCCATCCCATCCTATCTGCTAGGCTCATGCAGCAGTGCTTGGTAACTGCAGCATCTCTCACTTGGGACACTGTGTTTATATCTCATCTTCAGTTATGATGTGGAGCCAGACCTCTGCTTGATTACTCCTCACTGATCATATGCCTCCGTCCTGGGGACTGCCTTGGAATCTTGAGCAAAATGAAACCATCCGTGAGGCTGTGAAGCCTGGAAACGAGGGTGATGGGTGTGCACAAGGATAGGTTACTCATATTTTGACCAAAAAGGCATTAATAAATTCAATGTGGATTCCACAATGTTCTTTTCTAAAAATAGGTAAGTCATATTCTAAAACTCAGTAGCAAGTCTGAAATTCCAAATTAGGGTGTGAAATTTTCCACTTCTTAAGTTATAGGGTCACATATTTTCCCAAACCATTCACAAGAAGATGCCATTGTAATAATAGATTTTACTAAAGTGAAATGTGCTAGTGAACTTCAGATAACTTCATGATTAAAAAGATGCCTACCAAAATATGAGGGTAAAAGTAACCTATACATATAAATTATGTATGTGAAAGATTTAAAATTAAATATATTGTATTCTCTTCAGTAGCATGCTTTTCTAAGCATCCATGCCTTGTACACATATATACATGAGCATCTTCATGGAGCAAGTATCGTTAAGCCAAACAAAATGTTTTTGTTTAGCAAAGGATTTATACCTTTGCTAAGATTTTGAGTAACTGTTATATTTTAAGTATATTTTACAACTTATAGTGATAGATATGTCGACAAAGAGTAATGACAATATTATTTTCCAGCTAAGATTCCATTCTCTCTCTCTCTCTCTCTCTTTCTCTCTCTCTCTCTCTCTCTCTCTCTCTCTCTCTGTGTGTGTGTGTGTGTGTGTGTGTGTGTGTGTGTGTGTGTGTGTGGCAACTATAAAGCCTTTTAATTTTCTTGCTTCTAGAAATAATGTACACAGAAAACCAAGTGGACAGTTTTTAACTATTGTGAGCAACCAGAAAACATTGTCAGCACTGTAAAAAAAATTAATTTTATAATTCCATAACATATATTGTACATATACTTGCTGGCAAGATCATCTCTACTTCCAGACACTAACAGAAAACATTGAAAGACAAGTTTATTTTTTTAAGTAGTTAATCTCTTGTTGGTCCAGATTATTAAATATAATTTTCCAATTAAATGCAGCAACAACTCTGTATGCATTTTCATTTGTTGTAAGTCAGTTGTGAGTGGACATGTGGAACCCTCCTCAGCCAACTGTGTGTCCAGACAACTGTGTTTGCAGTGTGATGCTGTGCAGAAAACAGTCTGCTGTAAATTAATCTAGTAAATAGCTCTTTTATTAAAATTCAGATTTAAAGAACAGATTTAAAATTTGAAGTAAAAATTGTTATTAGGTAAATAACGTACTGAACTCTTCTGAGATCAATGTTTCATTTGTCAAACCCTATAAATGTGTTAAGTTTTAAGTTTAGCATCTGGATGAAATTATCCTAAAATAGTATCACAATCCTGAGATCAGCAAATTTTAGTTTTGCCCACAGCTTTTCTTTTTTCTTTTTTTTTTTTCTTTTTTTTGTGGAAAAGAAAGAAGTAAAATGGTCACTGGAATTTATTTTTCCATTAGCTCTAGTTCATTTCAAAAGCAATGAGATAGTAGTGAAATACAACTAAATAAACAGATAAGTAAATCTTCTATGACAGTGGATTGATTTCTTTTGCATGGAAATTAAGCCCTACTGATTTTGCTATGCATCTATCATACTTTTATGCATGACTGCTTGCTGTGGTTGTGTGGTTTATGCCCAGCCAAGAAACTTGAGTGATGACCAAAACCTCTTTTGCTTCCCTCAACAGCTCTTTAATTTAGAATGTATCAATCCAAAGACAGACTATTTTTCTAATCTGCCAATAAGGAATAAGTATTTTTTTTCTAATCACATATGTGGTTGTGGAGAAGCCCCAGTACTTGAGGCAAGAAATGAAATAAAAAAAAAATACTGGCAGGAATATGCGCTTATACTCAAGTGGAGCTCTCACAATCCACATAAGATATACTGAAAAATATGAGAAAGATAATTTGGTTCAAATCTCAAGAAGATTTCTGAATCTGAGAATCCAAGAAAAAAGATTTAAAATGTCCCACAAATGATTCTTAGTATTTAGGCACAAGCACTAGAGACTGGATAGAGATGAAAGGGTGTACTGTGTCTGGTCCAGTGGATATTTCTTCTGCTTGTAGATCATTACAGAGGGTGAGGTTATAAAAGATACCAGAAGACTACATATTACCTTTTAACTGAAAGGTAAGGATTTTTGGAAAAGTAGGAAAGAATAGTTATATGGTTTAAATGAGAATACCCCCTATAGATTTATATATTTGAACATTTGGCCCTCAGTTGGTGGAACTGTTTGGAAAGAACTAGAAAGTGTGGCCTTCTTTGAAGAGGTGTGATACTGGGGAGGAACTTTGAGGTTTGAAATGGCCCCTGCCATTCCCACCCTCCCTGTCTCTTATTTAGAGATCACAACATGAGCGTTCAGCAACTGTTCCAGTACCACACCTGACTTTCTGCTGCCATGCCCCCTGTCAAGATGGCCATGCAAAACTGTGTGCCCCAAATAAACTCTTTTTCCTATAAGTTGTCTTGGTTGTGATGCCATATCAAAACCATAGAGAAGTAACCAAACCAATTCCCCAAGCCAATTCTGCAACTTCATATCAAAGATGACTTTAAGGGAAGAGTAAAGCAAAGTAAAACAAAATGAAACACAAAACAAACAAATAAAAAGAATGATATACAAAATACAAGCCTTCTTTTCTAACCCAACTCTTCTTTTTAAATGTTTTATTACATTTATTTGCTTTTGGAGGAGACAACTTATAAGAATCAGTTGTCTCTTTCCTCCATGTGAGTCCAGCAGATCCAACATTGGCTGTCAGGGCTGGCAACCAACCCTCTGGCCCACAAAGCCACCAAGTCTAGCCAGCCCTTAGCTGGATTTTTAATAAGACACTGGCTTACCCAATAATATGACAAAAGCAAAAGTGAAGGGAGCATCTCGGTGACACTGAACCCTACCTAGCATAATGGTCACAACCAACTTAGAGGAAAATGAGACAAGCAAAGGAAGAAAGAAAACAGACTTAAATAAAACTGAGCTAGAAGCTAAACACGGCATCATATTAGCATCATTGGCCACTGAACAAATTGCAAACTATCAACTACTAACCCTCAAGCTCTATGACTATGTGTTATACTGCACATATATCCACATAATAAAGTAAACAAACAAACAAACACCTGTAATCACAACATTCTGCAGTAAGTACCATGTATGAAAAGCATTAACTCAAGATCAGTAGGAAGAAAAATATTGTAACCTAACACTTTGACAAGAGGTCTACAAAGCAGAAAAAAAAAAACTTTAGTATACCTGCATGCTTTCATCAAATATTTAGAAAACATTAATGTATAAAACACATCAAACCATGTATGAATTTTACATATCAAACACAAAGAAACAATTTGGAGAAAATAAGACCAGCCAATCATTTGCAATTTATAAAAACCTAATGGTTGTTATATGCAGTATATTCTAATAGTTCTGCTGGAATGTGACTTTAAAGCATTCTGTGAAAAGTGAGCAGCAATAAACAAAATGTATAGGATTGTAAATGTGATTAATATGGATAGCCAGCTTTGTTATAAACCTGCATTAATCTTTTGTCATGGCAATGAAGAAAGTACTAGTCCACATGTTTCAAGACAACTTGAGAAGCATCTGAGATAGAAAGATGGTGGGAAATGATACAGGAAGTTCTAGGCATACAGTAAACCTTGAAGGTTCCTGTTTGGTATGTCCTAAATCCATGCCCTCCCATGATTCACCAGAAGGAACTGTAGGACCCATCACATAATCCCACTACAGTAAAGACTCACCATAGGGGACAGAATGAGGTTTAACAGTAGAAAATTACCACTGGGTCTGGGAGCTGGTAATGGGCAGGGTTCCTTTGTCTTGTCTCTCCCCTGGCATGCAGAACATAAATGCCCTCTGGATAAAATACATCAATATGTGAAATACTGAGTCCAGAGGTGCCTGCTCAAGACCAATCGATTAGGACATTTACTGGGAATTGTCATATATGGCACTGTTCACTAGTAAATGCAACTCTACACTCCGAGCAGAAAGAGGTGCTCTCACTAACTGATGGTGTCTGAATAGCAGAATTAATGTAGTTTACCATTTGTCCTTACCACTTAGTGACCAAGTGAACATTTTAAAACTGTGTTAACAGGTGCCAGCCAGGGGTCAACTTTGTCAGCATGCCCTGTTAAAGCTGTTCTAAAGATGGCTGTCTTCGGTCTGCCAAGGTACTCTCCACTCAGATCTATTCCAAGCTTTACATTCGAAAGGAGGCTTTCTTTTTCAGAGAAAATGTTATAAGTATTTGTAAAATGCTTCTGTAAATCAAATAATGGATTAAACTTAATGCATGTGTAAGAAAGTGTGGCAGGTATCCCTTTTATAAAAACTGCCTTAGCCAGAAGCTGGGAAGAACCCAGATGTCCCTCAACAGAAGAATGGATACAGAAAATGTGGTACATTTACACAATGGAGTGCTAATCAGCTATTAAAAACAATGAATTTATGAAATTCTTAGGCAAATGAATGGAACTAGAAAATATCCTGAGTGAGATAACCCAATCATAAAAGAACACACATGCTATGCGCTCACTGATAAGTGGATATTAGCCCAGAAGCTCGGAATAACCAAGATACAATTCACAGACCACATGAAACTCAAGAAGAAGGAAGACCAAAGTGTGGATACTTAGATCCTTCTTAGAAGGGGGAACAAAATACCCATGGAAGGAGTTACAGAGACAAAATGTGGAGCAGATACTGAAGGAATGACGGTCCAAAGACTGCCCCACCTGGGGATCCATTCCCTATACAACCACCAAACCCAGACACTATTGTGGATGCCAACAAGTGCTTGCTGACAGGAGCCTAATTTAGCTGCCTACTGAGAGGCTTTGCCAGCCCGACAGATACAGAAGTGGATGTTCATAACTATCCATTGGACTGAGGACAGGGTCCCCAATGAAGGAGCTAGAGAAGGGACCCAAGGAGCTGAAAGGGTTTGCAGCCCCATAGGAGGAACAACAATATGAACTAGCCTGCACTCCCAGAGCTCCCAGGGATTAAACCACCAACCAAGGGGTACACGAGGTGGGATTCATGGCTCCAGCTACATATGTAGCAAAGGATGGCCTTATGGATCATCAATGGGAGGAGAGGCTCTTGGTCCTGTGGAGGCTCTATGCCCCAGTGTAGGGGAATGCCAGGGTCAGGAAGCAGGAATGGGGGGGTTGGTGAGCAGGGGAAGGGAGGAGGGGCTAGGGGGAAGGGGTTTTTGGAGGGGAAACCAGGAAAGGGGATAACATTTGAAGTGTAAATAAAGAAAATATCTAATTAAAAAAACTGCCTAAAGGCAGGAGAGATGGCTTTGCAGTTCAAAAACCTTCTGCCTCAGCAGTTCAGTTCCTAACACTCACATTGGGCAGCTCAAACTTGTATGTATCTGCCGCTCTAGGAGATCTAACGTCCTCTTCTGACTACCATGGGCATCCACAAACCCATGCATATAGTCACACGATACAAACTTAAACACATTAATAAAGTTAAAGTAATTTATAGAGTGCATTCATTTTTTCCTCCATTGAAGTAGTTTTGTGGAAGTGTCTCTCTTAGTTCAGTGAAACTTGTTCCCCTGGCACAGAGTGATGTCATTGTTGTGCATTCACAAGTTCTAAGTTCTAACTGAGTGCATTCACTCAGTTCTAAGGGAAACTTGAGGTCTTTCTCTTCCTGGTCCCCTGGGTAATAAGGTACAAAAATTGGAAATCATTGGCAACCACAGGTTGTAAGCATGTTAGCTTTGCAACGAAGAATATAAGAAACAAACTATAGGGAAAAAAATCATATTAGGTGAACCCAGCACTTGGTAGGAAATGCACACCTCACCCAGTTGCAAGTGTGCTGTTTTCATTTTTGGTAATTTATAAAAATTTGGTGTTTTCATGAATTCTGTAAAGTAATTTATTTTCTTTTGCTCTTTTTCTTTTGAAAATATTTTTTTGATTTTTTTGAGAGTTCCAAGTTATGTACAGTGTGTGCTGCCATATTCCCACCCACCCCTACTCTTCAAAGATCAATCCCAGCTTCCCTACCCGACTAATTTTGTGTCCTATTTTTAAAACCTTCAAACCAATTTATATTATTAAATATTACTGGATGTGTCATCTTCTACCGGAGCATGGTCACCTTATCAGAGGATTCACTCCCACAGAAAACTAGCCTTCCCTCTCCCAGCAATTAACAATTGCCAATAGCTCCTCAGCTAGAGCTGTTCTCCTTCCCCATGCTAGGATTTGGCCAGTCTTGGGGTTGCCCTACTTGTATGAATGTGGTCACAAAGACTGAGTTCATAGGTCTAACTGACCTGCTATATCCAGATGTTTCCATGTGCTCTTCTATCACCTCTGGGTCTTACACTCTTTCTGCCCCTGTCTTCAGCAATGGTTCCTCAGCCTAGAGATAGGGTACACAGTATATATTTTTCATTTGGAGATGAGCACTCTGAAGTCTTTTCTTCTCTGTACCTTGTCCAGTTCTGTGTTAAATCACCATCTACTTGCAGTAGAATCTCCTCAGATGACGGTTTCAAGGGATGCATCATTGAGCTATGGGTATAATATCATTGTAGTCATTAAGAGTCAGTTTAATACTATGTCCATTTAACAGCATAACACGAGTGGGTTCTCCAAAAAGTTCTATGACCTATCTAGCCATAGATTCTTGACACAGTATTGGTGTGAAGTATGGGTTTCACCCTGTGGAGTATGATATAAATCCAATCAGAAATTTATTGGTTATTTTCATGATGTTTGTGCTACTATTGTGCCAGAAGGTGTGCTTTGTCAGGCCAGTCATTACTGTAGCTCTCAGGATTCACAACTGGATATGATAAATGATCACATTTTCTTCTGGTAGCTTGTATAGCACTTTCCAGCACTATGAAGCTAGCCAATAGACATGAAGCTTTCTGGTCAGTTCCAGCTTTATTTCTCCACATTTAATGACTCAAGTATGTGTTTTCTTCAGTAACAGGGCCTTACTGTCAAATTCAAGATAGTAACCAAGAACAATAACAATAGCCTATAATGTTTGTAATCTATAGAACCTCATTGGTCAACAATTCCAGGAGAAGTAACCTATTCCTGGAGCTGGGTAGTTCTCTCATCTGTGGATGTTAACGTTTAATCTTCTGATACATGTGTCTGAGTTGAAATAACCATAGAAGTCATAAAGTCATTAGAGACATGGGGAGGGTCTTTCAAAGGAATGGTTATAATACAGCAGTATAAAAAGCTGTAGGTGAAGAATGAAATAGGAAGACTTGAAATGGGCTTGATGAGCTAAAGAAGGATTGAAGCAGGAGTATTGGAAGGGGTGAATAAGCTTAAAGACATTTTTAAAAAGACACATAGAAATCTACTACTACAGAAGCACTATGTGTATGCATCTATAAGTACACAGACATAAAAACAAATATTTTCTAAAGATTTATTTTATTATTTTATTGTATGTGTATGTATGAGGACCTGAGCATATGGATGGATGTGGAACTGAAGTTACGGGCAGGTATAAGGCACCATTTCTAGATACTAGGAACTGAAACTTGGTCCTCTACAAGAGCAGTGTGCGTTCTTAACCACTGAGCCATATCTACATTCTCTCCTTTGTACTTACAGTGTTTTATACTGACTTTCAGTAATTCCAAAACATGAGTAATTTCTAAAACTATTATGAGAACAAATCATTTTCTTTTGCAGCTATGTTAGATTTTATTTTTAGGTATTTGCATTCCTTTCTGAACTCAAAAGATATTCCACTTAGTCAGTGGCTCAGTTACTTCATTTTTAAAAATAAAGGGGTTAAAAGCAAGTGTGATGGAACACACCTCTGATCCCAGTACTCAGGAAGCTTAGGCAGGTGTTCTCTGAATTCCAAGCCATCCAGGCCTACATAGTGAGACAGTGTATCATCAACATCAACAGCAGAGATAATAAGAATAAATGGAGGAATGAGACATTGTCTACAGGTTATAATTTGACACTGGCGATCAACTGGAGAGAATTTTCCATGTGTGTAGATTCTACAGACTACATTTTTCTTTGTCAAAAACTAAAATGTACTATTTCACAGTCCAACTTGCAGAGTTTTGTGACTCTAAAGGCTTTCCTGATAGAAAAGTAATTTTTAAACTGGATTGTGGTTGGATATAGGTCATGGGTAGAAATGGCCTTAGCATTTACAAGATGTGGGGGTTCAATCCCTAGGTGCAAAGAGAACAAGAAACTAAATTGATGCTATTTAATAGCATATATGATCTAATTTATCATTATTCAAATGAGACAAATAGGTTAAATAGCATTTTTAAAAATATCTTTATTTAGTCTTTGACACTTTCGTTTATGTGTATAATATCCTGTGATAACATTCAACCCTCTTATGACCTTGTATCTTTACCTTTCCTGCATAACCCATTCTTCAAAACAACTCTCCTATGCATATGTCTTTAAAATGCCTTTCATCTTGAAGACTAAAAGTCAAAACAGTATTTGAGACCCCCCAAAAATACTAAACAACATGTAAACAATACCAGTGAAAAGACAAAAATATTTCATAAGTTTTAAAGAAAATCTTACAAACAAAAACAAGAGTCTTCTACAAAAATAATAGTGAGTATGAAGAGTTCAAGGATTGTTTGCGAGTGTCGATTTTGTTTTGTTTTTTATAAACAACCCCCCAAAAAAGATAAAAGGCTTCTCCAACAGAACCTTCCAGAACTCCACCATAGAAGATACCCTGCAAAGCTCAAAATGCCAAAGAGACAGTGGCTTTCTCCTCACTCCCAAGCTGGAAAAAAACACACAAGCAACCAAGCAAACAAACAAAAAATCCAAAGCATACAAACAAACGAACCAGAAGAGGCTAGTCTGCCTCCATGTCTCATACAAATCCCAACAACAATCAGAGATATTCATCTCCCCATTGTTTCTCTTCATCAGTTCAGCTGAACATTAACGGAGCTTTCATCATAGAAAAAGAACAATGCAAGCCTCAAAGCAAAAAGGAAGTATCTTGACTTCTGAACTTGTAGTGATAAAATATATTCCAGTACAAAAGTGCTGACATTGTAAGAATACAAGCAAGAGCTCTGCTCCAAGGAGAGTAAATAAATAAACAAACAGATAGACAGACAGACAGACAGACAGACAGACAGACAGACAGATAGATAGATAGATAGATAGATAGATAGATAGATAGATAGATAGATAGATAGATAGATAGATAAAAGCACAGGAGCCACTGAAAGGCAAGGGACACACATCAGTATATCAGTATCCAGAATTCAGGCTATCCAATATACTGCTGTGACAGAAACTGCTACTTAGCCTCAACTATTTTTAAAATGAAGTGGAGGGTACTGGAAACAATTGTAAGAATTAGTGATTTAGCTCTACATGGAGAATGTTGTAAAATGAAGATCTAAGCACTGAAGAGAAGAAAGTGTCCTAGTGTCGTCTTTCTCAGCAGTAAGTTTCAGAACAAATTTTTAAAACTGCCATTTGACAGTATTTTATTGGAGGTTTCTAAAAAAAAAATTATTTTGAAGTTTATTAACCTCAGGAAGCACAGGCGACAAGAAGTAAGCTACTAATGGTCCACTGGCTATTCTAACAGTGTCTGTCTCTTTCCATCTTGTCACATGGCCACGGCAGGCACACACTTTGAAAACTATGCGCAACATCTTGCCCACTGAAAGAGCCTTAAAAACAGCAGGCAAGGGCAAAGGCAGCCTGGAACAATCCACCCAAATGCAGCAGTGCAGAGTCCACCTCTCTCTTTCTGTGCTCTCAGAGAAAGCACATCATCATGATGTATACTTTCATCATGAGAGAAAGGGAGAGGGGGAGAAGGGAGAGGCAGGGGCTTCAGAACCACAGAGAAACACAGTCCTTCTCCAGTATAAATGGTTTTCAAACCACTGCCTTTCTATTTTTTTATGAGTTCATAATTCTTGCTTCTTTTTGGTGTTTGAAAATTACGTGCAGATGTTTTGGTTATCTGCTGGTATGTCAGCAATTACGCCAATAGCAGAAAAAAACAAAAAAAAGACCAATCATTCCATTTTTTCTTAGTTTCCACGGGTCAGGAATTCAGGAAGAATCCACATTAGAGATTCTTTACCAGTCTGTCATATGATGACAGGCTGGTGCTGGTTGGACCTGGTTCTGTTGACTACCTAGGTGATTTCTAAACACAGCCCCAGATTTCTGCCTACAGTGTCTGTATTGGGTATTTTGAGCCTCCTTGCTGCCGTGGTCCTAAGAAAGCTGGACTCTTCCCAGAGGATTTATGATTCTCACACTGAATGTGTAACAAACATACCCAAGTGATTCTAACAACGAAAATTGTTCTTTTGTTCCTGATTGATTTCAACTGTTCTTGGTTAATCTACAATACAACAGAATCAGTAAATTTTAAAATATAGAGGTTTTTTTTTCATACAGTTAATCCAGCCTGAGTCTATCCATAGGCAAAGCTTATTGGCTGGTTTGCTGAAGCCAGTTTCTGCTAGTGTGATTGACAGCTGTCCCACTTCATCATTCTCAAAGAATGTATTTGCAGTGAATCATATACTGCTGTGACAGTAAACTGCTACTTAACCTCAACTATTTTTAAAATGAAGTGGAGGGTACCGGAAACAATTTTAAGAATTAGTGATTTAGCTCTACATGGAGAATATTGTAAAATGAAGATCTAAGCACTGAAGAGAAGTTCACCACAGAGGATAGAAGGTTTGTGCTTCTGAACATGAAGAAACTTTTCATAGCTTTTCTTCAACAACATAACTCTAACATCTTTTTTTTCAATAAAAACAATCATTAGAAATATGCATGAGTATGCTGGTAACCTAGTGATTCCCAGAATCACTGACTTTACTATGTAATAGTTAATAAAGAAATATACTGCTGGATAAAATACTTAATGTCCAAAGTCTGAAAAAGATAACATGAGACACTGTTTTCTGAAATGAGTTGATAAAGGTTTATGGAGTTTAAATCCAGCACATGCTGCAGTAGAAACAAAAACAAACCAAGTGACATTTGCATTCTCTTTGTCTGGTCTCTGTTAACTCAGTTTCCAGCCTTTGCTCTCAGTGTCTCTTTTGGATGCTCTTTGGGAGGTGATATACTACTCGACTCCTCTTTTAACAAATGTGCCTGTATTCAGAATGTCAATTAACCTACTCCAGCATTTTTTTTTTCAGAAATACGTCTACACTCAAACTAACTATGAGTGATGTATCCACTTTCCTAAAATCTATTTCCTCCTTTGCACCGTAGTTTACGGGATCAGACCTAATACTTTTCCTATTAGCCTCAGCTATGCCTATACGCATAGAACATGATGTGATTTTGTTTCAAGGTTTTGTTGTTTTCCTTTTGGAATGTGGAACATTAGGTTATGCCTCAGTTCTGTCCAGAGTTAAACGCCCTTCTCTGTTTTATATGTTGTGCAGGATCCACAGAGTCTGAGAATGTGACTGAGGAGCCCTTCCATGTCTGGGAATGTAACATAGAGCATATTATATCTATTTTTAAATCTTCAAAATTCTTGTAGTAGCTGAAAGCTGGAAACCATACTCAAATTATCTCACTGTTGGACATCACCTAAAAAAAAAAAAACCGATTCCCTTCTCCATCACTCTGTTTTCCTGGACGGTGCCTCCAGAATCCTGCCGTTGACCACAACCACCTCCACATCCATCCCCAGACACTCCCAGCCACAGAATCTGAACTAAATGATAGCCTAGTAGCTGAAAGGAAGCAGAAGGGCTTGTTAATTTTAAAAAGTTTTATTTCCTGAGATTATAATATAGTTACATCATTTCCCCCTTCTCTTTCCTCCCTAAAAACCCTGACATGCCACCTCTCACCCTCTTTCAAATCCATGGCTTCTTTTTTACAACTCTTGTTACATTCATTCACTTTGTGTGTGGGTGTGGGGGTGTTCCTAAGTACATAAATACAACTTATTAGTCTTATAATGTTACTTGTATTTTCATGGCTCACCATCTGGTAATAGATAACCAATTAGTGTGCTTTTTCCCTAGAGAAAACTATTTCTCCAACTCTCATTATTCCTTGTTTACCTGGTTCTTTGTGTAGAGTTGGGGCCTCCTGGACTTTTCCTTGTCCACTTTAACATGTCTATTATTGTTGCTTTTGTTCAGCTCATGTATAAATAATCATGTGGATGAGACATAATGGATATAACTTCTGACATTCCTAGAAAACACAGTCTCACAGAAAATTCCCTGATCCTTGGGATATATAATCTTTTCTGCCTCTCTTCCACTCTGAACCCTGAGCCTTAGGTGTGGGAGTTGTATTGTATTGTAGATGTGTCAGTTGTACTGTATTGTAGATGTGTCCTTCTGGACTGGATACCACAAATCTGAATTTTATTTGATTGTGGTTTCCTGTAATGGTCTCTGTCTGTTGCAAAGAAAAGTTTCCTTAATGGGAAGTGAGAACTACGCTTAACTTGTGGGTATGAGGACAGCCATTTAGGACATACTTAAGGGCTTATGCTGGCTTAGGAAAGCGGTGGTTGTCGGTTCTCCTCCAAGGCCCATGGCTTCACCAGCCCTCACTAGTTGGCTAGGATTCCAGTACCAGACACGATTTTTCTCTTTTTGAGCTGGTTCTAACTCCTATTAGAGAGCAGTTGGTTACAGCGAAGTCATGCATGCCACTATAGCATTCTCAGAGCTGTCACATTATACTGACCATTATTGTGCTTCAAGCAGAGCTGGGTAGGGCTGATGGTTGCTTCCCTCCTTTATAAGCTTGAGTGCTCCCTTTTGGTACCATCAAAGCAACTCCTCAGGTCAGTTCCAGCTAGCTTAGGGACCCCTGGGCCCTTGTATAAAATACAGAGTGTGTTCACCAGTGGAAATTTATCCTCCATCTATGGCAAGCAACTAAAGACAATAGCAGTAGCCTATAATGTTTTGGGAGTCTCTTGGACTCCCAACATAAAAATGAATTTCTCATGCCTGGTGTCAGCATTTTGTTACATAGTGTGGGTGCCGTGCCCCCTGATACTCTAATAGTACAAATGCCCGTGTCCACCGGCATACCAGGAGAAAGATCCTAGCAAACCAGAGAGCCTCAGATTGGGCCTGGCACAGGGCAGTGTCTACTTTCCTGTTTTGTTTTGTTTTGTTTTGTTTTGTTTTGTCCCATTTCAAATGTTTTCCCCTTTCCAGGTCTCCCCTTCAAAAATGCCCTACCCCATCCCCCTCCCCCTGCCTCTATGCTAGTGTTCCCCCACCACTCACCCACTCCTATCTTCTTGCCCTGGCATTTCCCTACACTAGGACATCGAACACCCTCAGGACCAAAAGCTGCTCCTCCCACTGATGTTCAACAAGGCCATCCTCTGCCACATACGCTGCTGGAGCCATGGGTCCCTCCATGTG
Organism: Mus caroli; assembly: GCF_978045245.1. Classification (NCBI taxonomy): domain Eukaryota; kingdom Metazoa; phylum Chordata; class Mammalia; order Rodentia; family Muridae; genus Mus; species Mus caroli. Next base: position 78,188,772 of record NW_028227266.1, read on the forward strand.
TACTCTTTGGTTGGTGGTCCAATTCCTGGGAGATCTGGGAGGTCTGGCTGGTTGACATTGTTGCTCCCCCTATGGAGCTGCAAACCCCCTCAGCTCCTTCAGTCCCTTCTGCAACAACTCCATCAGGGACCTCATGCTCAGTCCAATGGTTGGCTGTGAGCATCCACCTGTGTATTTGTTAGGCTCTGGCAGAACTTCTCAGGAGACAGCTCTATCAGGCTCCTGTCAGCAAGTACTTCCCAGCATCCTATATAACATCTGGTTTTGCTGACTGTATATGGGATGCATCCCCAGGTGAGGCAGTGTTTGGATGGCCTTTCCTTCAGTCTCTGCTCCACACTATGTCTGCATATTTCCTCCTGTGAGTATTTTGTTTGCCGTCTTTTTGCACATTTTTATTAGATATTTTCTTTATATACATGTCAAATTTCAAATGCTATCCCAAAAGTTCCCTATACCCTCCCCCTGCCCTGCTCCTCTACCCACCCACTCCTGCTTCTTGGCCCTGGCATTCCCCTGTAATGGGGCATATAAAGTTTGCAATACCAAGGGGCCTCTCTTCCCAGTGATGGCCCACTAGGCCATCTTCTGATACATATGCAGCTAGAGATACGAGCACCTTCTAAGAAGCACTGAAACATCCACAGTTTGGTCTTCCTTCTTCTTGGGCTTCATATGGTCTATGAATTTAATCTTGGGTATTCCAAACTTTGGGGCTAATATCCACTTATCATTGAGTACATACTGTGTGTGTTCTTTTGTGACTGAGTTATTTCACTCAAGATGATATTTTCTAGTTCCATCCATTTGCCTGTCAATTTCATAAAGTCATTGTTTTTAACAGCCAAGTAGTATTTCATTGTATAAATGTACAACATTTTCTGTATCCATTTCTCTATTGAGGGACATGCTTTCCTGGTCTTTAAGGAAGTTCCTTTGGGTGTTAACAGCCTGGTACCTCCCCATAATGACAGTTGGATAATTGGCTACTCCAGAGAATTCCCCATTGGGCCAAAGGCTGTATAAAATTGCTTGTTGCTGAGCAATACAGTAGATCTGCACCTCAAGGCTGGTCTCTAGAGTCTGTCTCCTGGGTTGGTGATTTGGACTCCCTCGCCCACTCCTGGATCCCAGTTCCCACAACATGGATAAGCATTGTTGGTCAAGATGGCAAAATTTCATTAAAAAAAATGTGTGTGTGTGTGTGTATACATATATATATATATATATATATATATATATATATATATATATATCAACTTATGTGCATACTGGGTATTTTTAGGTAGAGTTAATAATGATTCATTATGTCATTTTTGGACATCTTTGTTATTTTATCCTCTTCCCTCCTACTGTAGTTATCTCCCTCTTCAAACCCAATTAACCACCCCAGTTCAGAGTGTTCCATTTACCTGTTGACCATTTTTCTTGTGCTATTCTCCTGCCATTGGCCTCCAATCCCTCCCTCTGGCAATGGTCTCTTTACTTTCCTGGTTTCTGAAGTTCCTCCAGGGTGTGTACTCACATCTGAAGCCTTGTATGGACCTTCAGATGAGAGAGAACATGCAACAGTTGTTGTTCTGGATCTTGGTTTCCTTCTTCACTATGATCTTTTCTAGTTCAACCCACTCACCTGCAAGCTTCATAACTCCATAGTTCTTCACTTCTGAGTAGTATTTCATAGTGTATGCATGCTACATCTTCAATATCCATCCATCAGTTAAAGAACATTTAAGTTGTTACTATTGCCTAAGATTTGTAGAAAAAGCAGCTGTGAACTTGCCTGAGCAAGTATCTATGCAGTGGGATATGGAGTCCTTCTGGAATATGGCAAGGCTTGGTATAGCACGGTCAAATGATAGATTTCTCTTTAAGCCTTTTGAGGATTCTCCATACTGAGTTACAATTGGAAAGTAGTTGGCTGGACCAGCTGGTAATTCCAACAAAAGTAAATCTTCCCTCTTCCCCACATCCCCTCCAGCGTTTTGCCAATCTCCTTCATCTTTACAATTCTGGATCAGACAAGATACAATCTCAAAGTTGATATTATTTGCATTTCTCTAATTTAAGAGATGCTGAACAAAATATTTCTTAGCCATTGTTTTTTCTTTAAGAATGCTCAGTTTAGATGGTCCATCCTTTCGTCACAGCTCCAAACTTTGTCTCTGTAACTCCTTCCATGGGTGTTTTGTTCCCAATTCTAAGAAGGGGCACAGTGTTCACACTTTGGTCTTCATTCTTCTTGAGTTTCATGTGTTTAGCAAATTGTATCTTATATCTTGGGTATTCTAAGTTTTGGGCTAATATCCACTTATCAGTGAGTACATATTGTGTGAGTTCCTTTGTGATTGTGTTACCTCACTAGGATGATGCCCTCCAGGTCCATCCATTTGCCTAGGAATTTCATAAGTTCATTCTTTTTAATAGCTGAGTAGTACTCCATTGTGTAAATGTACCACATTTTCTGTATTCATTCCTCTGTTGAGGGGCATCTGGGTTCTTTCCAGCTTCTGGCTATTATAAATAAGGCTGCTATGAACATAGTTGAGCATGTGTCCTTCTTACCGGTTGAAACACCTTCTGGATATATGCCCAGGAGAGGTATTTGCTGGATCCTTCGGTAGTACTATGTCCAATTTTCTAAGGAACAGCCAGACTGATTTCCAGAGTGGTTGCCATATCCAGGGATCCACCCCATAATCAGCTTCCAAATGCTGACACCATTGCATACACTAGCAAGATTTTACTGAAAGGACCCAGATATAGCTGTCTCTTGTGAGACTAGGCTGGGGCCTAGCAAACACAGAAGTGGATGCTCACAGTCAGCTATTGGATGGATCACAGGGCTCCCAATGGAGGAGCTAGAGAAAGTACCCAAGGAGCTAAAGGGATCTGCAACCCTATAGGTGGAACATTATGAACTAACCAGTACCCCGGAGCTCTTGACTCTAGCTGCATATGTGTGAAAAGATGGCCTAGTCGGCCATCACTGGAAAGAGAGGCCCATTGGACACACAAACTTTATATGCCCCAGTACCAGGGCCAAAAAAATGGTAATGGGTGGGTAGGGAAGTGGAGGGGAGGGTATGGGGGACTTTTGGGATAGCATTGGAAATGTAATTGAGGAAAATATGTAATAAAAATATTAAAAATTTTAAAAAAAGATTATAAGTAATAAGGAGAGGCTTGTTGCAAAGTAATATAAAAGTATATATATATATATATATATATATATATATATATATATATATACAAGTACATATGATGTGAGTAGGTGGATTGTACTTAACCCAATATGTCTGAAATACTATTTTCATCCATGAAGTTAATTTTAAAAATTTTGTTTTTTGCAAATTGTAACTTATACCTTGGGTATTCTAAGTTTCTGGGCTAATATCCACTTATCAGTGAGTACATATCATTTGAGTTCTTTTGTGATTGGGTTACCTCACTCAGGATAATTGAAACTCAAGAAGAACAAAGACCAAAGTGTGGACACTTTGCCCCTTCTTAGAATTGGGAACAAAACACCCATGGAAGGAGTTACAGAGACAAAGTTTGGAGCTGAGACAAAAGGATGGACCATCTAGAGACTGCCATATCCCGAGATCCATCCCATAATCAGCCTCCAAACGCTGACACCATTGCATACACTAGCAAGATTGTGCTGATAGGACCCTGATATAGTAGTCTCTAGTGAGACTACGCCGGGGACTAGCAAACACATAAGTGGGTGCTCACAGTCAGCTATTGGATGGATCGCAGGGCCCCCAATGGAGGAGCTAGAGAAAATACCCAAGAAGCTAAAGGGATCTGCAACCCTATAGGTGGAACAACATTATGAACTAACCAGTACCCCGGAGCTCTTGACTCTGGCTGCATATGTATCAAAAGATGGCCTATTTGGCCATCACTGGAAAGAGACGCCCATTGGACACACAAAGTTTATATGCCCCAGTACAGGGCAATGCCAGGGCCAAAAAGTGGGAGTGGGTGGGTAGGGGGTTTGGGAGGAGGGTATGGGGGACTTTTGGGATAGCATTGGAAATGTAAATGAGGAAAATACCTAATAAAAAAAGTGAGGAAAAAAAATGCTCGGTTTAGGTCCCAGGCCCATTTTCAGAATTGGTCATTTGTTTTATTGACTCCTTGTTATTTGAGGTCTTTGTATCGCCTCGATATTAATCCTTTGCCAGATTCAAAGATTCTCTCCTATTTTATGGGCTTCTTCTTTACCTAATTGGCTCTTTAGCTTTGTAGAAGCTTTTCAAGTTTTATGAAATCCCACTTGTAAGTTAATCTTAATTCTTGGGTGAACGGACTTGTGTTCAGCAGGTACTCCCTTAAACTTTTCTCATAGGACATTTCTTGTATTTTTCTCCAGTGTTTCAGGGTTCACTTGTAAGTCTGTGATCTACTTTGAGTTAGGTTTTGTGCAGGGTGATAGGTGTCTAGTTTAATTCTCCTACATATGGACATTCAGTTTTTCCAGGACCATTTTTTGAGGGTGCTTTCTTTTCTCTGAAGTATAGTAAATGGCTTAAGTTATGTCTTTGAAGATGCTATGAATGGAAGTGTGCCCATGATCTCTTTCTCTGTATGTTTGTTGGTGTGTAGAATAGTTATTGATTTGTGTACACTGATTTTCTATTTTATCACATTGCTGAGTATGTGTTATCAGTTTTAAAATTTTTTTCTTGTAGATTGGAATCTCTGATATGCAGTTCCATATCATCTACAAATAGATTTAGTTTGATTTCTTCTTGCTCTATTTTTTATTTTTTGTTTTCATTCCCTTCACTTGCCTTATTGCTCCAGCTTGTCTTTGATCACACCACTGAGAAAGAATTAGGATAGTGGACAGCACTGTCTAGTTCCTAACTTCAACAACATTGCTTCCTTTTTCTCCCCCTAAGATGTTTACAGTGGGTTTCTAGTATATAGCTTTTATTATGTTCAGATATGTTCCCTCTAGCCCTACATTCTCTAGGACTTTTATCATGAGGTCATGTTGGATTTTTTTTTCAGAAGTTCTTTCTACATCTATCAATATGATTATGTGATTCCCTTTGTGGTATATTGCACATATTGATTTGGATATGTTGGAACATCCCTGCATTTAAGGGATACAACCACCTTGGTCATGGTGGATAATCTTTTTGATGTATGTCGGTATTGTAGATCCTCTCCAAAGGTCTGGTAGAATTCCGCTGTGAAACCATCTGGCCCTGCACTTTGCTGGTTGGCAGGCTTCCATTACTTTTCAATTGCTCATTTGTCATGGGTCTGATTAGGTTGTTCAAATCTTCTTTGTTTAATTTTGGTGATTTGGCTGAATCTAGAAGTTCATTCATTTCTTTTAGGTTTTTCAACTTAACGTAGTACAGGGTTTTTAAAAAAATATTCTCTTACAATCTAAATTTCTTTCATGTCCGTTTTAATGTTTCTCTGTCTGTTTCTGATTCTGTTAATTTGGCTCCCCTTTTTCTTTCTTTCAGTTAGTTGGGCCAAGAGTCTATCAATCTTGTTTATCTTCTCAAAGCCACAGCTCTTGCATTAATCATTTCTTTGTATTGTTTGCTTAGTTCCTATTTCATTAATTTCTCTTCTGATTTTTTAATTATTTCTTACCACTAACTGGGCTTTGTTTTGTTAGCTCCTTGTTTTTCCAAATTCTTGAGTTGTCTCATTAAGCCGTTCATTTATGTTCTTTCTCATATTTTACCATAGGTGGTTAGCATGGTAAGTTCCCTTGTAGAGTGGCTTTCAGTGTTAGGACAGCTTTCAGTGTGTCCCAGATGTGTTGGTTGTGTTGTGTTTTTATTTTCACTTAGTTCCAGAATGTGTTTCCTTTCTTGGTTTTTTCTTTAACCCATTCATATTATTGAGTGATAATGAGTTGCTCACTTTCCAATAATTTGTGTATCTACTAAAGATGTGTTTGTTGTCAACTTCAAGTTCCATTGCATTATTGTTAGAAAGGATACGTGGAGTTATCTAAATCTTTTTAGATTTTAAAAATGCATTTTGTGTCCCAGGATATGATCTGTTTTAGAGACGCTTCAGTGTACTGATTAGTACAGTATATATTCCTTGGTGTTTGGGTGGAATGTATTGTCAAAAATCTGTTAAGTACATTTGGGGTGTGATGTCATTTAATTCTGAAGTTTCTCTCTTTGTTCAGATGCCCTGTCTATTAGAGGAAGTAGGATACTTAAATCACTTACTAATAATGAATTGATTATTAGAGTTAAGACACTACAGTTTTCATCTTTCAATCCAGTAATACATTTTTTATCAAGTTGGGTGCATTAGAGCTTGGTGCAAATATGCTCTTAATAGTAATATCTTCTTGGTTAACTGTTTCCTTGGTTAAAATGATGTATTCCTCTTTGTCTCTTCTGATTAATTTCACTTTGAATTCTATTCTGTCAAATATCATGACAGTGAAGCCAACTTGCTTCTTGATCTCATTTGAATGTGATACTCTTGCCCCTCCCTATGTCTTTTCATTGGAAAAGTGAGGCCATTAGTATTTAAACTTATTATTGAAATGTGTGTGTTAATTGCAATCACTGTGCTGTTGGTTTTTTGGTGTGTGTGTGTGTGTGTGTGTGTGTGCTTGTGTGTAAGTGTGTATGTGTTCTTAGTTTTGCTCTGTGTTTTAGTAATTATGGATTCATATCTCTTTCTACTGTTTTTTGGCCATACTCATTCCTCTTGTCAACCTGGAATATTGTTTCCTGTATTGTCTTGAGGTTTAGTTTGTTGGATATTCATTTTTTCCCCTAACAGTTTATATCATGGAAAGATTTTCTTTCTTCCTTAACTATAGCAGATAGTTTTTCTGGGCAAATTAGTCTGGGCTAGACCTTATGATCTTTCAGAACTTTTCCATTGAAAAATTACCTTTTATTTTACTAAGTTTTTCTTTATATATGACTTACTTTTTTACAGTATTCAATATATTTTATTTGCTAGGCATACTTAGTATTTTAACTACAGTATGCCATGGGGATTTTCACTCTTGTGTTGTCAATTTAGGGTTCTGTCTTGCTATAATATCTGTATGCGTATGTCTTTCCTTAGTTTTTGGAAGTTTTCTTCCATGATCTTGTTGAACAGCTAGTCTATGCCTTTGACTTGGAATTCATCTACCTCATATATGCCTATAAAATGAAGGTATAATATTTTCATGGTGTCCTCATAGCCTGTGAAGCCTGCTTTCTTGACCAAGGGTGTCACCACCCACAATGGCCCTGTCCACATAAATCACTAATTTAAAAAAAAAATGGTCTACAGGCCTGTTTACAGCCTGATCTTATGGAGGCATTTTCTCAACTGAAGTTCCCTCCTCTCTGATTATTCTAGGGTACGTTATGTTGGCGTAAAATTAGCTAGCACACCTGGGTAATGTGTGTTTGTGTGTGTGTGTGTGTGTGTGTGTGTGTGTGTGTGTCCATATGAAATTGACTTTTTAAATTTCTGTGAACAATTCTGTTGGAAATTTGATGGGGATTGCATTGAATCTATAGATTGCTTTTGGTAGGATGTCTATTTTCACCCCATCAATCCTACTGAACCATGAACATGGGAGATCTTTCCTTCTTCTAGTGTCTCCATTTTTTTTAACAGTGACTTAAAGTTTTTATTATGCAAGATTATGCAAGTCTTCCACTTGCTCAGTTATAGTTATCCTAAAATATTTTTGAGACTATTGTGTAAAAGGTAATGTTTCCCTTATGTCATTCTTGGAATGTTCATTATTTGAATATAGGAATGCTAATGTTTTTTTTGTTTTATTTTTGTTTGTTTGTTAAGTGACCATATTATTGCATATTATTGAGATTTAATGGATGCATCTCCCTGGCATACATAGAAGACATGGCAATACATTCATGGCAAATGTCTGGTCTTCTAGCTCTTACATTCTGTCTTGTCCTCTTTGGCAATATTCCCCAAGGCTTAGGTGTAAAGATTGTGTTATAAGTATGTTGACGGTGGATGGGTACCACATGGTCAGCTTTCTTGCATTCTGATAAGGTGTGGATTTGTTATGGTCTTTGTTGCAAAAAGAAGTTACTTTGGTAAAAAGTTGGACAAGTAGATAGAAAGATACATATTCAGAAAATATATTATACTGTAATTAAATCAATAATTATACTGATTTAAGAATATGCAGTGGAAGGTTCTTCTCTAGGATCTATGACCTAACCAGCTATAAGTTATTGGCTTTCGCTTATAGTATTAGGCATGAATCCCTGCTTGTTGAATGGGCCTTAAGTCAAATTAAGTGACTGTTGGCTGTCCCCAAGATAAATGAACCACTTTTGCATCCTTGGAGAATATCTTACCATGGTCATTGTTGCGGTTCAAAGTCTTTACCAATAAGTAGGACTTTTAATAATTTTTTGTTCATTTGGTAGCTTGCATAGCACTTTTGGATGCTGTGAGAGCCTTAGGTAAGAAGCTTTTCAGGACAGTACTAGCTTCATTTCCCTATGTGCTGTGTCTGAAGCATGTGATGTTATTAGCAACAGGGGCCTAAAAGGCAACAAAAGCAATACAAGCCAGAGTTCTTAAGACCTGTAGGACTTATCAAGCACTTGTTATGAACTTGGCTCTGTGATAATTCCTGCTACCAAAATTTCCATTTAACCTGATAGTCACAGCTCTATTTCAGATGAGAAACTAGAGGTTTATCAGAGAAAAACTTTTCCAAGTTCAGTCATTTGGAAAGTAGGGGAGGCCATGCTGTCCCTTTCTTATTCTCACCTTCCTTTAATCACAAACAACCTCACATTTCTTTTTCTACCTTTCTTATAGATAGGAATCAAATCAATACTCTTAAAAGACTTCACAAGTTCTTATTGACTCTATGACACCTCAGTGGAGACATACTGCTAGTGGTCTGGAACATGCAGTCAGAGTCTTTGCCAGATCAGGTCTTGACTGTATTTAGAAAACAATGAGAACCCATTAGAGGAGAAAGTCTGGTAGTGGGAAGATTGGAGTTCACAGGAAACAAAATTAATGATTCTGATTTTACCTGAATATTTGGCATTGCAAAAATAGAACTTGACAATGAATGAGCTTATTTTTATGTAATACCAAAAGAGAAAACTAAGGCATAGTGGTACATATCTTTAATGCCAGAACTTGAGAGGCAGAGGCAGGCAGATCTCTGAGTTTTTAGTCAGTCTAATCTACATAAAAAGTTTAAGGCCAGCTAAGGCTACAAAGTGTGACCTTGTCTCAAAAAAATAAAAGAAAGAAAAAATAAAAGAATGAAAAAAGGAAAGAGAGAAAGAAAGAAAGAAAGAAAGAAAGAAAGAAAGAAAGAAAGAAAGAAAGAAAGAAGGGGGAGAGGGAGAGAGGAAGAAAGGAAGAAAAAAAGAAAAGAAGGAAGGAAGGAAGAAGAAAGAAAGAAAGAAAGAAAGAAAGAAAGAAAGAAAGAAAGAAAGAAAGAAAGAAAGAAAAAGAAAGAAAGAAAATGTTTAAAAATCATTCATTAGAGGAGTTTCTGAACAGTGGAGATTTTTGGAAATTAATTTCAAAGTTGATATTTTCATGCCTATTCATCATTATGTAATTTTCCTAGGCTAATTTTTAAGTGTCTAGTTTTCCAAATTGTCAGGCATAGTATTAACATGTCCAGTAGTACTAGTACTAAGAATAATAAACAAATGCTCATTGAGTCTTTTGTTATTATGAAGTTAAGAATGAGGATGCCCAGAAGCAGGTTAAATTTTATACTTGCCCTTGGTTTATGTAGGTTCAAGTTGGAAATTAAAATTGGAAAAAAAATTTAGAAACAAATGCTCTGTGTTTGACATTCTGATGGATGCCCATCTTTCTGAGATTGTAACTGCCCTTGCCTCTCAAGGGCTCGATAACATACATGTGAGCAAAAGCTACCATCTTTATTTGGTAACTAGATTATTAACTTTAATTAGAAAGTTGAGTAAATACAACAAAACCAAAGAATGTTCTTCTCCATCTTTTTTCCCTCGATTTATATAGATATTATCTTATCAAGCCACAACATGATAAGATGTAGAATATGTTTTTTCCGTAATTATAAGTTTTAAAGAAGTTATAGTCAAAAATATAATTATAGAAATTATTCTATGTATTCAATTGCCTGTCCTTCCTAAGCCATCTTGCAATTTTTTTTTCAAATTGTTCCTGTATATATTGTTTTCATGATTTCATTTGAACTGTACTATACATGTTTAGGAATGGCTAGATCTCTTTTATCTGATTTTAGTTTTCTTAAGCTTCAAATCTTACCATGCTTTGTGCATTATGTGTTCGTCCTGCTTGGCAGTTTATCCCGTGTCTTCCTAAGCTTCTGTGATTCCTTTGAGGGTTCTTGAAGGTCACTGTGTGGACTGACCTCCTGCGAGGTGAAGGGCTTTTTTCTCTCTCCAGATATTTTCTTGTTGAAAGTTTTATTGCCAAACTCTGTATACAAGTCCTAAGTGAGAAGCATCAAATATTATTCGATGGTAAAACTAGGAGGCTTTCAAACTGAGGGACATGTTAGGAAGGTGCACCTGGGTCCTACCAGTGTTTCTCCTGGCATGTCTGGCCTGGGAGGTTCTTTGCCCTTCAGCCATCTGTGCTTCCATAAACAAACTGCAGTGGTTTCCTCTCCTGATCCAAATTCTAGCAGCTGGATTCTGTTTTTAGTTCCTTTGAAGTTCTGACACCAGTAGCAGTGTGCTCTTGAATTTCTGTGTGTCCTTCAACTCTTAGGGAGTGTATCAGGATGTTAGGTCAGTGGTCCACAAGAGTTTCCCATGTAGGGATTCTGCAAGGCATGTGCTAAAGTATGCCTCCTGAGAAAATAAAATAGTGTTTGAAGCCTCTATCCAACTTCAAATGTCTCTGTTGCTTCTCATAAAATAGGCAAGTCTCCCCTTTACATAACTTTTCTCATCTGTTGAGAAATGCCCTTCTTGTTACAACACTCAAGCACCCACCAATGCTGCCCTTTCAACATTATGTTGGGTTAATTTCAGAGTTTTTAATGAATAAATATTATTTTATTAGGGGTTATAGATGTAGTCTGACTTGGTGAGTGTCTGGATATGTATAATTACTGCATATATGTGTATATTTTTGTTAAAACTATGCAAACAATTATATCATATATTGGTATATCATTATGTAACATATGCATAATTCTTAGAACATAGTAACAACCTTTCTCCTCCTACTTAAACACATCTAAATTTATAATTTAGCTTTATAATAAGCCATCAGCTTTAGCATAATTAATTCTTTTTAGAATATATTGCAATTGACAATTCATAATTTACTAATGTTTCTTTGGGAAAAGAGTTCTGTATCAAAGCCAATAAAGTAACTTTTGCTTAAAGCAAAGGCCAATGACAAAGGCCAGGAAGGTGGCTCAGTGGGTAGCAGTGCTTGCTCAATAAGCAGGAAAACCTGAACTCTATCAGCAACATCCCTGTAAAACAGTCAGGCACCTGCATTTCCAGTGCTGAACACAAGAAGACATAGAGGATCCTTGGGGCTTGCTCGCCAATCAGTCCAGCCAAAGTGATAAGTCCATGTTCAGTGAAAGACCATAACTCAAAAAGGATAAATAAATGAGTTTTTAAAAGGATAAATGTTTAAGATGACAGGTAAGTTTTACAAAAGTAAGAGAAAAATTTTAAATTATCTCTCAGACATATTTGTAAGTAACCAGAAGCCTGAATGTTGAAACCGAAGCTGCAGAGCAAGAGGAAATAAGGGAGTCAAAAAAAAAAAAGTCAGATGACTAGAAAGTCCGAAACCTAAGTCCTTGAAAATTATATATTTTACTATTTTCTCAATGAAAGTTCAGCAGAACTTTCAAGGAAATGACGGGCACCCCTCATTTCATTGGTAAGTGCCATTAGCATTGTAGGATGGCATAACAATGAGACTGGATGTCAGCTCTCATTTCTTCCTGTTCAATACTTTTATTTCATGTAGGACTATGTCATTACACTCAGAAAACTACTGTTTCTGAGTTTAATAAGAGTAAAATCAACTACTTTCCTTGTGGAAACCACCATCTAAAATCCCCATTATTAATGAATTTTATAAACATGGTTCAGTATCTAAAATTTCACCCCAGGAGCCATTTCCATTGGCTAAAAACTCCAAACAATCAATGTCTCTTGTTCTTTACTGTAACCCTAAGCGTGTCACGGTCAGTCATGTGGGAATGATCCAGGAAAGGTAAGAGTATTGGATTAATGTCTAGAGTAGTGTTACAAGATCACTTAAGGGCGAAGGTTTAAAACCTCCCCATCTGCTGCCTGGCTTCTTGCCTGGCATAGAGTGCCTAAGGGCTACTAATTTCTTCTTGTAAATACACAGATTGGAAAGTACAGCTTCTAAATTCCCTTGTAGCATCATTGCACCATAATTTCTACAGGAAATGTATCTATCATTTCATAGAATGAGGATTTGCTGAGTTAACCCCACACAGAAGTCAGAACAAAATGGGAACATGATGTGAATGATCAGACAAGTCTGACAAGCGTTGCAGAGGAAATGCACGGGGATCCACAGACAGGATAGTATGGATGGAGGTGGCCTAGGTCAAGACTCAAAGGTCTCTCTGGACATGAGTTACTTCTGTAATATAAAGTGCAAATTAAGTACATGAAGGAAGTGTGAAGGAAAAAGAACAAAAAGGGACAGAAAGAAGAGCTGATGTGGCGGGGGAAGATGGAATGGTGCCGGGGAGCACATGCAGACAAGGCAGGAGGCTGCTGCTCTCTGTGTCCGGAGATGAAGGCAATGGAACCACTGACAGGTGGGAAGACTTGAAGCTGTTTTATTGCAGAGAGGGCGGAGCTTTAGATGAGTTTTTAGTGAGCCACGAGTGGTCAGATATTACCAACTGTGATTCCCAGAGTTCCTGCTTCAAGAGGAATTCTACGGTGACTAAGGAAGGTAGAACAGAAGTAGAGTGAGCTTTGCATATGTCCACTCTGATTTGTGGACTTCAAGGGGTAATATTCACCCAGCCATTGGATGCATGGAGATCAGAGTTGAAGCTGAGGCTGAAAAACTTTAGAATCATCAGAAAGTATAAACATGATAGTTAAATAATGACAGTATGAATAGTAAGACCAAGTATTAGCAAATTGATCGACCCTGATAGTATTTGTTTACAGGAGTCTGCTCTTGTTAGCCTCTTTTGATTGACATTACTCTGCCAGCTAGTCTAGCTGTTAATGATCATAATTTGAGGAGTAAAATCACTCTAATTTTTTGGCTCTTTCATATACACATTTCTAAATGCCGTAGAAGTATTTTCATATCAAAGAGCAGTCTCTGATTGGAGACATATTTATGTAATACACATTTCTATTCAGGTGAAACGTTTCTTTCTGAAACTCAGATACCGAGACATTACATTTTACTATTTTGTTTTTCTCGACTTTAATTTGGCTTCTAGCCTACAGGTAGGGAATTCAACCTTGGTTCTGCTTCTCTAAAAGCGCTCTCTTCTTCCATGCATTTTTATTACTTGAGATTTTTTACTTAAAGTCACAAACACATTCATGACTTAGAGAACATAAAGACTTGAAGATTTGGTCTTGCGACCTGCTGTTAGCTGCTCCCCACTTCCTAAACTATTTAGTGGTGTCTCTGAGGCACAATTCCAAGGTCTCTTGTTTAAGATATAAATGTTATTCTTAGAATATAAACTCTTTTATCAATTTTATATATATATCAAGAGCACCACCGCATTCACCAGGCTCGGTCATGTTAGCTGGTATCTCCAGTAGTGTGTTTAGGTGTTGGAACAATGAAATGTTTTCACACTCCAGGACTTTGGCATCCTGTTCTCTGTGCATGCTTCTTATTTAGAACAAGGTTTTCCTTTGGGAAACTTGAGGTCAGGGGTAGGAAGTTTAAAAGTCAACTGCTGTGCTCCTTCATTTTCATTGTTGCTTTAGTGAAGACAGAAAAATACTTCTCTTGGGTAAGCTAAGACTGCATGTGCTTTCCTTCTCCCTGCCCCCCCCCCAAATTTAAGCCTTATTCTATACTTTCACAAGATATTTAATACCTACTGTGTATTCTTTCAAACCTAGTCTTGCCACATTCACGGCATTTTCTCACATTTATCTTCACAGAGTTTGCATTCATCTTTGTAAACAGTTTCCTAACAAGGTCACAGCTGTAACAAGTTTCTTGAACAGTCTGAACTCAGTGGGAGTGCATACGAAAGCATTCTGTTTTTCCCCAGCCACGGGCTGAAACTGTGCTCAAATAAATCCTTCTTTTTTGTGTCTTAACATCTTGGATAGATTAAAATCCTGTTCACTTTTGATTATTTAAAGTGAGTCCGTTTTAGGACTGTAACCTATCTAATGAAAGCCTTCGATCCTTCTCTCCTCAGTGCCTCTGGAATGAGAAATGGGCACGGTCTGGTCTTGTATGGCCACCTAGGCTCCTGAGACTGTAATCCTCCTGGGATAACTCCAGGTCTTTCTTACTATGATACTGTCCCTGCAGTGAAATGTGGCATGTGCAGAAAAGAGTGCACTTCCTATAGTCATTTGTCACTTTTTCTGTAACGTGGCTATGCAGCTCTGGCAGCTCTGGTGATGTAGAGGGGCAGATGTGTGCTCCAAAGAGCCCTCTGGTTCTCTTCAGTTCTGTATTCTCTGACATGAGAGATCTGGCTGGAACTCCAGCTTTTCCAAATGTTTGCAGAGTCCTGTTGGTCAGCAGTCCACCTTCCTGCATTCTAAGTTTGCTCATATATTAAGACTGTGTACTGCTCCCACTGTCTGTGACTTGACTTAGGATGTAAGTCTGGCACTTGGTGCCTCTTCATGTCAAGTGCCATGTTCTACTATCTTTTTGAGATTTAGAGGGAATTCAACTAAATAACTGTGCATGAATCATGAGAGGAGAAGTTATATGGAAGTTACAACCACACAGCCTCAGTGAAACATTGTTTCTTGCTCACTTTATGCATCCAACACAGCTTAGAGAGTCTGCTCATTACAGTGAGAATCAAGAACAAAGGAGAATCCAGGACAAAGGAGAATCCATCTTGTCACTTGCTTTCATAATGATGGAGAGACAAACAAAGGGATATGAGGAAATAGTTTCTCTAAACTTTCATCTAAGGTGCTGTAGTCACCTGTACTGCTTGTGTCTCTTGGACTAAACATCTAATTTATCCAGTTGCCCTCAAATGGATTGGGGAAGTATGATTTCTTCAAGTGTTGTGAAGGAGAATTCTTGAGAGCAGCCCTAAAACAACCTTGGCCCAGTCTACTCCCCAAATATTTGGTTTCTTCTTTTATAAAGTTCTAGTCCGTCTGTATAGGTAAGCCCAAATCTAGGCTCTCTCAGGGAAGCTCCACAGTCATGTGCTCATATCTGGGCTTGGTTCTTCTTGGACTGCAGGTCCCAACACAAAAGACAAATGTTCTACCTCCTACACACCAAGCACAGTGGTGAAAGATAGGTGGGACCACCAAAACAGATGTTACCATTTAGAAAGGGAATAGGGTGTGAAGCACAAACCGACTACACAGCGGTTCTGAAATCCAGACAAGCTTCTCTGACAGATGGATTTGATCCAATGCTGCTCGCTGGGCAGGCTCTACCCAGTGTTACTCGGGCACCTGCTCCCGTGGATTCTTTATTTTCATTTACTGCCCTTCAATGTAATCTAATGCACAAACTGGAAAACTGATCTACTCCTGAGTGCTAAGCAATTTTTATCATTTCCACAGTTGTGGAATGTTGGAGTGCTGAGACAAGTCTAAGCCAATGACCTTCTTCAGTTCAGGTATGCACTTGTGTAAGCAATCAGATAGCTGTTTTAAAAGTAGCAAGACATATTATCTGCCACACTACATTGAGTTGTATAGTCCAAGAACCACACATGTTTCATTTTGAGACATAGTAATTAAATCTACTGTGATTGACCTGTCTCCACCTTGTATTCGTTAAGGGACTGGCTAGGCTTTTGTCTCTCCCAAACCACTCTTTTTCAGTGGAAAGACATAAATGGGCATTAAGGCTTTAATTACACTCTGCTCTACTCTCTTTTAATTCAATTGGAACTATTAAATTTGGGGTTGAAAATTATACTCTTGATTTTATCCTTGTTGAGTTAAAATTGGCCCCTCTCATTGTAGGACATCTTTGGTCTTTTCTTTTACAGGATGAAAAAAAAAAAAGATAAATTAGTGGAATTTTGAAGTGAAGGGTTGGCTATTTTATTTTATTTGCTTTTATATCTGGCTGAATCTAGACATTTTCCTCAACTCATTTTTCTCATAATATCTTGTAAATGAAGCAGTTAAGAACAATGGTAATACTGCTTTCTGATTTTGTGCATGAAAACTAAAGCTTCTTTACTATCTTCCTTCCAAGTCCCTGTAGGCAACAGTTTTCCAAAGTGTCCTTGGTTCTCAGCATCAATCATAATCTTCTTAGTTGTTCCTATGTTCAGTTGACAGGTCTTGAGATAATCGATGTCACTTGTACCTAGCACACTGGTTACAGAGACTAACTTGACTAATTTGACCTACCTTCAACTGAATGTAGAAGCCTCATCCTACCAGATGCTTGGAAAGGATACTGGAATGTTGGTACTAATCTTAATAAATATCATAATCACTGCAACAAAATAGTAATTAGTTCTAGCTTTTATATTTTAATTTGTCCATTTGTGGTACAGATGTGGAATAGACAGCATTCTTAGCAATCTTAACATTTTCCTCCAAGCTTGCCTTTCTCGTAACCTCAATCCACTTAATAGCAATTCCTTTTGCCCAGTTGTTGGATCAAATATTGCACAATAATCATGCTCCTTTCTCCCAACACACACATATAGCTACCCCCACTGACATTGTTTTCAAATATAATCAAAGTATGTCTGATGTGTTTATAAAAAGATAAAGATGTATAAGATAGGTTCTATGGGGGTGGGGAGAAGTATGTTGGAAGAGGATAGGATAGTATAGAATAGAGTTTATTCAGGGCATGGGGAAGGGAGTTTAGAGAGTAGTAGAGGCAAAAAAAAAAAAAAAGGCAGAGAAGGGAAGAAAGTAGAAAAGTAGATGTTGGCCATGACCATGTGGAGGGGGCAGGGGGTAAAGAATGGGAAGAGAGGGGGAGCAAGAGGGAGAGGCAAGAGAGCCAAGAGGCAAGAGAGGCAAAAGAGGCAAGCAGCCCCTTTTATAGTGGGTCAGGCCTACCTGACTATTGTCAGGTAACTGTGGGGAGGAGCATACCTGACTGTTGCCAGGTAACTCTAGGGTGGAGTTTAGACAGAATGCTAACAATGTCTAGCACTTCTTCATGCCTTCATCTCTATTACTCAGGTCTAACGTTTTTTATTGTTATAAAAGAAAAAGAATTTTACAAGAAGAGGGGAGTATAAAAGGTGATGGATCACACAGGGAAGTAAGAGGCATGGAAAGCAATTAATGTATTAAAATAAGACCTATACAGACATAGCTTCTATTTCTGTATCTTAATTCTATTCAACTATACTTGGCATATTTGTCATTATAGTCTTAAATTTATAGACCCTTCTGTATAACTCTTACTTAAAACCTCCTGGAGGCCTTCTGCTAGATAAGAGTCAGTTCCTTTTGCACCCTCTAACCTCAGCCCCTTTCCTCCTTTGTCCCCTTGCCCACTGTGCTCTGGCCACTTGTTTTTACAGTCATTGACATTTGCTGCTTATTTCTCCTCCCTAGGTAACTATTAATTTGCTCCCTCACTCTCTTTGCATCTTTCTTTTCCTGGTGCTCCTTTCTGTGTGTAGCTTTTGTTAACTGACCAATTAAAAGTATCCTGGCTGAAGTGCATGGCTTGGCTTTGTTTTTCCTTCACAGTGATTACCAGAACTCACTGTATTTTACATATTGATTTCATTGGCTTTAGTAGATGACTTCCTTCCTCTGCCTCCTCAATTACCATTATGCTTATTTAAAAGCAGTTCACTCTGATGTATCTCTAGGGCCTATAATGGAAGAACAGCCATTAACAGTGTGGACACTCAGAAATATTTATCAAAACTGTGTATAGAATTATGTTGTCATGAGAGAGAGAGAGAGAGAGAGAGAGACCTGAGCTGTAAGAACAAACATTATTCATGTGGGACACTCTATATGATTAAGATTGTGTTCATATATTTAAAAGATAAATTGTTGTATGTATGTACATATGTTCAATTCATGGAGCATGTGTATGTGCCTGTGCATGTGCAAACGTGCATGCCTGCATGCATGTTTATGTCATGGTGCTCCTGTGAAGTCTAAGGATAATTTAATGGAGTCCTTCCATCTTAACATTCTGAGGATCAAATTGAGATGACCAAGTTTGTAGCTTTACCCACTAAACCATCTCATATCAGCACACATTTCATATTTCACCTCAGAAAAGGAAATATTTTTATTCCTAGGTACCAAAATAATACAAAAATTGAAGTTCAATATTTCAATTCTTTGTAATGTTGAAAATTGAACTTTATTCCAGATATATTTTATAAATGTAAATCTTCAAAAAAAAACTGTACAAACAGTAAAATAAGTAATTGGAACATGAAGAATTTCTGAACATGATATAAATTTTCAGAAATGAGAACACAGTTACCCTGACACCCAAACTACATAAAAATTCTGTCAAGAAAAGAGAAAACAAGCTTTGCTTGTACAACAATGAAGGATTTACACTCAAATAGCAACTTGGGCTTGTGGTCTGGACCTTAAGGACAGCTTTGAGAGACAGCATCACTGGCCACTGGCCCCCAAATTTGTTCTGTCTCCATTCCTGCTTCTTGTCCTCATGAAAACCCTGTCCTCTCTAAAGAGGATAAAAAAGAATTATGAACCAATTTCTATAATGAACATAGATGTAAAAATACTCAATAAAATACTTGCAAACTGAAGCCAAGAATACATCAAAAAGATTATCTCTCATGATCCAGTAGACTCTGTCCCAGAGATGCAAGGATGGTTCAAGAGACGAATATCAGCAAATGCAACCCACTGTAAAAATAAATGGAAAGAAAACTGCATAATCATCTCATTTGATGCAGAAAATGTCTTTGACAAAAATCTAACAGTCTTTCATGATAAAAAGCCCTGGAGAGACTAGGGATACATGAAACATAACTAAACATAATAAAGGTAATTTAAAGCAAGCCCATAGCCAACATCAACTCAAATGTACAGAAACCTTTCCACTAAAATCAGGAACAAGACAAGGTTGTTCACTCTCTCCATACCTATTCAATATTGTACTTGAAGTATTAGCTAGAGCAATAAGAAAATCAAAAGAGATCAAGGTACAGTTTAGAAAGGAATACGTCAAAGTATCTTTACTTGCAGGTGTTCTAATACATGCATATATCATAATATATGCATAAGTGACCCTAAAATTTCCACCAGGGCACTCCTACAGCTGACCCATTTTTAGGAGAGCAGCTAGATACGAAAGTAACTCACAAGAATCTGTAGCCCTAGTATATACAAAGGACAAATTGTCTGATAAAGAATTTTAAATATGTCTTCCTGATTAGAATTCATGCAAGCTACTATATACTTCTAAAACGTGTATAGCAAACAAATGTCCCATAGGCTAAGGAAATGTAACGTAAAACAATGTTCTAAAGTCATCAGACAGTCTCATGGTCAATTTATTTGCTATGTGACGTGGACAACTCTCCAAAATCAAACTTCAAGGGGAAACAAAAACAAAGCTAAAAAAAAAAAAAAAAAAAAAAAAGGATAGAAATAGTTTACTAATCCTATGAAAAAATTCCACTAATGCCACAAAAAAAGATGCATTTTGGTCAGGTGATTAGACACAGTTTTATAACCATGAGATTAGCAGATATAATTCTCTGGTGTTTGACAAATGGACACAAGTTACAGCTGCAGGAAAAAAAAAGTCAAACACTGGATTAAAAGAAAGTCTATCATTAGTTATAAAAGCAAATAAAAATTCCACCACGAGTTTGTTAGACAGTTTCTGTTAATATTTTCTTTTCCTGAAATGTTTTGAAATACTCTGCATTTGGGGAAGACATGACAATACCATTGCTCTGTCTGGTTCCTCCAGGAGTCAGATGATTCTGGACATTTAGCAGATAAACCAACGAACAGAATTTGTTTCCTTCCTTACTGAGAGGAAAAGCTTGCTCTCTTTGTTCTTGACAGGCATGTAACGTGTAACAGTTATCAGGATGGAGTGATACTAGAAATCATAACTTAAGTGTAATAGCATCATCTCATCCAGGGCTGGGATCACAGGAAAGAAGCACAGCTTATCCATGGCCGGCTGGGCTGTAGGGTTCACTTTCTATTTCCAATGTTCTCTAGCAATGGCTGTTTGCTGGCAGTCTTCCAGACAGATTTATCTTACCACAAGCAGCTCTGGAGCTACAAGCACTGCACAGATGACATGGCAACTAGTTAACTTATTATGTCCACTTTATGTTAATCTAGGATGTCCTCTTTGAGATCTAGGAAAAGGATAATTAGAACTGCCAGACTGGCTACGTAGCGGTTTGGCACCCAATTTTGAGTTCCCTAACCCTTCCTCGCCCCTTCCATTCTGTCCCTTTTGTAATTCCTTCAGGGTTTCCCACAGAGCTCTCATGCTCCTCCCAGTCTGGCCATGTTTTCCCCAGGCACTAGCATTGAATGACTTTCTGTTAGGTGGGTACAGGGTTTTCATGAGGACAAGAAGGAGGAATAGAAACAGAACAAGTTTTGGAGACAGTGGCCAATGATGCTGCCTCTCAAATCTGGTCTTAAAGTTCAGAACATGAGAGCAAATTAATCACTAGGAGGACGGTATAAATTCTTCACTGCCTTACAAGCCTTGCTCCATACTTTCAACAGCTTTTAAGATCAACAGAACCACATCTAGCTTGTCTGAGCTTGTGGTGTTGTTCCAGACCTAGATGTAGAGGAACAGGCCGCAATGTTGGGAAAATTGAAAGTCTATTGGTACAGGTGGTTTCTTTGAAAAGGGAAGCTATGCATCCACATAAAAACTACTTTGCAGTCTGCCTCCATTTCTTCTGCTTGGACAAGAGGTTGGTGGTTCAAGGGCTTCTTTTAGTGAGGTCCATCTGTGCTTGCAGTTATCCTGGGTCTCACTTCTCTGCAGCTGTCTGTATTTTTCTGTCTCTGACAATAATGACCCATAAATGCACTCAACTTCTCTGTTGCAACCCAGACTTGAATAAGACACTATGATGCAAAGAGGATTAAAACAAAATTGGCTCAGTGGGGTCTTTGCGACATCTAAGATTCCTTTCTTCAAACTTAAAGGTCGTTGTCTCTCCACACAAGTATTTTACAAGACTTGTAGGGTGACTCATATTTAAAAAAAAAATCAAACATCTAAATGAAGTTCTTGAAATGCAGAGGGGTTTTCCTTTGGCTCTCTTAGAATAAAATGTCTTTAAAGATTTGTAAGATGAAAGGATACCAATGCTCCTGGTTTTAAATGTGTTGAAAATCTTGAACCTTGAATCATGGGATTGGGAAGTATTTACTGGTGACCTGGCTGTGTTACAACAAGTGATTTGTAGGTTACCGAGTCCGGGAATCCTTAGCACTGTTCAGAGATTTCCATGACGCTTCTATAGCTAACGTAACCTCTGATGTTCATGGAACATCAGCAGTGCAAAGAGAATCATGGTTCTGGCATCTTAATGAGCTTCTGAAAAGAGAGAGAAAAACAATTTGTCAGTCAAAATGGTCTCCCTCCTTCCTTCCTCTTCAGTTTCCTGGTGTGCCCTGGCTAGTTTTATGACAACTTGACACAAGATAGAGTCCTCTGAGAGGAAGGGACCTCAATTGAGAAAAGGCCACCTTAAGATTGAGCTGTAAGCAAGCCTGGAGGCAATTCTCTTAATTAGTGACTGAAGGAGGTGTGTCCAGGCTACTGTGGGTGGTTACCTGGGGTTTTGACAGAAAGAAGCCAAAAATACATAGTAGTAAAAAGACAGCATCTTCAGCAAATTGTGCTAGGCAAGCTGGGTGGTTGCATATAAAAGAGTGAAAGCAGATCTATATCATCCTACACAAAACTCAACTCCAAACTGATCAAGGACTTCAAGCTGGGTGGTTGCATATAAAAGAGTGAAAGCAGATCTATATCATCCTACACAAAACTCAACTCCAAATTGATCAAGGACTTCAGTATAAGAGCAGATAGCCTCAATGTGAGAGGAAAGAAAGGAGGGACTAGGACTGAACATATCATCAGAGCCGAGGACTTACGAATAGGACACAGACAGTTCGACATGGAAAATCACACTTTTATAATAGAGTGTCACTGGATGTATCAGCCTCACTCCCTATGCCCAGAAGTACTTCATCATCATACACAGACTCTGGGCTTTGTTGAGTGTGTGTGTGTATGTCTATGTGCATGTATGTCTGTGTGTGTGTGTGTGTGTGTGTGTGTGTGTGCATCCTTCTGATTGTTTTCTTTTGATATTTTTGTCTTGTAGAGTTTTTTTGGAGGGGGTTACTTTGGTTTGTCTTTAGTTTATTTTTTTAGTGTGGTTTTGTGTTGTTGTTTCTGCTCCTTTTGGTAGAGACAACATGAAATTGTGTGAGTAGCAAGGTGGCAGGATTTGGGGAAAGGAAAGAATATAATTAAAAGTAATGTATGAATATTTTTAACTTAAAAAGAAGGAAGAGGGAGAAATTTGAGGAAGACAGGAAAGTAGCAAAAAGAAAAAGAACGAGAGGAAGCAGGAGAAAGAGGGATGGGGACAGAAGGAGAAGGAAAACTCTGGTGGCTCGGGAACTTGGGCACACACACAAAGGAAGCAATTGCTAACTGGGTAACTTAGAACCAAACTTTAAAGTATGCATGTGCACCAGGAGTCCCACGGCTGGAGAGATCTTGCTAGAGGTGGTTTAGTTACTACAAGGTGATGGCCTTGAACCTGGAGAAGAGGATCAGCAACAAGAAAACTGGTTAATAATCCTAAACTTCACATGCAGGGCCTGACTTTTAACCAAGTATTACATTTTATGTATAATATCTTTCCTAGTTATGCCAATTTTATAAGGTGATTATACCAACCCTATTTTATTTGCACTCCCTGGTAAATGACAGAGCTGCAGTTTAAGCCCAGGGTGTGTAAATTGAACTTGAAACTAGTTCTTAAATGTGCTGCCCCGGAGCCCTGCATTAGAAGGAAAGCCAGTGAGGGTAGGCTCAAGAGAAAGACAGGATACAGTTGCAGAAAAAGCAACCGGACTTCATGGCTTATTGAATGTGAAGCAAAAATAATAAATCTTGACATAGATATTTCAGGTCTGTATGATGAAAAAATGATAATAAAATTGACACAAGAAATGCAAGATGCTGGCCGGGAGATGGGGTGATTTAGAGGGCCAGCCACACAAATAAGTATTTGCTGTAAATTTGTTTTGGGTAATAGAGGATGCTAAAGAAAAGTACCTGATAAATTTGAGCATGTATTCTAGCTGTAGTTTATGCATCAGAACTCAACATTGCACCACAACTAAGATGAAAACCATCTATGGAAATCCAACAAGGATCTCAAAACCCTTTCCTTCCCTATATTTTCCTGTTAGTTCTCTTAAAAGTGTATAAAATATAATAAAATGAACATTGCTCTAAAGAGCTCCATCTCTGTGGCTCAACAGGCATGTTTCTTTTTTCTTTTTCTTTTCTTTTTTTTTTTTTTTTTTTTTTTAGCTAACCAAGACTTTCCTGCCTTCTAATGCCAATTTGGGCCCAAATACCATTTTCCCCTAACAACTTCAAGTGTGAAAACATATGCTTTCCTCCACCCGCACCCTGTCCATAACACATTCTGTAAATTTCCATCCTTCTGCAGAAAATTCACCACTTTAGAACAATATGGGTCTTAAAATAAAGACTCAAAGGCTCAAGGAAAACGGTGGGTTCCTAATGTAAATATGTCATGAAGCCAAAGGTTTTAGAAAATGCGTTCCATAACTTGGTCTTTTTGAAAGAGTGTTGGGGGAGTTGTTGTTTATTCTTTTCCACATAAGAAAGATATATAAAGTTGGTGCAAAAGAGCAGAGTGGGCCCTCAAAGAAAGAAATATAAAAATTAATCTTTCAGTGTAGTGTGGAAAGGTAAAGGATACCCTCCTGCACAGCTGTGTGGGGCTGGGTTGTATCCTAACTCCAAAACGAAGGCATGCCTCACTTTGGAAGAAAAAACTGGGAGAAATTTGTATACCTCATAAGCTCTTATTCCTAAAATGAGTACTACTCCAAGATAGATAACTGTCCTTCTGAACTCAACTCTGTCCTGTTCTGTTGCTAAAAGCTAGATATCAAAATGAACTGCTTCCATGCTATTTCTGAATAACCTCAGAGAAATTCCAGTGACTACACAAACCTGATTAATGATGGTAATTAGAAGTATATATATATATATATATATATATATATATATATATATATATTTCTGGATCCACAAATTTCAGGGGAATAATTGCCATCTTTTGAATGAAATAGAAGATGGGTATTTTTTTAATTAATTATTATGACTTGAAAAGACAAACAGAAGGGAAAGGCAACAGAAAACAGACAACTAGTCATGAAAGTTCATTGTAATAAGAACGTCTGTCACTGCTCAGCTTAGTTCCAGAGGCAGTGCTAATAGGAACCACATTTTTCTCCTCTCTAGTCTTTGGAAGTGTGTGGCTGGTCTCCACTGCATCTCTGCAATATTTTCACCTTGTTTGGTTGGTCCCTCCCAAGTCTCTTGAGTGTGTGTAGTGATAAGTGATCTATGGGGATACTTATATGAGCAGGCCACATAGGCAACACCAGTCAGGATGTAAAACTTCAAAATCTACTAAGCAGCTTTTCAAAAAAAAAAAAAAACCAATTGTATCTGTAACCTAAAACACAGTTGACTAAAAAACAATGAGTGTAGCCATCCATGGCCACAGGAACTGGGTTCCTGAAGGGGAAACTGGGACTGAATGGAGAAAAGACAGGGAGAGAAATAACAAGACCAAGACAAGATATTGATCAAGGCCCCAGAGTTTACTTAAGAGTCTGAGCTTATAAAGGGGGAAGGCCATGCCAGGCTCTTGATGCTGTGTCTCTAGGCTGTCAGCACTTGGTCTCCAGGCTGTTGCTTATTCAGGAATGTCTCAGGAAGACAGACAGGTTCAGCCTCTCAGCAAGTAGCAGAGTCTTGGAGAAGAGTGCAAAGGTGGCAGAACAATAGACCTATCTCGGTCAGAAGACTCCACCCTAGGTGGTCTCATTCTGTTTTGTTTGTTTTGTTTTGTTTTGTTTTTTTGTTTTTTTGTTTTGTTTTGTTTTGTTTTGTTTTTTTCCAGACAGGGTTTCCCTGGCTGTCCTGGAACTCACTCTGTAGACCAGGCTAGCCTCGAACTCAGAAATCTGCCTACCTCTGCCTCCCAAGTGCTAGGATTAAAGGCGTGCGCCACCACCGCCCAGTATCATTCACAATGGCTGAACAGGTCTGAGCCAGCCTGCTCAAGGCTGGAGGAGGCTACGAACGAGCTCAAAATCAACAGTTTCAATGACATCAATTTGTTTGGATTTATTTACTCCCAGAAGGAATGGACCTTGATTAGCATTCCTAGATTATACATAAAGAACTGGCATAAGGTTAGAAAACAATCGAATTCTGACCATAGAAAAACGATTGAGTGAATAATGTCCTCTTAGTGAAATATTATACAGTTATCAATGGTAATTGTAAAACCTAAACACATTGTAGTTTAATCATTCTTTAAAAAGAAAACACTGGCTGCACTTACAGAGAACTGTGCACAACACCTTACAGTGTATCATAGTACAATTACATTTCATAATTATATATGGTTTTTATTTTAAAACTGAAAACTGATCTTCACATTGTTATGTAAAAAAGTATTCTCAGACATCATTTATATTACCATCTATTTAAAATTCAGAACAAAACCAGCTGTCAAGGCACACTCCTTTAATCTAGCACTTGGGAAGCAGAGGCAGGTGGATCTTGAGACCAGTCTGGTCTACATAGAGAGTTTCAGGGCAGCCAGAGATATCCAGTGAGAACATGTCTCGAAAGGAAAAACAAAAAGAATAAAATGATCAATGTGATAGTTTGTATATCCTTGGACCAGGGAGTGGCACCATCTGGAGGTGTGGCCTTGTTGGAATAGGTGTGATCTGGTTGGAATGGGTGTGTCACTGTGGGTGTGGGCATAAGATCCTCACCCACAACTAGCCTGGAAGTCAGTCTTCCACTAGCAGCCTTTGGATGCAGACATAGAACAGTTATGTGTGGATATGCAAAAGTGCTCACTTGTGAAAACTATCACACAGCTCACATAGCACTGAGCATAAGACATACTACATGCCAGCAATTCTGTGAATAGTGAACAGCATACGTAGCACACTAAAAGTAAAGCTTTTTGTCCTTACTGAAGTGCTGAGATTTAGGGATAATTAATTATTTTACAAAGTAGAAATTGGAGGAGACAAGGACTAAAATAATCTTCCAAGTTTGCAGAGATGTTAAATGGCATAGCTAGACCAGAGATACATTAGAAGATAGCAAAAAGAAATCAAGGTCTTAACTGTGAGCCATACTGCTCTCTTTTAATGTGAAACAAGATACACTTAGTTCGAGTTTCAGTCTAGTGCATGCCTCCTCATCTGTCTGGTGAGTTTCAGTAAAATAATGTGAAGGGTTCCAATTATTTATTCACCCACCTGTATTCCTGAAACCCTGCTGTGAGGCCTTGTCATCTCACAAGAATCCCCCGTCCTCTGGTTCAGCTGTCTCCAACCAAGTCTGCTGTGCTACCTTGAATTTGGGAAACAGTAATATCATCTCACTGGTGTTGAAGGCAACTCAAGAAAAGTTTCCACTGCAAGCTGTTTTATCCAGTTAGCTGTGTTCAGTTTCCTTTTCATAATTGCGACTCTTGTGGTTTAAGGTGCTACATGAACTTCAGACTTTCAAGAAAAGGACTGAGCATCCAGTACTTCCAAGATTGTTTTTCCCTCTAGAACCCTTTGTTCAAGGAGCCTCGGAGCCCATTCTGGGAACACTGATGTAGTCAAAAAGACCACCAGCTGGCAACCCAGGCCTCACATACACACAGTGTGTTCTTAAGCATCTGCTGCAGGCTTGTTTTACCCCCACAAAAGAAACAAGCTGTGGTCTAGCATGCTATGGTAGCTCAGAATACTTTCCCTGTCAATTTTCTGGAAAAAACTCATCCTCATGATGCATTACAATTGGTTCACAATGTTGTCCTTCTACGTGACTGAGAACTGGCTAAAAAAGGAACAGATATTATAAAGATTAAAGCTCACAGTGTTCTCAGCATCATGCAAAAAGAATGTAAGAATTATATAACAGAAAACAGATCTCGAAGAAACTCTTCTGATACTAGATAACACACAAAAACCATCCCAAGAGGACTTATTGTGGCATTTCTCAGATTTCTTAACGAGCCTTACCTTCTCCCATCCTCCTGACATTCCTTTGCACCAACCAAGGCAATTTATAGTATTACTAACGGTCCCATCTGAAATGCTTATATGGCTTATATAGGACTGTATTAGTCAAAACACTTGGTAATCTGGACAGTGCTAATGATCCACCATGTCAATTGTTCAGATAACTACAAAATAAATGCATTTGAGAATCCTCAGCCACTATTAATGAGTGTGCTAGGAATTTGGGGATTCTCTATCAAATGTTTTTGAACATTTTCAGAGAACTACAGATTGTAACAATGCTACAGTTGCTTCTAGCATCTTTAACCAAAATAACAAAGTGAAAGAATAAACTCAGAAACTGATGCCCCAGTTCTAAGAAAGCATAAACGGCCTCAAGGATTATGTGGTGCTTAGTGCTGATCTCCAACCTGACAGACTCTAGAATAACCCGAGACAAACCTCTGGACGTTCCTATGAGGGGTTATCTACATTAACATTAGCCTTAGAAATGTCTGTGAGAGGTTATCTTGTTTACATTGTTTGATGTGAAAAGACCTTTTAGTGATGACTCATTTCGGTTGTCAACTTGACTGCATTTGGAATCAACTAAAATGCAAGCTGTCAGTCACTCTTGAAAGCTTCTCATAGAGTCTATTTGAAGCTAGAAGACCTACCTTAAATCTGGGGCACACCTTCTGAGGCACCCCTTATAAAAGGACATGGTAGAAAGAAACTTTGTTTTGTGCCTGCTTGCCCTTTCTCTTACAGGCAAGTTTGTCTATCCTGTTGCTATGGCCAGGATTAAATCTAGCATCTTCTGGATTCCAGTGTAGATTATAGCATCTCTCCAGGAGTTTCCAGGACTCTGGCACCAGACTGGGAGTGTGGAAACATCCATCCTTGCAGACTGAACAACAACCAGATTCTAGACCTTTGAGACAGCCATTGTTGGGCCACCAGGACCACATTCTGTTATAGAGGAATCTGCGAGCTATATGTCTAAGTGAGGATTAGTACCTAGAACATGTAAAAACTGAAAAAAGCAATCAAGAATTCAAATAATAGAATCAAATGGACTGAGGAAAAGAACAGATGGCTCTCAAAAGATGCAACACAAATGGTTAAAACAAATGAAAAAAATTCAACCTCACTATTGGAAAAGTAAATTCTAAATGCATTAACATTCCACTTTACCCTAGTCAGAATGGCAGTCATTGAGAATAGAAAGGAGAACAAATTCTAGTGAGGACAGGAACAAAAGTCCCCTTGTACATTGCTGGTGGGGGTATAAACTAGTCCTGCCACAGCGGAAGTCAGTTGGAGGGTCTTCAAAATACTAAAAATATACCTAACATATGACCATGAAGAATAGAAGGTGAGGAACATATGGGCAGGTATACTCAATGTACAGTGTATGCTTATATAAAGATGTCTTTATGTAGCACAGGACTATGTGCAATGAATACATGCAATGAAAAATTTAAAACTAAATAGAATTAACTAATTACCTGTTTAGTAAGTATATCCTGAGAGCCATTGGATATATATATGTATATATATATATGCCATATGTATATGTGTGTATATATATACCTGTGTGCTAAGGTCTGAAGATTTAAAGATCATAAGGTCATGGAGACACAGTGAGTATATAGTAAAGAAATATGGTCTTAAAATTTCCTTGACGTATAGAAGCATATGTCTTTATGACATCTCCTGACATGTTAGCTCAATGTTAAATGCATGGCAGAAGGCATTGGAGTAGAGAATCCTGGCAATGAAGTCCACCAGCTTGCTTTCCTTCTAGTGCTCTGAAATGACAATGATCATCAGAGTTGGCTCAGGGTTCCATGAGATTTCAATGCCAGAGACATCTTGGTGCCGGTATATGTACATCATAGGGACAAGAATCATACATAACATACGTAGTGTTTCCCATGTAGTAGAATAATGCAGCAACCACAAAGAGAATAATTTTTCTTCATCTCATTTTATATTGCCTCTAAGTGCTAAAATATTTAATCTGTTAAAGTATTTCAGATGAAGAATTTAAATATATTTTGCCCTTTGTGATGCATGTTTTATGTGGAATCTGTTCATTTCTGGTTTCCTCATTTGTAGAGTTGGTGGATTTTGCACGTAAATTTGGTTTCTTGAATCGCCTTCTTGTTTCATTTAATTACATAATACTTCGGGGAGAAAAAGATCTCTGTACAAAAAGCCTAATATCTGTAATAAAATTAATCAAATTAAAAATCACTCCACTGGAAGACATATAATACTTTTCACTGAGCTCAAATAATGACCTGCTCATAAAACTATAGACAAATAACCTTTGAATCAATTGAACAAAATTTCCTTTAATAAAAACCAAATCCAGTTGAAAACAAAGACCCAAATGCTGAAGCCCAGAATAACAGCAGCTATTGCCAT
The DNA here is from genome assembly GCF_978045245.1 of Mus caroli. Lineage (NCBI taxonomy): Eukaryota > Metazoa > Chordata > Mammalia > Rodentia > Muridae > Mus > Mus caroli. The sequence continues at coordinate 78,218,723 of NW_028227266.1, forward strand.
TTGAGGATGGTGTTCTTCTCCCTCTGAGAGGCGGGTTTACCACCCACGATTAGACCTTAGGCATGTAAGGCCAGCAAGCTCCCAAGATAATGCATTTTATTACGTTCTATGAATTTTGAATATTCTGCTTTTTCACTATCATAGAACCCAATCAGTTTATGAATTTGTTAGGACAATGTACATCTAAACAGAAAAGGGAGGGGGCATTAAGAAATGAACCATTAGTTAAACAATGCATAACTCAGGAGTATGAGAAATTTTGGATTTTTTTCATTATAAATTTCTACATTCATCCGATCTTTACATAATTTTTTATAATATTGTAAATGAAGTCAGATATCTCATTATATATATAACATTAAAAAGAACAGTCTACAATTTGGTGTTCATCCTTCAAATTTCCAAAGTTCAAGAAAATGGAATTATCATTAGCTATTTTGATTAGATAGAAAACTTAAATTCTTTCGAGATTCCTTCCTACAGTGTTTCCAGCCATCAATCAGTTCCATTGGCCCTACCTCAGAAGTTTGGGTTTTATCACGTGTCACTTGTTTTATTGCTGTCACTCTGACTCAAATCACTCTCCTGCCACATGGGTTTTTTGCATGCACTGCTCACCAGTTAGCTCTTGTTTCAGCCGTCCAACTGATCTCCTAAACTACAGCAATCTTCTGCTCCAAAGAAACTGTTCTCAGTGCACTAAGAGCAAAGTCTAGCTGCTCTATCACCACAGGATCTGCCCTATCTTTCTTTCCAACTGGTACTCCCATAAACCTCCCCTAGTTATTTTTGACCATACTGTTCATCAAATGCCTTAATATCCTTCCAGTCAATATGCTTCTATTACTCTCTGGTACTATCATATCTATACACAACAGAATAATTCAGAATATTTTGTAAGCACAGGAGGTTAGAGTTATAAGATCAAAAGATTTGAAGGTTTGCTTACCTCTAAAGACTGTTTTGCAGAGGGCTGCTTTCTTGTATCTTCAAGTTGTCTTCTGCTTCTATGTATGTAACAGGTATGCTTTTAAAATAACAACATTCATCATATTTAATTTGGGACTACCTATATCCATATGCTTTGCTTTAATCTGCCCCTCCAAAGACCTTGTATCCAAATTCCCTCATTTGAATTTGAGAGGGCATAATACAGTCCAAAGAATATTCTTTTCTATGCTTAAATGGTATTTTCCAAAAAGCTAATATAATTCAACCTTTGTGTGGTCCAGAAATGTCATTTCCTCAAGCAGTCTAACTTCCCCAGGAATCTGCAACAGTACACATATTCTCTTCATTCTGTGTCTTCTCTTACTTTAGTCTCCTTCAAGCAACTCATCAATTTTTAGCACACTAAGATATATATTTCTAAAGTTTTCATTGTTCATTCATCCCACATTTAGCATAGAATCACTTGTGTGCACACGCATGTACACACACACACACACACATATCTGTTTTATAAGGGTAGGATTTTCAGTGTCTTATGTATTGATATAACCACTGTGTAGAATTTTATTAGAAATATTGTAAGAAGCCAACATTGACTCAAGCAATGAAATTATAAAATTTTAAAATTATAAAATTTTCAAAGAAACATCTGTAAGATTTTTTTAACTGCATGGAAACACCAAGTCATAAACTTTTTAAACCATGAACATGCATGAGCAGTGGCAGCAGTGCTTGTTGACAGATATTTACTAATGACTAGGTGAAAAAAGCTTTTAACCTCTGTGTTTTTCCATGACAGATAAAGCTCATTAGCTATGCACTATTACGACCACTCATTCACCATTAAGGGCAATTTTGTTTCACCACAGAACTGAGATGCATGTCATAGATTAATGAAGAGCTGCTCCAATTGTGCACAGGGCAGTCTCCTACAGGAAGAATCATTCAGCCTAAAATATCAATTGCACCAACCCTGGAAAGCTCTGCTCTGAGGATACTGTGATCAAAATAGCAAAGAATCTTTAACTAACTCATCCAGTGATGTTTTTTCATAAATGGTAGGTCTTATGTTATAAAATGTATGCTTTTAAAATCCCGCTTTGTAGGCATACCAGAAAAAATTACAAATTAATAAACATAGTCTTTCACATTTTAAAATAATTAAATTTTATTTTCTATCTCTTTGATAATTTCATGAATGAAAAAATATATTTAGGTCATTTTCACCCCTAATTACCCTCTCTCATTCCCCTCTCTCATTCCCCTCACTCATGTTGAACTTCTTCTTTCCAACAACTGTCCCTTCCATCTTTGTACCCTTTGAGTTTATTTATTTGTTTGTTTTCTTATTTGTGTGATCACACTCACTGGGTTTGAGTAGAGATGCTTGCATGAGCTGGAAACAGGGTTATTGACCAGACGATAGGCAACTTAGCCATGCTCACACTACTGAAGAAGATTCCTTCTCCTCCCCTAGCAACCATGAACTCCCCACAGCACCTCAGGGAGATGTGGGGCCTACTGAGCCCTTCCTCACCTATGATGAAGTAGTATTGGGCCCCATCTTAGATAGGTAACCACAGGCTGCTATGACTTAGGGGATAGGAGTTTTAGAGTACTTGAGGTTTTAGAGAGGTTGCTTGCTTTGATGTTTCCTCATTTTTGACTTTGTCTTGTTTTATTGACAAAGCTGTTCTAGAACAACTCACAGTTCTCCTCCTTCATCCTCTGGAGTGCTGGGATTGCAGCCTGAGCCCCGAGCAGGTTCAACTTACTCTTAAGCTCTCCCTTTGAGCCTTCCTCTCCTTCCAGTCTCTCTTGCTTCCTATCTTTGTGAGCCCACATAGACCATCATATCCCTGCTACTCCACAGTCCAGCTTCCCAGCTTCCACTAGCTACAATTCTGGGTTCTGTCTTCACTTTGTCTCAGCCTCAGGTTGTTCAACATGCTTCATCACTAACATCGACCAGCTCAAGATACCAGAAAGCTGTGAGAAAACCATAAGATTATTGGGGGAAACCCTAAAGTTTTGCATGTAATGTTCTTTCTTTTTCAGTATATTTTAATTAAAATGTAATTATACAACTTTCACTTCCCCTTCTTCCACCCTTCAGTATCCACCCCAGTATCAAATCTATACCCTCTTTTTCTTTGATAATTACTGACCACTCTGTATTGACCTTATTCTGAGAGAGGTCAATTCATTGAAATTTCACCAGAACAAGATCAAGGGGTGAGCTATCTAAGATACAAGTTGAAGAAATGGAAAGTTCTGTGGAACCTCTCTCCTTCAACATGAGCTAATCCAAAACACCCAAGCCTCCTCCAGCAAACAGAAAGATGCAAAGAACTCTTTGGGATGTTGATTAATTGTTTGTAAGTCATCTTTAGTAGATTCATTGACAAATCACTATTTTCACAGGAGCAAATAAGTGGCTTGACGGTTCAAAGTCACCTTTACTATGAAACAGTTCAAGGAAGAGGATGTGTGCAAGAGAGGAGATCACTCGGCATGCATATAATAATCCTCTAAAATGTGACAAGCGCCCTTCAAAAGCTAAAAGTAAATAAATAAAAACAAGACCACACCTTGACAGGAGCAAAAAGAACAGAAGACAATTGAATTGAAATTACAGGGTCTGGGGGACTAAATTAGGCTGACTATTGAAGAATTTTATGATGCCTTAGCAAAAGAGTCCCAAACAGTGTGCTTCTGATTACTTGAAATATATAGACGGAGGCGAAATGTTACTTCCCAAAGACTCTGCAGAAGGATTTCCTATTTAGGATATAAAGGAGTGACCTGCTTTCTAGTCTGCCATTCTAGAAGGCCATGGAAATACCGCTGTGAAAATGAAAATAAGCATCTGAACTTGAACTTGAACTTGAACTCAGAACAAAAATGTCAATCCTGCCATATAAACACAGTTTATTCATAGATTTTGCAATACATAGAAATTTTAGTACAAAAAACTTCTCTCTCTATTTTGTTTTTTATTTAAATCTTCTTGAACATATTTTTCATGAAGGTCTCAATTTCTTTTTAACCTGTTTTTTTATTTAGGGGTGACCAAATAATGATATAAGAAATCAATTAATTATATTCTAAGAGAAATGTCTCGAGTTCTAGTCTCTAATGACTCTGACCTCTCTTCAGTTTAGAATTCTATGGATATCACCAAGAATGGTAGCCCCTGCCTGTAACCACACCATTCAGAAGGCTAAGATGGAAGTATTGCCATGAGAGCCAGCCCAGCCTGGGTTACATAAGAGCCCACAACAAATAACAGGAACTTGTATAGATCCTATTTTCTTCATGCTTAAGATTGGAGTTTGAACAAGCAACACCTAATATTTCTCAATTATTAACACTTTTGCATAACTTGACATCACCAAGTGCCTATGTAAGCCACCTGTGTAAGTCCTGGAGACTTCTGAGAGTTAGGAACAGAAGATGGTTCAGAAAATTAGAGGAGTGTCCAGACCTTTGCATCCTCCCTTTCCTGGTATTTCATGTGTTACTACTGACCTTAAAGGCTGAGAGTATCATGGTGTTCCAATCAATCAATATCAAAGGCCACATATTCTTAAGGTTAATCATACAATTTTCTATGATGAGATCAGAAAGAAGGTTGTGTGTGGATAAGAGGAGAAGATGTAGCCCATATCATGTTTGTTCTTTTCCCTGAAATCCACTGTTCCAGAAGACCCAATGTTCTGCATCAGTTAAGATCTGGATTTATTTGCCAAGGGAAGACACCATTCTGTAATATCTATGGAAGCCTAAAATGTCAAGCCACAGAGCTAATTAATACTGGTTAGAGTACTGATTGGTGATTTTTTTTCAGTGCCACATCAGGGTAACTAAAACCAGAAGGCATCCCATGTCAGAGGAAGGCTCTGACTCCCTTTTCACTAAAGAAAGATAACTTTCTTCCATCAGAATAACTTTACCACCTCAGTTCTTCTGCATAGAGTGTGATTACAGTCTCTCTAAATAAGCTCTTGATATCACTTGACATTGACTCTATACTACCTGAAAACTTACGATCAAGTTATAATCTCAACAAGAACAAATTATAGTTGTACTTAGCAACTATCTCAACTTAATAATCAAATAAACTCATGGATTATTTTTCCCTTTTCCTTATCAAGAAATCAAATAACATCCTGGGTGTTATTTAAAACAATAGAATGTTAACCATACTATTGCAACACATTGACCTCCAGGCAACAGGCACCATTACCAATCTATATTGTGCCATTGGTGTTAATTGAAATTGAGAACTCATGTTCTGTGTTGAGTGTCCTGTAAGGAGAGCATGACCCCTCTCACTGACGAAGGCTGAACTAGATAGACAGTATTGTAGAACCTCAGTATGCCATGACCTCCAGTTTAGTTCACTGATCAGGAAGCCTAGCAAGGCATAAATAATGGACTAGAGTAAGTCTGTGGCTATAGCCTACAAAGCCATCTGTGGCTTTCTACCAAAGTCACCAAAGACAACTCATCTCCAAATCTTTCCTTCCAAGGTCTTGCTACAACTTCTCTTTTCTGTCCCTTTGGAAGACATGTGGTATCAGATCCTCTGGGTGTAACTGTAGCACTGTATTTTCTTGGTTTTTTTTTTGTTTTTTTTTTTTTTTCTAAAAATCTTTGCTAAGTAGGATATTTTAAAACCATCCTCATTTTGCCCTAATTTGAGTGAACCTTTTTTTATTTATATCTTGTCAGATACTTATACAAACTTCAATGTAGATATGTAATTCCTCAAGGAAGTAGCCTTTGGGTTTATCTTTTCAAAAATGCATTGATCATTTCATGTTCAAAGTTTATTATTCTCCTATAAAGCCTCTAGGTTTATGTTGCTGTTCAACTTCTGATTCATTAAGACAAACATGGGGTTATTTTATATCATCTTTGCTCTTTTGTAAAGGATTTTCTTTTATATATGTATATGAGAGCATTGTGCACCATGTACATATAGGTATCTTAAAAGACCAGAAAAGAGCATCTGAGCTCATGGAACCAGACTTACAAGCAGATGTGAACTGCTCAAAGTGGCTATTTGGAATCCAACCCACATCTTCTATAAGAACAGCATATGCTTTTAACTACTGAGCCGTCTCTCTGGGCCCTCACCATTGCTCTTTAACACCTTTTTTTGTGTGAATCCTGATGGTTGCTGCTCAGTGTTATTGGACAAATCAAATATTCATCTTTCCATTATTGTTTTAGAAAATTATTTGCTTCTGTTTATTCCAAATCACACAGCATCAATTCTTAATTTTTAATTTTTAATAGTCTCTATTTTATTGTTTACTTCCAAATTTATTAGTGTATATGCTTTATACAGTTTTTTTCTCTTTTTGTTTTTATTTTAAAATGAACTTTTTTCTGGCCAAGTACATGTTTTGTATCAAAATGCTTGGGGAAAATTTTTATTCTTTGCTTAGGGAATGTAAATGGCATCAGGGTTTCCAAAGAAATTGCCATTTTTCAAGCTAGTAATCAATCTACTTTGAAAACTTAATTTTAAAAATCCACAGTTGGTGTTCATGCATGTATTACCACATTTGTGCAAAGTCTACAGTTGCCAGAAGAGCATAGCAGAACCCCTGGAGCTGAAATTACAGGCAGTTGTGAGCTGCCATGTGGGTGCCGGGAACTCAGGTCCTCTGTAATAGCAGCGAGTTCTCTTAACCACAGCGCCATGACTCCAGCTCCTATTACTGTTGCAGTAGAAAGGTTTCCCTTCATGTCTAATGGTTTTAACTCTGCACATTACAAATGTGTTCCATCAGGGTAATTTTATGACATGTGCATCATCAACAATTTAGGTTTGTATCATTATACAAAAAAAAAAAAGACCAATTATTTTGTAAAAAGCCTTTAACCTTAGATAAGATTGTTTTTCTAAGTCTGTTATAATTCCAGTGTTTCTTTGGATTGCCTTCCCTTACACTATCCATTTCTTTGTTGTGACAAAAAAACAAAACAAAACAGGAGATCCCTTTAGGTGGAACAACATTATGAACTAACCAGTACCCCGGAGCTCTTGACTCTAGCTGCATAGGTATCAAAAGACGGCCTAGTCGGCCATCACTGGAAAGAGAGGCCCATTGGACTTGCAAACTTTATATGCCCCAGTACAGGGGAATGCCAGGGCCAAAAAGTGGGAATGGGTGGGTAGGGAAATGGGGGGGGGAGGGTATGGGGGACTTTTGAGATAGCATTGGAAATGTAAATGAGGAAAATACCTAATAAAAATTTAAAAAAAAAAGAAACAGGGAGACATTTAACTCATTTGACTTTTGCATGTTTTTGTTTTTGTTTTTTTTCTAATAAACCCATACATCTGTTTTCACCTCTGGACGACTTTCTGACTAAAAGCTCAGCCTGTTCATGCTTATCTCGGGGTCTAATGTCATTGATTTCACTCCTTTCATCTGGCTGCATCTTTCCTTTTAATTTACCTTGTTGTTATTTTTCTTCCTTTGGTTTCATTACTGTGAGTACATTACTGTTCATCCCCTTCTCCCCATGCTAATTTAAAGTTCCTGGCTTAATTTTCCATCCCTTAATAGGTGCATTCTCTTTCCCCATTCTCTTAATCAGACACATATGTCAGTATATTGTTCTAAAAACAAGATCCTAACAAGATTCCAATTTCTGCAACCACAACACTTTAATTCTTATGTGCTGCAATACCTACACAAAATACAGATGGCATAAAACAGTATGCATCCCCCATTCAAACTTCACAGATATTTGTATTTATGCTTATCCCCACATGTCTGAGGTTTGCTGATAGAGTTTACGATTTACCAAGTCAAAACTTCCTTTATCAATGCCTTCTATTTTAAGATTGGGACTTATATTATATAGTCTTATATAGAATTTTCTTAAACAAATATTTACCATAATAACATCATAATGAGGTCTTATCCCTAGATGAAGAGCTACTGGAAATTAATGGCTGCTGAGAGAGAGAGATTCAGTCTTGTAGGGACAAGTCCCTGACAGGTCAACCAATTGTCCATAAACACATGTTCATATGAGCAAAACCTCATGAAAATACACTTATATATGCATAGTTAATTATACACATGCACATGTATATATAACTAAAGAAGAGACCATGAGTTTGAGAGGGAGTGGAGGGGATGGGAGTGTCATGGGAAGGGATAGGGTAGGATAGAAATAATGCCAATATAGTACTCATGAAATTATCACAGTTTTTAAAAAGATCCTAGAAATGACTAGATAGCACTTGCTGAGCAGATAATATATAATATATTCTTTTCTACATATTTTGTACCTAGTAGTTCTCCTTTCTTATTGTAACAATAATATGGGGTAAGCTCAACAGCATTCTCATTATTTATTTTGCACATGAAGAATCTGTGGCAAAGGGATTTAAGAGTTGTGCCTAGTGTTGTGCAACACATGTGAGACATAATCACTCACTAAATCCAGATGTGCTGCTCTGGCCTGTGCCTACACCTTCTGAAGCCCTGCCTCCCTGCTGCCTACACCTTCTGAAGCCCTGCCTCCCTGCTATGACTGTGCCCCATCAGCCTTTGTCCATATCTAAGCACCAGTGTGGATTAACTTGCTTAATCTTTTATCTTGCTTTTTCTTTTTGTGGGGAGCTTGAGTGGTTGTCACTCAGTTTCACGCTGACATGAGTTCAGAGCCAGCTGTGTATGTCTAGGCTATGAGTCTTTCTCCCGATGATTTGTATTCTAATTTCCGAGACAGAGATGTCTTTCTCCTCAAGTGCCTAAGAGACCTAAGAGAGGGTAGAGAGGCTTCTTTCAGGAATGCAAAGGGTGTGTTCAAAACTTGCACAGCCCCCAGAGGTGTTGGGAACTTCCTGTTCCACAAATATTTCAACCACTGATGGGTGCTGCAAAGCTTTAAGCAAAAGAGAGAGAGAAAAGTAAATACCTACCCACATCATATTCCAAACAAAAAACCTAAAGACAGTATACCCTATGAGAATTTCCATTTAAGACAGTAATTCATTTGAATGAAATCAATATTTGTGCTTATAGATAGCCCAATACAACCCAAACAAATTTAGAAATTGTGATCACTATTTTCAAACTATAACAAATCAGTCTCCAATAGTGCAGAAGTGAACCATTATGCAACCAGAATCATTAGTTTAACATTTACTCTTAAAGGACAGTAATCACATTACTAAATTGTAAAATAAATCACAGTAAGGAGTCAAACTTGCACAGTGAGAGAAAAATGAACTACAGAAGATCTGGCAAGTAATGAATGAGTATGTCATAAGGCACTCAGGGAATTGGCACATGAAAAATAGTACCTCTGAGTTAGGGGAAAACATAAATAAATCTGCTCACTAAAATGCAAGCTCACTAAAGTTTAGTCAATTTTTATGAAATCGCATGCACATAGGCATGCACTGGTGAATACTATAATTATCTGAAAGCTTTTTAGGCAATTGTGACTTTGTTTATTAATTTATGACTCATTGTCCACCTACAAATAGAATATCAATGTGTTACCAATGTAAAGGCCAACTATTTCTTCCCAGGATAATAAGTAGACATTCCTCCTGTGATTATTACACAACATATTCAAGAAAGGGGACCACTTTTTGGGGGGACTGAGTGTGCCTTTTTGCTAAGTCCATGTCATGATAAAAAGGTGTTTTCCAGGTGGAAAGAGGATCAACAGAACATAACCACAAAATGCAACCTCTGCCTGTGAAACATCCTGTTTTGTCAAGGTGATAGCAGATCATTCTGGACAGAGCAAGTAAGCTTTGGGTAACACATGACAGGGCAAATATGAAAACAGTGGAAGGGAAGCAGCTAATTAAAAAAGCAGTGTTTAAAATAATAAATCTCACAAATGCATATAAGCATATGCATACGTGGATATATATACATATATATATATATAACAAAATAAACACAGAGACATAGAAACTATAAGCCTATATGAAAAATAGCATGCTTAGTATATACATCAGGGTATAATTTGATAGTCTATGGCTAACATCAACACAATGCTTGTTCATTTTATTTTCTCATTTTAACAAGGCATTTGCCTCCATAAGACTGTGTATTTGTGTAAATATAGTTTATGTGTATATGCATACACACATATGCATACATACATACATATATACATACATACATACACATATATGTACACACATAGATAGATAGATAGATAGATAGATAGATAGATAGATAGATAGATAGAGAAGGAAAGAAAAGAAAGGAAAGGAAAGAAAAGAAAAGAAAAGAAAAGAAAAGAAAAGAAAAGAAAAGAAAAGAAGAAAAGAAGAGGGTAAAGATGGGAAATAATAAAAGACCAGAAGGAAGGTTAGAATGAGGAAAGAAAGGAAGTGAGGGAGATGGGGGGAAAATTCTGAGAGGACAATATTGGGACTGCAAGATAGAAGAGGGTGGGGACTGAAGCACAAAGGACTGCTATGTTCTGTGGGAACTGAGGCATTCTGGGACATGGGATTGATGCAGAGCATGGAAGAGTCTTGCCTGTTTCAAATTACCACAAGCTACCACAGAGGAAAATGTAACCCTGACCATTTATGTTTAGCATGCCACACAACAAAACATGATATAATGGATTTCAAAAAATTCAATTTTGAGAAGAATCCCAAAACAGATTAATTATAGTTGTCTACAAATTATAGTGCCTGTTTATGCACGTGGTAGTGACTCACGAGTATGATGCTATCCATTCATCTCACAAGACCATCCAAGGTGATTAACGTGAACTCATTTCTTTTATCCATGTTCTCACATTTCAATTACTGATTTAGACTTAGAACTACATTAAAATCTAAGCCAGACTGGCAAATGGCACAGTGGGTAAAGGGATTTGCTATCCAACTTTGAGAACCTAAGTTCAATCCCTGGAATCCACCTGAAAGGACAAAACTCATTTCTACAAGTTGTCTTCTGACCTCTACAAGAACACTGTAGCATATACATGCATGTGTACACCCACAAATAAAATAGTGCTGGAAATAATAACAGGTAAAATTAAATATTAAAAATCTAAGACAATATAAAGCAATGTTATCAATGAAAGCAACATATCTGGAAGAGAATTTCACAACCAGGAATGTTAGCACACCCACTGTGATACCAGCATTTGGGAGACTTAAGGAAGAAGAATGAACTCAAGGCTAACCTCTTCTATGCAACAAGACAAAAATTATGAAAAACTAAACTCACAAAACTTAAAAATTTTCCAGACTAGTTCTCCTTTGTTAAAGAAGGTGTGATCATTTGTAGAAACTGAAGGTGCTACATTCAATTAAATTCTCCCTGTAAATACTTGGGTTTGAGAAATTAGCTTATATCTAAATATGCCTCCAGATTTAGTGTTGTTTTAAACATAATGTTTTTATTTAATATTTTGGAGTTTCACATCATGCACTCCATCACTCTCACTGTCCAGTCCTCCCAGGTCTGCCCTCACACACGTGTGACCTCCAGACAACCCAAAAGAGAAGAACAAAAACAACATCCAAAAATAATCCAATTTGTGTTGCCCATATACTCACTGGAACACTGTCAAATTTCTAGTAACTAGTCCCTTTAAAAAAGAAAAGAAAAGAAGAGAAAAGAAGAGAAAAGAAAAGAAAAGAAAAGAAAAGAAAAGAAAAGAAAAGAAAGGAGAAAAAAAAAGAAAATTGAGTCCTTCCCTACTTGTATGCCCCTCCCTTGCCAGAAGCCATCAATTTGTGGAGAGCTATTTTGTCTCAGAGAGCAATACAGTCAGGATGGTGATCCTGACACATTGTTGGCTCATTTTCAAAGCTCCTTACACACATAACTTCTATCTATCATTCATGAAGATATTGATAAAGTTGTATATGATTTTCAGTTAACTGAGTTGGTGGATTTATTTCCACCAACTAACTGATTTTAAATAATGTTTTTTAGTTGTGTAACAACATGTCAGGATTCCAATAACACACTAACAGCCTCACAACCAACTTCAGAATAGAATACAAATTGCTGACATTGTTAAACATTGAATGATATAACTACAGATTATAAAGAGAGGTAAGAGTGACAGAGAAAGAAATGAGATAATGAAGCAGAGCGATAGGGGTGGGGCAGACAGAAATCAATGCAATATTCTCATGGTAGCCAAGCCTTCAACCCCCAAGGTTTGCACACCAGGAGAAACTGGACGTTATGCCACCTTGGCCAGATTTTCCTCTTACATCTTTAAATTTTATCTCTGCGGCATGATTTAAAGCAAAATTTTAGAGTTTCGTTCTTGTTAGTGCAGAACAGCTATTTTTTTGGTTTGTTGTATGGATACCCAAACAAACAAACAAACAAACAAACAAAATAATGTTACCTCCAAAGCATTTCAGTTTTCTTTCAAGTTAGTCATTATTTGTCAAAATTGTATCAGCATAATAAAGGGCTCTTTCTTTTTTGTATATGAAATGTTTCCAAAGGCACTCAAGTAAATACTGTTCTAATGAAACTCTGGCAATAATGTCAGAAAGTAGCAAAGCCTTCCAGGCAGGCTGACATTTTGTTTTCCAGGAAGCATGAACTATAAATGGTTGGAATGCATCTTGGGATGAGGAATCTGAGCAGCATGCTCATACAAAGAGGAGGTAAATTTTCCACTTCCCTAACATCCTAGGTACACAAGGGCACAAGGGAACAGCTGGCAGCCTGTCTGATTATCTTACTGCCTACAGCTACATTGAACAGATCATGTTCTGCCCCCAATTAGCAGCTCTTTCCCATTCGCGGTTAGCTGAATAATTTCACCTAGCCACAACTGTTGTTGCCAAAAATGCATGCAGGCACACCCTTGAATCCTTAAAATGGATACACTTAGAAATTTCAGCAGCTTGGTTTTCTAATGGCTCAAAAATTTCCGATATCAGTCTTCTGGTCAATTTCAATAAAAACTATTCATGTAGCTAGCTCTTCAGGATGTCAAGGTATTAATGTGCCTGGACTAATTAGTACTTGTTTGCATTGACTAGTTGGCATTTTAAAAATAATGGCCTTGTTTCTTTTGGAATGAAGTCAAGTGTCTCCCCAAAAATACGTTTAGGAGAAGCCATGTAAAGAGATTAATTGGGCCCTAAAAGTTTGTACGAACTGATCTTTTCTTCTTCCTTTCCTTTTCTTCCCTTTCCTTTTTCTCCTTCCCCCCTCCACCCCGTGCCTCTCTTTTCCATAGTAATTGTTTATCATCATGAACTGTGACTTGTTGGCATTTTTTTCCACAAGGCAGGTAAAATGGTGTTTTATATTAAGTATGATAAAATCAGCGGAGGGCAGGTCACCACACTCTCTGAACATGGCTGGCATGTAGAGCTGTGTAAAGTCAGGTTGTCCAAGCCAAGAAGAGGTCCCCTCCTTCTTCCTCAAATGAGGCTTGGACCTGTATTTGGACCAGAAGCACATTACCACATAAGCCCACTAAAACCTCTCTCTCTGCATGGGAAGGGGCCAGTCCAGCAGAACCAAAGCTGTAGGATTTCTACGACACAGGACAAGAACAGGATATTTGAGAGGAGACCTGTAAGGATCCAGTGTTGATGGTGTGGCAGAAGCCAGAGGCCTCGAACCAGACTGATGACTCATTGCAATGAACATTTGCAAATAAAGCTGTTTGGGGAAAGGGTATACTATATGGCACACCATGACACACTGCAGCTTGCACAGTGAAATTGCTGTTGTTGTTGTCAGCAGTTTTATTTTTATTTTTTGTTTTCTTTTGAGGAGGAGGTTGCAAAAGCAGAGGGCAGATATGGAGGGGCAGGGAGATAAAAGAGATTGTGATGCATGATGTGAAATTTTTAAGAAAATCAATAAAAAGTTTTAAAAGAAGGAAAGAAAAGAAAAGGGTTGTGACTGATATTGTAGTTAGGGTTACTCTTGCTACAATGAAACACCATGACCAAAGCAAGTTCCAGAGGTTTATTTGACTTATACTTCCACATCACTGTTTATCATCAAAGACATGAAAACAAGAACTCAAACAGGGCAGGAACCTGGAGGCAAGAGCTGATACAGAGATCACAGAGAAATGCTGCTTACTGGCTTACTCATGTGGCTTCCTCAGCTTGCTTTCATACAGAACCCAGGACCACCAGCCCAGGGATGGCACCACCCACAATGGACTGGACCCTCCCCCATCAATCACTAATTTTAAAAATGTCCTACAGTCTTGCCTATGGAGGCATTTTTTTTTTCAGTTGAGGCTCCCTCCTCTCAGGTGACTCTCTAGCTTGTGTCAAGTTGACATAAAACTAGTCAGCATGCCTGCTGAGAAGGCTCAGTAAATAAAAGCATTTGCCATACAAACCTGGCATTCTAAGTTTGATACCCAGGAACTATGTAAAGGAAAATTTCTACTCTAACTTTCACACAGGCACCCACATAGACACATCAAACATATACAGATATACAGACATACAGAGAGAGAGAGAGAGAGAGAGAGAGAGAGAGAGAGAGAGAGAGAGAGAGAGAGAGAGGGAGAGAGGGAGAGGGAGAGAGGGAGAGGGAGAGGGAGAGGGAGACGGAGAGGGAGAGGGAGAGGGAGAGGGAGAGGGAGAGGGAGAGGGAGAGGGAGAGGGAGAGGGAGAGGGAGAGGGAGAGGGAGAGGGAGACGGAGAGGGAGAGGGAGAGGGAGAGGGAGAGGGAGAGGGAGAGGGAGAGGGAGAGGGAGAGGGAGAGGGAGAGGGAGAGGGAGAGGGAGAGGGAGACATGCATACAGACAGACAGACTGATAGACAGAGACAGAGAGGGGGAGAAGAAGAGAAGAAGAAGAAGAAGAAGAAGAAGAAGAAGAAGAAGAAGAAGAAGAAGAAGAAGAAGAAGAAGAAGAAGAAGAAGAAGAAGAAGAAAATATTTTTTTAATTTTTAAAAAGAAAATTGGGTTATATTATGTCAAAGCATTAACCTGAAATCTCTGACACTCCTCTGTTCTCTTAGGGAACATAGAAATGACCTTTGAGGCAGCTTGCTGCTTACCAAGGAGACTCTCACCCTAGTCCACCTGCTTATGGAGTATGCATGTTCAGAGGCTGAGTCTATATTTCCTGCTGTAGCACCCTTTTTTTAATGTAATCTACTGTTTTGACACACATTTCTAAGTATGCACAGAAAACAATGAGACCATAAGCACACTTTTTCTCTATTTTTCAAAGTATTAACCTCAGACACCAGAAATTTTAGATTCAGCCATGAAAGAATGGATTTGAAAGAAAAAGAGGAAGGTAAAATGAATGCAAGAAGTCAGTGATAAAGAAAAAAGGAATTCTATGTTCTGGACTATGTGAAACTTCGATGTCTGTATACTGATCCATGGTGATTCACTTGGATTTCAAAACTTAAAAGTAAAAAGAAAAATGCACAGAACTCAAGGTAAACTTTATCAGCTTTAAAACCTAGAGAAGGTTTATATCTAGAATATACAAAGAACTCAAAAACCAGAATCAAGAAACAAAAGACCCAATTTAAAAATGGGCTGCAGATCTGAACAGAGTCCTTAATAAAAGAAAAAGAATGGTCAAAAAACTAAAGTGTTCATCATCCTTAGTAACCAAGAAAATGTCAAATGAAACTTCTTTGATATTTCATCTCACACTGTGAAAATGACTAAGATCAACAAAACAGCTGACAACAAATACTAGTGAGGTTGTGGAGGAAAAGACTGTATATGGGAATGTAAGTTGGTGCAGCCACACTGGACATCAGAATACAGAAATCTTTAAAAAAAAATTCTTAAAGCTAAATCTCCCCTATGACCGGCTATAACAACTCCCTAGCATATGCCTAAAGGACTCAGCATCCTACTGCACAGATAGATGCTCTGACATAGTCATTGTTGCTCTGCTCACAGTAGCTAGGAAATAGAAAGAACCTACATGGCTTTCAAAGGATGGATGGATAATGAAAATGTGATACATAAGCAGTATGGAATATTATTTAGCTGTACAGAAAAATGAAATTTTCAGATCAATACATGGGCCTAGAAAATACTGTGTGAGGTAATCCAGGCCCAGAAAAACAAACATCATATGTTCTCTCTTATCTGTGTTTCCTAAAGCCAAATCCACAGACATGAATTTATAACATGGAGTAAAACACAGAAACCAGGGAAATATAAAGGGATCTCGTAGGTGTAGATTGGGTTAGGGATGGAAAGAACAGGGTGCTGGTGATACAAAGTAGGGAGATGGAATGACTAAGAGAGGGCTCTAACTGGAAAGGAGGTAGGGAAGTCTGTACAGAAAAAGGAACAACAGATAGCACCAAGGTTCAATAAAACCTGAAGGAATCACATTATTTTATATTTATCTAAAATTATACATAATTTATACAAATGTATGTGGTACATACATTCTTGAATACACACATATAACTGATATATATTCATATGTAACATAATATGTATTTATTATGGGAAATTAAGCCACTTGACCTGACAATACTCCCCACAAGAACCATAGACCAACAACACCCCAGCACCAGGAATAAGAAACTCTCCTTTCAAATGGTTGGTCACAGTAGTTCAGGAGATTTTCCAACCAATACAGATTATTGATTGAGCACTTGGTCAACTCTCAAGGCTTGAGAGTGGGTCTCTATTGCTGAAAGCACCACACAATCAGGACAAAGACTCAAATAATTCAAGCTGGCTCAAAAATGTTATCCTCATACTCTCAGGTAAGTGTAGCTATCACCCTTATCGAAAGAGCCTCTCTTTACAGCAAATTTAAATCGCCCCCAAAAAGCCACAACTGAACACAATACATGCATTAGCAGATTGTGGGGCGCCCAACCCAGACTGTGGTAGATCTATACCACAGCTCCTGTATCTATGGCTCAGGGAACATCACAGAGAGTGTAGATAGATTTTAAGAAATACATTAGATATTTTACAATAGTACTACTCTTATCATTAGATATAAACATTAATTAAGAAGATAACTTATTTGCCCTACCTGCATCAGCAACCTTACTCCTACTGATCTAAAAAATGGAATAATGTGTTATATATTGTCAGACATTGCAGCATGTAAATACAGATTATGTCTTAAAGGTTCTCCAGAGAGAGGGTTGGGGGAGGTAAGGGATTGAGCGTAACAAGAGAGGGAAGCTGAACTTGTAAATTATTTAAATAATAAGAGGGTGAGTTTCAATATTCCATGTATCATGTTCACTTCTAGATCTTTGATCTTTTCCTCTATTATCAGATTCATCACAGTTAAACACTTATTTTTATTTGTGCTCATTATCCTTATTGTATGTGTATGTGTGCTTTTCCCTATTTATCTCAATATATTTGTACACCAATTTTTTTTTTTTATCATCCCTTCAATAAACATTGAGTGAATTGTGGCAAAAAGTGCAAGAGCCCACTTTGCAATCAGGAAGCCTACTGTGAAACAGTGTCTCTTAGAAATGACTACATAGATCTTGGGTTCCCAGATTCCACCAAGACTGGTCTGCACAGGTGAGAGTGTGGACTGCAAAGGCTAACAGCTTCTGGGACAGGAAGAAGCCACAGAGCTTCTGGGGCAGACTTTTTGGGTCCAGATACCCGGGCACCTTACCTGTCAGAGGAGAGGTATCTGCACCACCAGGGAGGGCTTTGCCACAGCATCTGGGGGAGCCATCTTGGGTTCCCGGATTCCACCAAGACTGGTCTGCACAGGAGAGAGTGTGGGCTACAGAAGCTACACAGATTCTGGGACAAGCCCTGCTTCTGGCCTTCATCTTCTACCAGGAAGCAGGTCCAATCTCCAGATATCTGTCCACCTTCCCTGCAAGAGGAGAGCTTGCCTGCAGAGAAAGCTCTAATCACTGAAACTCAGGAGAGAGCTAGTCTTCCATGTCTGCTGATAGAGGCTAACAGAATCACAAGAGGAACAAGCTCTAACCAGAGACAAAAATAACAACTAACTCCAGAGATTACCAGATGGCGAACGGCAAACGTAAGAATCTTACAAACAGAAACCAAGACCACTCACCATCATCAGAACCCAGCACTCCCACCTCAGCCAGACCCGAGAACCCCAACACACCCGAAAAGCTAGACCCAGATTTAAAAGCATATCTCATGATGATGGTAGAGCACATCAAGAAGGACTTTAATAACTCACTTAAAGAAATACAGGAGAACACTGCTAAAGAGTTAAAGTCCTTCAAGAAAAACAGGAAAACACAACCAAAGAGGTAGAAGTCCTTAAAAAAAAACAGGAAAACACATCCAAACAGGTGATAGAAATGAACAAAACCATACTAGACCTAAAAAGGGAAGTAAACACAATAAAGAAAACCCAAAGTGAGGCAACGCTGGAGATAGAAACCCTAGGAAAGAAATCTGGAACCATAGATGCAAGCATCAGCAACAGAATACAAGAGATGGAAGAGAGAATCTCAGGTGCAGAAGTTTCCATAGAGAACATCAGCACAACAATCAAAGAAAATGCAAAATGCAAAAAGATCCTAACTCAAAACATTCAGAAAATCCAGGACACAATGAGAAGACCAAACCTACAGATAATAGGAGTAGATGAGAATGAAGACTTTCAACGTAAAGGACCAGCAAATATCTTCAACAAAATTATAGAAGAAAACTTCCCAAAACTAAAGAAAGAGATGCCCATGAACATACAAGAAGCCTACAGAACTGCAAATAGACTAGGCCAGAAAAGAAATTCCTCCCAACACATAATAATCAGAACAACAAATGCACTAAATAAAGATAGAATATTAAAAGCAGTAAGGGAAAAAGGTCAAGTAACATATAAAGGCAGGCCTATCAGAATTACACCAGATTTTTCACCAGAGACTATGAAAACCAGAAGATCCTGGACAGATGTTATACAGACATTAAGAGAACACAAATGCCAGCCCAGGCTATTATACCCAGCCAAACTTTCAATTACCATAGATGGAGAAACCAAAGTATTCCACCACAAAACCAAATTCACACATTATCTTTCCACGAATCCAGCCCTTCAAAGGATAATAACAGAAAAAAAAAAACAATACAAGGACGGAAACCACATCCTAGAAAAAGCAACAAAGTAATCCTTCAACAAACCTATAAGAAGACAGCCACAAAAACAGAACGCCAACTCTAAGAACAAAAATAATACAAGTAAAACAATTACTTTTCCTTAATATCTCTTAATATCAATGGATTCAATTCCCCAATAAAAGACATAGACTAACAGACTGGCTACACAAACAGGACCCAACATTTTGCTGCTTACAGGAAACCCATCTCAGGGGAAAAGACAGACACTACCTCAGAGTGAAAGACTGGAAAACAATTTTCCAAGCAAATGGTCTGAAGAAACAAGCTGGAGTAGCCATTCTAATATCCAATAAAATGGACTTCTAACCCAAAGTTATAAAAAAAAAGACAAGGAGGGGCACTTCATAATCATCACAGGTAAAATCCTCCAAGAGGAACTCTCAATTCTGAATATCTATGCTCCAAATGCAAGGGCAGCCACATTCATTAAAGATACTTTAGTAAAGCTCAAACCACACATTGCACCTCACACAATAATACGGCAAGACTTCAACACACCACTCTCATCAATGGACAGATCGTGGAAACAAACTAAACAGGGGCACAGTGAATCTAACAGAAGTTATGAAACAAATGGATTTATCAGATATCTACAGAACATTTTATCCTAAAACAAAAGAATATACCTTCTTCTCAGCATCTCATGGTACCTTCTCCAAAATTGACCATATAATTAGTCACAAAACAGGCCTCAAGAGATATAAAAATATTGAAATTGTACCATGCATACTATCAGATCACCATGGACTAAGGCTGATCTTCAATAACAACAGAAATAATTGAAAGCCAACATTCACATGGAAACTGAACAACACTCCTCTCAATGATACCTTGGTCAAGGATGGAATAAAGAAAGAAATTAAAGACTTTTTAGAGTTTAATGAAAATGAAGCCACAAAATACCCAAACTTATGGGACACAATGAAAGCATTTCTAAGAGGAAAACTCATAGCTCTGAGTGCCTCCAAAAAGAAACTAGAGAGAGCACACACTAGCAGCTTGACAACACACCTAAAAGCTCTAGAACAAAAGGAAGCAAATTCACCCAAGAGGAGTAGAAGGCAGGAAATAATCAAACTCAGGGGCGAAATCAACCAAGTGGAAACAAGGAGAACTATTCAAAGAATCAACCAAACAAGAAGCTGGTTCTTTGAGAAAATCAACAAGATAGATAAACCCTTAGCCAGTTGCACTAGAGGACACAGGGACAGCATCCTAATTAACAAAATCAGGAATGAAAAGGGAGACATAACAACAGATCCTGAAGAAATCCAAAACACAATCAGATCCTTCTACAAAAGGCTATACTCAACAAAACTGGGAAACCTGGATGAAATGAACAAATTTCTAGACAGATACAATGTACAAAAGTTAAATCAGGATCAGTTTAATGATCTAAATAGTCCTATATCCCTTAAAGAAATAGAAGCAGTCATTAATAGTCTCCCAACCAAAAAAAGCCCAGGACCAGATGGGTTTAGTGCAGAGTTTTATCAGACCTTTAAAGAAGACCTAGTTCCAGTTTTTCTCAAACTATTCCACAAAATAGAAACAGAAGATACTCTACCCAATTCATTCTATGAAGCCACAGTTACTCTGATACCTAAACCACAGAAAGACCCAACAAAGATAGAGGACTTCAGACCAATTTCCCATATGAATATCGATGCAAAAATACTCAATAAAATTCTTGCTAACCGAATCCAAGAACACATCAAAACAATAATCCACACTGACCAAGTAGGTTTCATTCCAGGGAATGAAGTCCTAGCCAGAGCAATTTGACAACAAAAGGAGATAAAGGGGATACAAATTGAAAAGGAAGAAGTCAAAATATCACTTTTTGCAGATGACATGATAGTATGTATAAGTGACCCTAAAAATTCCACCAGAGAACTCCTAAACCTGATAAACACGTTCCATGAAGTAGCTGGATATAAAATTAACTCAAGCAAGTCAATGGCCTTTCTCTAAAAAAAGGAAAAACAAGCTGAGAAAGAAATTAGGGAAACAACACCCTTCTCAATAGTCACAAATAATATAAAATACTTTGGCGTGACTCTAACTAAGGAAGTGAAAGATCTGTATGATAAAAACTTCAAGTCTCTGAAGAAAGAAATTAAAGAAGATGTCAGAAGATGGAAAGATCTCCCATGCTCATGGATGGGCAGGATCAATATAGTAAATATGGCTATCTAGCCAAAAGCAACCTACAAATTCAATGCAATCCCTATCAAAATTCCAACTCAATTCTTCAATGAGTTAGAAACGGCAATCTGGAAATTCATTTGGAATAACAAAAAACCTAGGATAGCAAAAACTCTCCTCAAGGATAAAAGAACCTCTGGTGGAATCACCATGCCTGACTTAAATCTGTACTACAGAGCAACTGTGATAAAAACTGCATGGTACTGGTATAGTGACAGACAAGTAGACCAATGGAATAGAATTGAAGACCCAGAATTGAACCCACACATCTATGGTCACTTGATCTTTGACAAGGGAGCTAACACCATCAGGTGGAAAAAAGATAGCATTTCAACAAATGGTGCTGGCACAACTGGCAGTTATCATGCAGAAAAAATCGACTTGATCCATTCTTATCTCCTTGTACTAAGGTCAAATCTAAGTGGATCAAGGAACTCCACATAAAACCAGAGATACTGAAACTTATAGAAGAGAAAGTGGGGAAAAGCCTCAAAGATATGGACACAGGGAAAAAATTCGTGAATGGAACAGCAGTGGCTTGTGCTGTAAGATCAATAATCAACAAATGGGACCTCTTAAAATTGCAAAGTTTCTTTAAGGCAAAAGACACTGTCAATAAGACAAAAAGGCCACCAACAGATTGGGAAAGGATCTTTACCTATCCTAAATCAGATAGGGAACTAATATCCAATATAAATGTATATATATATATATTATATATATATATATATATATATATATAAAGAACTCAAGAAGGTGGACTCCAGAAAATCAAATAACCCCATTAAAAACTGGGGCTCAGAGCTAAACAAAGAATTCTCACCTGAGGAATTCCGAATGGCTGAGAAGCACCTGAAAAAATGTTCAACATCCTTAATTATCAGGGAAATGCGAACCAAAACAACCCTGAGATTCTACCTCACACCATTCAGAATGGCTAAGATCAAAAATTCAGGTGACAGAAGATGCTGGCAAGGATCTGGAGAAAGAGGAACACTCCTTCATTGTTGGTGGGATTGCAAGCTTGTACAACCACTCTGGAAATCAGTCTGGCGGTTCCTCAGAAAATTGGACATAGTACTATTAGAGGATCCCGCAATATTTCTGGGCATATATCCAAAAGATGTTCCAACTGGTAAGAAGGACACATGCTCAACTATGTTCATAGCAGCCTTATTTGTAATAGCCAGAAGCTGGAAAGAACCCAGATGCCCCTCAACAGAGGAATGGATACAAAAAATGTGGTACATTTACACAATGGAGTACTACTCAGCTATTAAAAAGAATGAATTTATGAAATTCCTAGGTAAATGGATGGACTTGGAGGGATTCATCCTGAGGGAGGTAACCTAATCATAAAAGAACTCACATGATATGTACTCACTGATAAGTGGATATTAGCCCAGAAACTTAGAATACCGAAGATACAAGATACAATTCGCAAAACACATGAAACTCAAGAAGAACGAAGAGAAAAGTATGGACACTCTGCTCCTTCTTAGAATTGGGAACAAAACACCCATGGAAGGAGTTACAGAGACAAAGATTGGAGCTGATACAAAAGGATGGACCATCTAGAGACTGCCATACCCAGGGATCCATCCCATAATCAGCCTCCAAACGCTGACACCATTGCACACACTAGCAAGATTTTGCTGAAAGGACCCTGATATAGCTGTCTCTTTCGAGGCTATGCAGGGCCCTAGCAAACACAGAAGTGGATGCTCACAGTCAGCTATTGGATGGATCACAGGGTCCCTAATGGAGGATCTAGAGAAAGTACCCAAGGAGCTAAAGGGGTCTGCAGCCCTATAGGTGGAACAACAATATGAGCTAACCAGTACCCCCCAGAGCTCATGTGTCTAGTTGCATATATATCAGAAGATGATCTAGTTGGCCATCAGTGGAAAGAGAGGCCCATTGGTCTTGCAAACTATATGCCTCAGTACAGGGGAATGCCAGGGCCAAGTAGTGGGAGTGGGGGTGGGGGGAGGGTTTGGGGGACTTTTGGGGTAGCATTGGAAACGTAAATGAAGAAAATACCTAATTTGAAAAAAGAATGAAAAAACCCAAAAAACAAAAAACAATAACAAACAAACAAACAAACAAAAAAAAAGAAATCACTACATAACCAATGTTGGAACAATACAAATATTATGGACATTTTAATGTGGAAGGTGGAAATTTTTGCACAGCCCTATCCTTAGACAAAGAACCACAAACAAGTAATGTCTTCTGGAAGAAGAATTAGTCTCTCTTAGGGATGAGTCCCTACCCCAATCCCATTCTTTGTCCAATGCAGAGTGCTTAAACTTGAAACCACATACACTTCAGCAACAAAAACACACTCAGCAGGCTGTATATGTATACATATATGCATATGTATATGTTTGTAGCAATCACAGTCAAAGAAAAAGAGGCTTGTGACTTGAGAGTAAAGGTGACAGAGAGGGAGTTTGAGAGAGTATGTCTGGGATGTGCTAGTCGGAGAAAAGTGAGGGGAGCAAGCGATGTAATTCTACTTCAATTAAAACGTGTTTGCTCTTTAAAAAGGAAAGAATGTTTGGATCATGAATGCATGAGTGAAGCTGACTTTGAGTCATGAATATAGATTTCATTTTAATAAACATTAACCCAGGGAAGTGCTGGAGTACAGTGCATTCTGTTCAGCTTCACATGTAAAGTATGCTCTGTATTTACACATGTGCTTTTTTGCTAACTGTAGATACCACGTCCACAGACAAGATACAGAAGCACATGGATGTATACACACTCAGCACCTATCTGTACTTGCAATGTTCATACACAAAAATGAATGCTAAAGTTACAAGCCCCAAATGTTGTGACTATCTGTGACCAAATGTGTTATTCTGGCTCTGAATTACAGGAATGATCAAAACCCCAAGTACTTACTCCGCTTGTAAGTTTATTACTTTACACAGACAAACGGCAACATTAATTCTTCATGTGTTTACAAAGAGTACATGCTATATGTTTGAAAGCCACATGTTGATTCTTCTGCAGTAAAGATGCACTAATTATCATTTCAATGACTCTCTCCATAAAACAATATTGGTTGCATCACAGTGAATGAGAGGAGAAAAGTCACCCTGAGTATGAATTCTGTATTCCAAAGAGTGAGAAGATCAACTAGCAAAATAGATGCAGTGTTTTGGAGTACCAGGTATATCCAGGGAGAAGAAGCAAACTGGAGGAAGACTATAAGAAGGATATCCAGAAAACTTACATGCCGGTAAATTTAGCAGATAATACCAATTCATTAATTAAATGTTTTAAAGTCTCAGGGGAAATATGTTATATAGTACTCCATCTTTGATGATGAGAGACATTACAAAGCCATCTATTTCAAGAAGCAAGACACAGAATGAAGTTTGGATCTTTAAATTTTTTGCCTCAATAAATGAAAATTTATTGGTGGGTGTTTAGTGGTTAAACTGGATAGTTACGTGTAAAAAGAAGGAAACTACATCTTTATCACTCTCCCTGTGCAAAACTCAACTCTAACTAGGTAAGTATCTCAACATAAGCACTGATACCATGAACCCATGGAGGACAAGCTAGGGAATAAGCTTGAACTCATTGGTACAAGGAAAGGCTTTCTGAATGCGGGGCTCAAACACTGAATCCAGCAACTAATAAATGGCATCTCAAGAAAGTTAAATGTGTGATTGAAAAAGCAAACTACAGACTGGAAGAAAAGTATTCACCATCTATCCATCTGACCAAAGGTTAACATCCAGATCGTACAAAGGGCTCAATAAATGGAACATCAAGAAAACAATGCAATTAAAATAGAGCAAGCAACTGATCAGAGTGTTCTCAGAAGAATAAAAGTAAATGGCCACGAAACATTTACAATTGTTTTTCAGCATCTTCAACCATCAGGGAAATGTAAATTAAAGCTACTTCAATATTTCACCTTAATCCAGGAAAAATTGCTAAAACAAAACAATAACAAAAAAATCACAACAAATACTGACTTGGATGTAGAGAAGGGGAACAGTATTTTCTGGAGGGAGGAGTCCAGACTGGTTCAGTCACTCGAGAAATCAGTGTGGTGCTTTCTCAAAAAGCTAGATACAGATCATCCAGATGATCCAGCCTTATCGGTCTTGGACATAGCACTCTTGGACAAAGGGACTTTATATTCTACTTTAGTAATTGCCATTCATCCAGGTTTACTAATGTTCTATATATAATAGCCAGGAAGTGAAAACATCTTATGTGTCATCAACAAATGTGTAGGTAGTAAAAATGAGGTATATGCACAATAAAATATCATTCAGCTGTTAAGATTAATGAAATTCAGAGTTAAATGGGAGGAGATAGAAATAATTATTGAAAGTGAGGTAACCCAGTCTCAGAAAAAAAGTTGAACACATTCCCTCATTTATGGGTGTTAGCTTTAAATATTCAATATATGTGTTTCATTTGGAATATCCATAGTGATCAGGAATTACTAAAAGGTCATGGAAGTGTATGGGCATTTAACACACCAGTATAAAGGGTTGAACATGGATAATGGAAAGGAAAGAGATAAATTGAGATTGGGCAGGGCAGCGCAGAGAATAGGGATATAGGAAAGGATAAATAACACTAAACACCTTTGAAAAAATCATAGATAGATGATAGATAGATAGATAGATAGATAGATAGATAGATAGATAGATAGATAGTAGATATAAAATGGACTGACAGATACAAATTCATAAAAAGAGTTAAAATAGATTCCTCCCTGTAAATATGCAACAATGCTGCTCTAGACATCACAAGCTAACAAATAAAAATCTCAGTGCCAGGAATTCATTGTTCCTTTTAGAGTTGATGACCAGTGGGATCCAATAGATTTGCAGATATTAGAGGATATTGTCAATGCTCTTGGCTATTCTCCAGAAATTGGTTGTAAGAACATATTGATGAGGATACCACATGGTTAAGTAATAAAATGTGAAGAAAGCAAACTGGTGCGCAACTGTTTTCATTCCTAGTGGTTAGCTTTTATAGTGCTGGAAGGCATTATATTATACACAGTCACAAAGGAGAAAATTAATTACCAATCTAGCTGTGAAGTTTATGACATATACTAATGACCTACCATGGGGACAATAGTAGAATAAATATCATGGACATAACCAATCACTTTTGAATGGACTTGAGTCCCACTCAAGAGAGGGAGAGAGAGAGAGAGAGAGAGAGAGAGAGAGCCATGATTCAATAACCACAGTTATTGAGTCAAGAGTCTGTGACTAGACAGGTCATAGGCTCTAAGGATAATCTACTACTTATATTCTGTTAAATGAACCTAGTATTCAAAGGACTCCTAATGGCTTATTTGTATTTTCATAGATCAGTATATCATCGAAAAAGCATCTATGCATCTTTGCTGTAGATGGTGATTATAGAGACTTACAACTGTCCTAGGTAGAGGGTCTAAGAGACTGAAGAAAGAAAAGGAGAGGAAAAGAACAAAAACAAAGAAAAAGACAAGAAAAAAGATTGGGTAGCACAAATCAGTTTTAGTGGGGTTTTTGTTGTTGTTGTTGTTGTTTGTATTTTTGTTTTGTTTTGGTTTTGGGGTTTTTTGTTTGTTTGTTTGTTTGCTTGCTTGCTTGTTTGTTTGTTTGTTTGTTTGTTTTTGAGACAGGGTTTCCCTTTATAGTCCTGGATGTTCTGAAACTCACTCTGTAGCCCAGGCTGGCCTCAAACTCAGAAACTGGCCTCTCTCTGCCTCCCAAGTACTGGGATTAAAGGTGTGTGCCACAATGCCCATCTGGGTTTTTATTTTTAAGGACACAAAATTAGGTGGGTAGAGGATGTTGGTGAGACTGGGAAGAATATGAACCAAAAAACATATAAAACTTTCAAATAACTAATAAAATAAACTTTAACTAAAATCTCAAGGTCATCATTGCCTTTTTAGTGGCAATAAATCAAGGAGCTGTCTAATGTTAGTGAGAAAGGGGAACAGTGGGATAAAAATAGTATAAAAGAGATGGAAAATCAAATAACCCCATTAAAAATGGGGCTCAGAGCTAAACAAAGAATTCTCAGTTGAGGAATACCGAATGGCTGAGAAACACCTGAAAAAAATGTTCAACATCCTTAATCATCAGAGAAATGCAAATCAAAACAACCCTGAGATTCCATCTCACACCAGTCAGAATGGCTAAGATCAAAAATTCAGGTGACAGCAGATGCTGGCGAGGATGTGGAGAAAGAGCACACTCCTCCATTGTTGGTGGGATTGCAAGCTTGTACAACCACTCTGGAAATTAGTCTGGCAGTTCCTCAGAAAATTGGACATAGTACTACCGGAGGATCCAGCAATACCTCTCCTGGGCATATATCCAGAAGATGTTCCAACCGGTAAGAAGGACACATGCTCCACTATGTTCATAGCAGCCTTATTTGTAATAGCCAGAAGCTAGAAAGAACCCAGATGCCCCTCAACAGAGGAATGGATACAAAAAATGTGGTACATTTACACAATGGAGTACTACTCAGCTATTAAAAAGAATGAATTTATGAAATTCCTAGGCAAATGGTTGGACCTGGAGGGCATCATCCTGAGTGAGGTAACACAATCACAAAAGAACTCAAATGATATGTACTCACTAATAAGTGGATATTAGCCCAGAAACTTAGTATGCCTGAGATATAAGAGACAATTTGTAAAACACATGAAATTGAAGAAGAACGAAGACCAAAGTGTGGACACTTTGCCCCTTCTTAGAATTGGAAACAATCACCCATGGAAGGAGTTACAGAGACAAAGTTTGGAGCTGAGACAAAAGAATGGACCATCTAGAGACTGCCATATCCAGGGATCCATCCCATAATTAGCCTCCAAACGATGACACCATTGCATACACTAGCAAGATTTTGCTGAAAGGACCCTGATATAGCTGTCTCTTGTGAGACTAGGCCGGGGCCTAGCAAACACAGAAGTGGATGCTCACAGTCAGGTATTGGATGGATCACAGAGCCCCCAATGGAGGAGCTAGAGAAAGTATCCAAGGAGCTATAGAGATCTGCAACCCTGTAGGTGCAACAACATTATGAACTAACCAGTACCCCGGAGCTCTTGATTCTAGCTGCATATGTATCAAAAGATGGCCTAGTAGGCCATCACTGGAAAGAGAGGCCCATTGGACATGCAAACTTTATATGTCCCAGTACAGGGGAACGCCAGGGCCAAAAAGTGGGAATGGGTGGGTAAGGAAGTGGGGGGAGAGGGTATGGGGGACTTTTGGGATAGCATTGGAAATGTAATTGAGGAAAATACGTAATAAAAAAAATTTTTAAAAAGAGATGGGAGGCAGAAAAATAATAAGCTGAGCTGTAAACACACAAAAAAGATTTTTAAAAAGAGATCACTTTTTTGTCAGCAAGTCATTCTGCTTGCTTTCTAGTCACTCTCCTTCACTTGTGTTATTAGGCCTATCAATGTGTGTGTGTGTGTGTGTGTGTGTGTGTGTGTGTGTGTGTGTGTATCTCACACACTCTCTATTTCTCCCTCTCACTACTCTGTAATGGACTACCCTCTCTCACTGTGCTCAATAATTAAAGTGACTAGCAGGCACAACTTTATATTGATGTTAAGACACTTCCAGAAAGAATCTCTCAATGAACACGTCTTCAAAATGACATACTCTCTATGTGGCTGCGAAGACAGCTCAGAATAAAGACACTGGATGCTCAGGCAGAGAACCTGTCTTCAATTTCCAAAAGCCACATTGTGGCTCATGACTGCCTATAATCCAGTTCCAGATCTGATATCTTCTTCTGACCTCTGAAAGAGCACATAAGTGCATGCCAAACTCCTACACGTAATATAAAAATAAATAAAAATTTAAATTATTAAGTATCAAAATTGGTAGCCTGAATAAACTCTGTTTTGATTAAGGTTAATGGAATTTGGAGCATGAATGCTTTTACAGATTTTTTTTTTTAACTTTTGAGCTGTTAGTAACATTTTTATATCCAGACTGGCTTAATTGGCTTATAGTTTAATACATGTTATTTTATAATGGGATTAATGACATAATTAATTTCATAGTTTTCTGGAGCTCAGATTTACAGGTGTACAATGTAACTGCTGCCGTGTAAATGAATCTTACAGGTGGAAGGGGAAGGAAAGCACTAATTTGTAAAGCTAATAATACAACTAAGAAAACATTCTAAGTCAAGACTGGTTTAGTTCCAGCCAGTTAAGGCTTTTTTCCCCCACTGATATTTCCTGCCTCTGAGGCTCTCTTGAAATATCCAAAGCAGAACAATCAGAATTCCTCAGGTTTTGTGTCTATCAATTAAACTTGAAAGGTTCAAACGAAACTCACAGTAGACAATGAAATCACAGGAGGAAAATAGGGCTGCAAGTTTCCAAACATGATCATTACTCATACTCTAAAACAAATCATACATATTAGCTGTGCTGTACAGCAAACCATCCTCTCACAAAAGAGATCCATGAAGTTACTCATGTGTCATGACCCCGTGTGTCAGCTGAAGGATTCTGATGTTCTGTAGCTTGATGGTCTCTGCCATCATCTGTCAGCTAACAAGGACCGTAGGAGCTAACATGTTCTATCTCAGAATTCTATTCTCCACACTTGGTAAACAGGTTGGTTTAAGGAGAGCCTTGGTACTTGGGCCTGTATGCATGCTAAACATTCTGGTCTTCAATGATAGATCACAACTCTAACATCTCTCTGGTCTCAAGTTTTTTAAGTAATTTACCTGATGGGACTATGTCCCAATACACAAGTACTTCTGAGCCTGTGTGACTCACATTTGCTATAGCTCTGTGGAATGAGGCATATTGCATGGACACTCTTGGATTGAATGATAGTCTCCACTGTTTATGAAAATCAAGGCCACTGATTTGAGGCTGTGATTTGCAAGCTACCCAACTATAACAAAATCCCTTATTGATGCATAGGTTTATAGTCCTCCTTGTAAGGATGGTCCCATGAGGGGATTCCAGCATTGAAGAAGATTAACACATGCTATAAATAGATAGTAGGTGGAAGCCACGGCAGGAAAGATGGATTTGTGCACATTGTGAAATCACAGCGAGTAACATCTTAGGTTACATCAACTCCAGCTCTGATTGTTCCCTTGAGAGGGAAGGCCTTCCTAAACTAATCCTGAACTCCTTGCCTCCAAATAGTAAGAGAGGCTGTATCCACTCTTTGGAGCCATTCCACTTATGGTGCTTTGCAGAACTAACCCTGGGAACCTAAAGCTGCCATCCCTTTCTAGACCAGGTTGCCTTTCCAGTGCTGATGGGAGCCTGGTCACTCCTGGCCACACAGTTTCGGTACAGCAAGCCCAGACTCTCTGGCTGTCTGAATTGCTGATAAATGCCCCCTTTCAACAGGGACTACTAATTTTTCCCAAATAGCTCCAGTTACTTTCCACATCTGGCTCACACCAAAGAGTTCCAGAGGTTTGTGAAATATGTTTGAAAAACCAGAGGTTTCTTTTTTCAAAAGGAAAAGAGAAAGAACTCTCTCATCTTAAACCTCTCTCTCTCTCTCTCTCTCTCTCTCTCTCTCTCAGCATGACCTTAAAAGACTCGAAATTACAGGTCATTATGCATAGTTAAGAAGTCATATTTGAAGACATGTTGGGGATTTTCCCTTCTGGGGAGAACATAAAGAAAAGACGCCTTTCAATTTTAGGTTGGTTAGCAACTGTTGAAATGGCTCTTTTAAAAAAAAATGCACCATTAAAATCTGATTTATTTGCACATTTCCTGGTCAAATTATTTTCCTTCATGTGTTCTGACCTACATTAGAATATTAAACATGTCTTTTCTCCAGCTCCAGGGTTTGGTTAGCTCTTTAGGCTTCAGTTACTTCTACGGTCCGTAGCAGAGACTTCAGCTTTTAGAAACTATGTGATATATGTGTGTAGCTTTATCTACCATCAGCGTCAGCATTAAGAGAAATTGTATTTGCACAAAACCCCTACCATCTTCAGGCCTTGAGTTGAAGATAAGACACATGATCACAGTCCTATTCCACACTGGTAACTCCGCTGACATTACCTGGCAGCGGTGGGTACACCATTGCCAGAGGAATGATCATCTAGCACCCAAGCTGTTTCCCATGTGCAGACTGCAGATATGCTTCTTGGAAAGCTCCATGATCTTGTAGGCAAAATGCACTGTTGTTTACATAGGAAGATGTTCTTGTGCTAATATTTAACAATCATGGGGGAAGCAAATGAGTAAGTACTTCTCTGTACATCAATGTGCTTTAAAATGAGATGTTAATTTACTATTTCCCTGTACA
The DNA here is from genome assembly GCF_978045245.1 of Mus caroli. Taxonomy (NCBI): domain Eukaryota; kingdom Metazoa; phylum Chordata; class Mammalia; order Rodentia; family Muridae; genus Mus; species Mus caroli. The sequence continues at coordinate 78,250,327 of NW_028227266.1, forward strand.
AAAAATGAAAATACATCCCCTAAGTCTAGTCTATGGGAATATATGGACAAAAACCACAGCCATGGGGACTAGAAGAGCATTTTGAGCACCTGCTGCTCGAGAGCACCTGTTTAGCTCCCAATATCCAGCAACTTGCTTACAATGGTCTGTAACTCCAGGTCCAGGAGAGATGGTGCTCTCCTTTTACCTCCAAGGTGGACTTTCATACATGCAGGCAAATTCTCATACACATAAAAATAAATAAAAATGGATTTTAATGCAACCATGAAGTGTCAGAAGTGAGTCCCTAGAAACTCGAATTTTCTTTTTAAAGCTTATACAGTCCCACTTAGTCAATATTGTAGCTACCAGGCACCTGTAGCAATTAAAATTAACTAATTAATATCAACTTAAAATGTTTTCTTTTTAGTCTCAGTGTCCACATACTGAGTGTCTAGTGTCCCCAGGTCCTCCACAGGAGGCAGCAGATGGACCCCCAAGGGTCTCAGCCCTGTGTACCACCATGTGCAACATTCTCTTCTCCTAAAAACAGTGGTAAGATTATAATTCATGATGGCATAATGTATTGAATTTTCTTCTTTACTACAAAAATATATTCAATGTTTCCTACCAGATTTTATACTCTAAAGATCGTTTTCTCTAGTACTTTTCTATACTCTGAGAAGTTAACTATCCAAAGCCATTTTAGAAACAGCTTGCCAGCACATTTCTGCATCAAGGGGATTGGAAACAGTTTCCTTTGAGTTACAGTTTTTAAATATAATATGTTCTAAAAGTTACAGCTAAGTGCATGAAGTTAATGAGCATTCAAGAAAAGTTTCACTGGATATTTAGAATTCCAAATTTGTTGAAGTTTTGGAGATTTTAAAAGAATACAAAATATAATACTTTATTTTGAATAAGCCACTTCTTTATAACCCTCTCACAAATGTAGGTGAAGATAGGATGGTGGTAAAAAGTAAGACATGAGCTTTTCCTGCCTTTATTTAAGTCTTAAGAGTTCCAATATGTAGAACTAACTCAGATATCCACTGCCCCAGTATGTGTCATACTGGAGACTGAGATGACTCATAGGAAGAGATTGACTTTCTGATAAGAGGCACAAAGTCTTTGCCTGAACCAGCAACTTCTTCCTATGTGAAATGACACAGTTTTCAGCTGAGTCATATGAAATTTGATAAGCATCAAAGCAGACTTTAAATGTTAAAAATCCATATGTGTATGTTTCCCCTACTATATTTCTTCTCAAAGAAATATACTCTGTAAAAAAAAAACAGCCTAATTATTATTTATTTATGTGTCAGGAGCCAACATAGGACAAGCTAATAACTAGCAGGTGATCTTCCTGAGATGGTCCAACTAGGATTAAAAGAATCCATGATGGATTTGCTCTGATAGGCAAGGATCAGGAGAAATTTATTTTAGGATAGATTTCTGCTATTAATATGCTTTTCCTGTTATTATTAAACACATATAACAATCACTAGGAATTAGTCCATCCTTTTGAGCAGATCTTGGCAGAACTATGAAGATGCACTTTCTTGTAGTGTTACCATATAGACAAATAGATGACTTCTCAATTCTTAATGATGATTCTATAACAATTCCTTTAATTATATCAGTATTTATTAAACTCTTTTATAGTGGGACTGCTATTAGGTCCTTTCTAATAGTGAAAACTACACTGAGAACTTTGTTAGTCTCCAAGTGTCACTAGTTAGTTGCTTCTGAGATAGTTAGCAGGTGTCCTACTATGCAGAGCACATTCCAGAAGGTTGTAAAACCATTAACCAAAGTTTGTAAATAGGGGAACTGATGATTTACTATAGGTGCTAGGGCAAAAGATCAAATATTGACTGATTTTACCTATACAAAACTTTAATAAAACCTTGGTCACAAAAGCTATGGATTTTAACTCTCCATGAACCTGCAAGGTTGGTGACAAGTGATGCAAGTTTAACCAGACTATTACTTCTAGTGAATATGCATGTAAATGTTCTCTATTGTATACTTATTCAATTTATGATTTGAATTTATGTGTGAACTTGTAATGAACTTCTTACCATGTGATCATGTATTCTGAAAGATGTATAAATGCTGAGGACAAAGAGGAGAGAATTCTCTTTATCCCTCTTTTCTTGCATTTTCCTTATTCTGCTTTTCCTAGATTCTCCTTATCCCTTTCTCTTAGACCTCTTTTCCCCTTTTTCTTAGAAAGCTTTCATAGGAAACTTTTTATTGGATATTTTATGTATTTACATTTCAAATGTTATCACCTTTCTGGTTTCCCCCGTGCAAACCCCCTATCCCCTTTCCCCTCCCCCTGCTTCTATGAGGGTGCTCCCCTACCCACCCACTCCCACCTCACCACACTGGCATTCCCCTACACTGGGCCTAGAGCCTTCACAGGACCAAGGGCCTCTCCTCCCATTAATGCTAGATAAGGTCATTCTCTGCTAGCCCATAGGAAACTTTTATACAACTTAAAAATAAACACTAAAGTCACTTCTCAAAGTGTCCCTTTTTCTTCCTGAGACTTCAACTAGCAGGCTGAAAGTTAGTTCTATGCAATCCCTGCAGATATAGAGCAGGGCTACATTACTTAATATTCTGCAGTTTGAGGATGAGGTGCTAAACCGTTAGTTTCTCGTCTCAGAGGAACTAAGAAAGCAAATCAGCTGCTGAATCAAAGAATTGAGATAGGAAAATGTTTTATTATTATACAGCAACCCCAAATTTCTTATAGACTAAGTCTTACCCCCACTGACACTCTTCCCCCTTCACTTCCTCAAAAGGAACCAAACAAGAAAGAAGACCCACCAGGGCTGGCCCCCAGCATTTATGTACATCCCAAATGTTGTCTCCCTCCTGATCCCCCCTCATGGATTTCTACCTCCTATCCCCTCTTCACCTCTGAGAGTGAAGTCCCACCCACTTCCATATCCTCGAACCCTGGTGCATCAAGTCTCTACAGGATTAGGTGCACCCTGTCCCACTGAAGCCAGACATGGTAATTTCTTGGAGCTCCCAGGGGTCCAGGTTAGTTGACTGTTGGTCTTACTGTGGTGTTGCCATCACCTTGAGGGTCTTCAATTCTTCCTAACTATTCCATGGGGTCCCAGTCCTCCATTCAATTTTTGTCTGTGGATATCTGCATCTATCTCCATCATCTTCCAGCTAAAGTCTCTCAGAGGGTTGCAATACTAGTCTCCTGTCTGTAAGTACAACATAGCATCATTAATAGTATGAGAAATTGGTGCCTACCCATGGAACTAGTCTCAAAATGGTCTGGTCATTGGTAGGCCATTCCTTCAGTCTCTACTCCATCTTTGTCCTTACATTTCTTTTAGACAGGACCAATTTTGGGTCAAAAGTTGGTTGGTGTTCCCATTCCTCCACTGGCAGTCCAGAGTATCTAAAGAATGCCCATAGAAAGCTAAATACACTTCCCTATTGATGATGGAGTGGACTACAAGCATTATGAACTGTTGAAGCATGACTAAATAGGCTACTTTATGACCACCAGTACAAATAAAGAGGTCATGGGTGAAGCCCTAATATAATAGACATTAAATGAAAAAGCACTGTGAGGTGAACATATGAGATGTATACTCCATGAATGGAACAAGCAGGATGTAGATGAGTAGAAGATGAACCTAAAAAGATATGATATCTATTTCACTAAATGTATCCAAATCAGGTTGATTATATGAATATATGTAACAAATATAATATTCTCTAGTTAATAAACATAAGATTTGCATTAGGTTTAGTCTATTGTAACTTTTCAGTAAGAAGTTGAGAGACTAATTGTGCAACAACAAAGATCACAGATATGTTGAATTTCTATCTAAATCATCACACTCCTGTGGTTATCATGTGTGAAAGGGAAAGCCACTCTTGGGAGTGGCTCAGGTCTTAGTTTGGACACTTTTGTCTTAGCTTCTAGGCTTAAACTGGTCTTCAGCCTCATGTGGGGCTCAGCCATGCATGCAAGCAGGCAGCTTTGAGATCACTGATTGCTCTCTGGGAGTTTTCTTCTCCCCTCCAGCATCTTGTTTATTGATTCTATTCTGGTTCTTTAGAGCCAATAGACTCCCAGTTTTACACTTTTGCTGGGGCAGGATTTCTTCTGACTAAAAATGGTTATAATCTTACAGATGAGCTCTGCTAACTGTAGTGACTATGTAGAGAAGTTTGTAAGGTAAGGAAATCTCTCTGTTCGGAGAAATATATAGTATGTCATCTAAATTGACATTGTCAACAACTAAAACACAAAATACCTTGCTTAGGACCATCAAAAGTGGAAGAAACTTGTATAAAGTTCACTGCCAGCTGGATTACCTTAGTAAATTAAATGTGTGTATCAATTCGTTTTTCCTCCTGCTCTAAAGCTTCTTATAAATGCCAGACATGTGATTTCTGGTATGCATGTAAAGTACCAAAACAAGCTTAGTTCCCTAGATCTCTTAGAAGCCTGATCTGTTGAACATGGTGATTCATACCCAATGCTTTATTTTGTGAAGCAAACTTTGGTTCACTTTGAAGAGCACTGCTAAGAAGATTATTTTCATGAACCATGGTTTCCAAGCAATACCAAGCAATATCTCCTTGCAGACTTTATGACAGAACAATTTCTTTTTTTGGCAGAAGATGAGTTCTTATGGTTGTTTTCAGGATGAAGAACCTTGGTTATTCATGTGCTCAGAGAAAGTATCATCTCCCCTGTGATTTGGAAGAGATAGGCAGTACCTCAACAAACACCCCCAAGGAGAGCCAAGAAGTGTGCCTATCCTAATTGGCAGTAATTTTTCCAAACTTGTCTGGAAATAAGAATTCCCCTAAGATAGCTGTTAAACATATAGATTCTCAGATACTAGACTGGAATAACTAAGGCTAAATCTCCAAGGACAGGAACTAACCAGCATGGAAGGCTTAGTCTCTAGCAAACTTAGAAGAAAGTAAAAGATTACTTTTTCAAGTAAAACACAAAATTCCATGGGAATAAGTCACTTCATAATTTTGCATCAGGTACACTTTAACCATCTAGATTTCTTAGAACAACTAGGATGAGAAATACCATAAAATAAACTTAAATGAACATGTGAATGCAGGTAATTAAGAAGCACTGTTGAGGAAAATCGATACTGGGTAAGGTAAAACTGATGATTCCTATGCTGTCAGCTCTTGGGAAGTAAGAAAAAGAAAATGGAAACAACCACTTTGTTTACTAAAACAATCGTGTACTTGACTTCATTGTAAGTATTATACACAGCGGTTCCTTGATGTTCACCACCACATCATAAGAGGACTGGCTCTACTTTAGCTCCATTGTATATATACTAATGTGGTGTCAAGTCAGCTGGATAAAGAGAAAACAAGTGTTTCAATCCTAGTCATGTAGCACACACTCACACACACCTAAAACCACCCACCTCCAAGCAAATTTGGATATCTATAAGAATCAGCCCAAATTTCTACATACTTACCTGAGTTCATATCTGAGGAAGGAGTTAATCTTTAAGACTCAGCAGAGGATGGCCTAGTTGGACATCAATGAGAGGAGAGGCCTTTTGTCCTATGAAGACTCTATGCCCCAGTGTGAGGGAATGCCAGGGCCAGGAAGATGGAGTGGGTGGGTTGGTGAGCAAGGGGAGGGGGGAAGGGATGGGGGAGGGTGTTTTTCAGAGGTGAAACCAGGAAAGGGATAACATTTGAAATGTAAATAAGCTGGGCATGGTGGTGCACACCTTTAATCCCAGCACTCAGGAGGCAGAGGGAAGTGGATTTCTCAGTTCGAAGCCATCCTGCTGTACAAAGTGAGTTCCAGGACAGCCAGGGCTATACAGAGAAACCCTGTCTCGAAAACAAAAAACAAAAACAAAAACAAAAACAAAAACACAAAGAAAAGAAAAAAGAAAAAAATGTAAATAAAGGAAATATCCAGTAAATAAATAAATAAATAAAACTACATAAGAAGAATTAGCAAAAATGATCCTTATTTTTCATTAACCCAATTCTATTAATATTTTGTTTTCACATATGAAAAAGAAAAAAAGACTCACTGTGAAATTTTTCAATTCAGAAACAATAATATATTGGCCAATCCAATCATTCAATCTATGTTCCATTTTCTGTTACACATCTGGATGTTTCTTGACTTTCTGCAATAATATCCTGCAGCAAAATGAAACACACCTCCACCAACTAAGGTAAATGTTCTAGGTGAAGGATAAGGAGCAGGAGAGATAACAGTACAGACACACGACCATCAGGACATCTAAACTGAGACCTGCACAATCTGAGACATTGATCTATTGCCACTCTCTCCCAAATAGTTCTACTCTTTGAGAAGACAAAAGCATAATGAAGATAATCCTTTCTTGGTTAAATGTAGTCCTCGATTAAAAATAAACATAAAGGTAGAAAGCTTCAAGTAACAGAGCGTGCAGCAGCAACCATCCCTCTGTCAGTGAAGTAGAAAGCCAGAGGCCAGCTATGAACCAGAAATATAATATATATGGGCTAAGAATATTTTTATTTTAAAAATAAATTTGAGCTCAATACTGATATTAAAAATGTAAAAGCTGTGATTACTGGACTTCTGGTTTTTTGAAATCTGGAAAGACTGGACATGCCTACACATTTGAGATGACGGGAGGCAGAAGCTAAGGAGCAGGCATCCTCTGAGATCAGCATGTGCCAACACCACAAGCCCAGCTCTCCCCTACACAGGCAGTACTTTAGAGTCACTGGATTCTGACTCTCTCTGCTGTCCCTCTGGTTCTGTACTGTCTTCTGACTGTCGTATAAGTCTCAAACATTTGCATGATGTCAACCCCTCTGAAACATTTCCAGAGAGTGGGAACGGTGAGGGGTGGATTTATACAGGGTCTGAAGCAAGATGGACCAGGATCCAAATTGGACCTGATACTTTAAAATTCTTCAGAGAATCACCCTGAAGATCATAGACTCACCCACATGAGTCCCAGAGAAAATGCACAACATCATTTCCTTTCTATTTTGTAATACTTCTGTTGTGTTATCAACCTGACTTCTTCAGTTTGTACAGACATTGGTTGAGCCTGGGAACACTCTGTTTCATTTTCACCTCATCCTCATCCTGAGGTACAATGGTTTCCTTGCTGTGCACTTGGCTTGAGTGGGGCATAAGTGCAGTTCAGCATGACCAGTGGTCCCTGCATGCAGAAGCTGTGTCTCTTTGTCATCTATTCCAGGAAGACTATTCCTTTCTAACTGACAGAGCAATGAGACTGTAGTTTGGTTGCTAGTTTACTGAGTGTTCAGACCTATGAAAATAATTTTGCTGGACTGGCAAGATGGCTTTGGGTGTTAAAGCATTTGTTGACAACTCTGGGGACCTGAATTCAATCCCAGAATGTACACAGTGAAGGGAAGTAACTTTGACAAGTTGCCCTCTGACCTCTACACACACAACATGAAATATGTACACCCCTTCTATATCTCTGTCTCTCCCTGTCTCTCTCTGTCTTTCTCTGTCTCTCTGTCTCTGTCTCACACACACACACACACACACACACACACATACACACATACACACACATATAAAACTTAAATGTAAAGGCAGAAATCTGTTGTTTCTTACATTGTTTTGAATATTATTAAACGTAATTGTTCAGTTAATATTTAAAGAACTTCATGTTGCAGTAGTGGCTTAGAAGTTTAGAACACTTTATCTGTAACTATGATGACCAGAGCTGGGATCCACCTAACAAGCTGAGCACCTTTGTAAACATCTGTAAGTTAACTCTGACAGGACAAAGGACAGGAGAATCACTAGGGCCTGCCTTCCAGCCTAGCCAAGAAAATTCAAACAATCTGCCTCAAATGAAAATGATGGAGATATGTCGAGAAAGGCATCCACACAAGTGCACACACAAACACATGGAAATACTACCATACACACATACATATACACTCAAAAAGACACGTGCACAGGAACATACACACAAAATACATTTTAAATAAAATATTTAAAGAACTTCATGGGCAGATATAATTCCTGTGCCTTTCATGCATTCCTTGGCATTTGCAACAGTATTAAGCACATCGCAGAGCTCAGATAAATTTTTCTTGGTCACTGACTCAATTTTGATCATTCCATTTAGTTTAATGTGGATGATTTCATTTGAGATAATGTTTCCTTTATTTAAAATATAACCAATAAACAAATGATTATGAAATAGATTCAGGAATTTGACCTATCCTCTGCATCTTTTCTTTGGAATTTTAGTCTGAAACACAACTTTAACATGCCATTCACATTATGAATGGTTCTTTCTGCATAGATGTATTGCCACATGTGATTAGCCAACACTTCTAACCTAATGAAGCTGACCCAGAACACACACTGAAAAACATTGAAGAAGCCATTTGAACATAAGTGAGCAACTTCGTATTCCTAAATATCAAAAAAGTCACTCATTCTTGTATTTTTAGAATGTGTATAACATTCTGCTTGATCAGTTTTTCCTACTCTGTTCTTCCTTACAAAATGTCTATAAAGAAAAGCAAAATCAAATATGTCTTCCATATGTACAAGGACAAGTGTTCCTGTGCCAATGAAAATTTCCTTTAAAGGGGGACTTAAAACTACATATTTAGAAAGACAGAGAAACTAACCATCAAAAGTGGATAAAAACAAGCAAGACTGGAAATATACATGCAAGTAACATTATACAGACTGAGTAAACTATATTTAGGAATATGTATGTACATATGTATATGAATACAATAGCAATTAGTGGTAAAAGATGCTATTAACTTTAAGAAGAGTGGGGAATCGGTATATAGGAGAGTTTTGAGGGAGGAAAGGAAATGGAGAGATGATTTAATTATATTATAATCTCAAAACCAAAATTAAGAGTTGCCTGTTGGGAACAGTATTGTGGTAAGTGGTTTGGAATGAAGGTGGCAAGGATGCCAAAGCTAACTCTACAACCTGCAGTATTTATGAAGATACTTTACTTCCCAGCTCTAGGGCCACACCTACATATTGCCATATTAACTGTATTTCCTGGTTTCTGGGAGGACATTGCATACATGCTAGTGGACATGGAGCTCAAAGCAGTGTGGCACCAAAGCATTGAACACTCATAAAGACAACAGATTAGACAAGCAAGCCCGTCATCATCTCCAGAGTAAGGAAGCCACATAAGAAAGCTCTCAATGTACTAATAAACTGTCTGATGATTGCTTGACTTATAATTTTTCCCATTCCAAACAAACAAGAAGTTTAGTGGGGTTTTTGGATTAAAAACACTTGTAATCTGTGGCATATGTCTGCACTTATTGCCCTAGATGCCCCAAAATATAAAGGAAAGGGGGCCTTTGGGGATAAGAAAAAAAAAAAGAAGAGAATAAGAGAGAGAAATCTAAAAGATACTTAGAATATTGGGTAGCCACAACTCCCCAATAGAGTGTCATAACTCAGAACTATTCCAATGTGGAAGACAGCATCATTAGATAAAGAAGAGCTGCAGAAACCAAGCTCAACCTTGATTCTGAACTGATCCCTGAATATATTCTGGCTCAGACGACACATCATCACTAACAGCAGTGCTGTCTATGATGTCCTCAAGGCAGCATCTGAAGCTAACAAGGACTAAAACTCATGTTTTGTTGTGGCCTCTGAAGCCCTCTCAATCCTGCGATTGGTTGTTCATTTACAATGAAAATTCCTACTGGGTCCAGGTGATGCTACACTACAACTTGTTATCCTATAGCTATTTGTGAACACATGAATTTATACATTGGAAATGGCTTCTCTACCAGTAGAATCCACAGCCAACCTTGCAGAAGCAACCGCATGCACATTTTCAACAACAATGATGTTCAGAATAGTAGCATGCATACCTGTGACATGGCAACCTGTGGACCCTCAAAGATTACCACTGGCTTCTGTCTTAAAACTAACAAAAAAAATCATGTCATGTGCATTTCCTTTATTCAAGACAATAAAATTAGCTCTATCAATCACAGTAAGAAAATATATCATCTGGCACGCTCCCTTAAAATTAGTTGAAGTCATCTGATCCATCTATATACAAATTATTTTTGTCTAGATACACAGCCATTGGAAAGCATCCACTTGACAAATGGAATATTTTTCAAAGAACAACTCACATTCTTTCTCTATAAATAAAGAGAAATCATGTTATAATTTGTAATCAGAATCATATGTTCATCATGTATGAGGTGGGTAGATTTCTTCCCCATTTTTCCTTTGTTTCCATTATTGCAAAACCATCAAAATAAGACAATTACCCAATAGAATACATTGGATGGCAATTTAGAGCAGGCATGAGAGCAGACCATGTCTGATTTGTCTTTAATATTTAACTTGTCATCACTTCTTTTGTTATTTTACTCATATCCATTAGTGGAATTCTACCATCTTGTTTCAAATCCAAGTGCTACTGAGTTGGAAATACTTCATTCTTTGCCTTACCTCTCTTCCTGTGCTGGGCCACCTAGGAAGAAATGGCACTTTCGAGGTCCACAAACAATCCATACATGATGGAGAACCCTGCTAACATAGCCCTAATAATGCAAAGTATAATTGGAAAACAGAGAAGGAGCTTACCCTATACAAATGGCCATAGGCTTCAGGTACACTTCAACAAGGTTGTCCATTCCCTCAAGAATCGTCTAGCTTGTGGGTGGATTTAGTTTTCCAGCTAATTTGTCTGTTCACAATAGAAATCTATTTTTATTAGATATTTTCTTTATTTACATTTCAAATGTTATCCCTTTTCCTAGTTTCCCCTCCAAAATTCCCCTATCCTCCCCCCTCCCCCTGTTCCCCACCTGATCCATTCCCACTTCCTGGCCCAGGCATCCACCAATACTGGGGAATAGAACCTTCACAGGACCAAGGGCCTCTCCTCCCATTGATGACCGACTAGGATATACTCAGCTACATATGTAGCTAGAGCCATGAGTCTCTCCATGTGTTTTCTTTGGGTGGTGGTTTAGTCCCAGGGAGCTCTAGGAGTACTGGTTAGTTCATATTGTTGTTCCTTCCTGGGGCTGCAAACCCCTTCAGTTCCTTGCATACTTTCTCTACTCCTTCATTGGGGACCCTGTACTTCACCTAATGGCTGACTGTGAGCATCCACTTCTGTATTAGTCAGGAACTGGCAGAGCCCCTCAGGAGACACCTGTATCAGTCTCCAGTCAGCAAGCTCTTGTTGGCATCTGCAATACTGTTTGGCTTCGGTGATTATTTATGGAATGGATCCCCAGGTGGGGCAGTGTTTGAATGGCCATGCCTTCAGTCCCTGCTCTAAACTTTGTCTCTGGAACTCCTTCCATGGGCATTTTGTTCCCCCTTCTAAGAAGTATCAAAGTTGCCACACTTTGGTCTTCCTTCTTCTTGAGTTTCATGTTTTATGAATTGTATCTTAGATATTCTGAGCTTCTGGGCTAATATGCACTTATCATTAAGAGCATAACATGTGTGTTCTTTGTGATTCAGTTACCTCACTTAGAATAATATCCTCCAGATCCATCCAGTTGTCTAAGAATTTCATGAATTCATTGTTTATAATAGCTGAGTAATACTCCATTGTGAAAATGTACATTTTCTGTATCCATTAATGTATTGAGGGACATCTGGGTTCTTTCTAGCTTCTTCCTATCATAAATACGTCTGCTAAGAACACAGTGGAGCATGTGTCCTTATTACAAGATGGAGCATCTTCTGGGTATATGCCCAGAATATTCCAGTAATACTATGTCAAATTTTCTGAGGAACTGACAAACTGATTTCCAGAGTGGTTGTATCATCTTGCAATCCCACAAGCAATGGAGGAGTGTTCCTCTTTTGTCACCTAAGTTTTTGATATTGGCCATTCTGAATGGTGTGAGGTAGAATCTCAGGATTGTTGTAACTTGCATTTGCCTGATGATTAAGGATGGTGAACATTTTTTTAGGTGCTTCTCAGCCATTTGGTATTCCTCAGTTGAGAATTCTTTGTTTAGCTCTGTACCCCATTTTTAATAGGGTTACTTGGTTTTCTGGAGTCCACCTTCTTGAATTCATTATATATATTGGATATTAGCCACCTATTGGATTTAGGATTGGTAAAGGTTTTTTCCAAATCTGTTGACTGCCATTTTGTCTTATTGACTGTGTCCTTTGCCTTACAAAAGCTTTGTAATTTTATGAGATCCCATTTGTCGATTCTTGATCTTACAGCACAAGCCATTGCTGTTCTGTTCAGGAATTTTTCCCCTGTGCCCATATCTTTGAGGTTCTTCCCCACTTTCTCCTCTATAAGTTTCAGTACCTCTGGTTTTATGTGGAGTTCCTTGATCTACTTACACTTGAGCTTTGTGCAAGGAAATAAGAATGGATCAGTTCTCATTCTTCTACATGATAACCACCAGTTGTGCCAGCACCATCTGTTGAAAATGCTGTCTTTTTTCCCACTGGATGGTTTTAGCTCCTTTGTCAAAGATCAAGTGACGATAGGTGTGTGGTTTCATTTCTGGGTCTTCAATTCTATTCCATTTATCTACCTGTCTCTCACTATACCAGTACCACACAGGTTTGTTTTGTTTTGTTTTGTTTTGTTTTGTTTTGTTTTACCACAATTGCTCTATAGTACAGCTTGAGGTCGGGGATGGTCTGGGGATTCCACCAGATGTTCTTTTATTGTTGAGAATAGGTTTTCTGTTATTCCAGATGAATTTGCAAATTGTCCTTTATAACTCTGTGAATAATTGAGTTGAAATTTTGATGGGGATTGCATTGAATCTGTAGATTGCTTTTGGCAAGATAACCATATTGACTATATTAATTCTGCCAATCCATGATCATGGGAGATCTTTCCATCTTCTGAGATCTTCTTTGATTTCTTTCTTTAGAGACTTGAAGTTCTTATCATACAAATCTTTCACTTCCTTAGTTAGAGTCACACCAAGGTATTTTATATTATTTGTGACTATTGAGAAGGGTGTTGTTTCCCTAATTTCTTTCTCAGCTTTCTATTTATCTTTTGTGTAGAGAAAGGCCACTGATTTGTTTGAGTTAATTTTATATCCAGCTACTTCACTGAAGCTGTTTATCAGGTTTAGGAATTCTCTGGTAGAATTTTTGGGGTCACTTATATGTACTATCATATCATCTGCAAATAGTGATATTTTGACATCTTCCTTTCTAATTTGTATTCCTTTAATCTCCTTTTGTTGTCTAACTGCTTTGACTAGGACTTCAAGTACAATGTTGAATAGGTAGGAAGAGAATGGGCAGCCTTGTCCAGTCCCTGATTTTAAAACCTTCCACTCATTGTGGAAACATGATTGGCATAAAAGCGTTATGAGCAGGAAAACAGCCACTATTTCCCAGAGTAGAAATCCTGAATTTTAAAACGTGCCTTTCATTTGCTTAAATTTATTAAAAAGATTTTCAGTTGGGACAAATTAGCCAGGTCAGGAGACTCTAGAAATATAAAGTTGTTGTAATCATTAGAAGTGGAATTGGAAAGGTTCTGTTCGGAAAAAGCTTGATTAGTATATGTTTTAATCAATACTTTACTCAAATTCATTATTTTTGCTGGTAACTCAAAGGTTTTGAAGAGCCTCAAGGTTTCTCAGTGATCTAGATTTACTCAAAGTGTGAATGTGGTCAATTCTTAAGGAAAAGCAGAGAACAGAGATTTGTCTTCCTTGAAAATCTGCACAGAGAGAACGAGAATGTTGGTAGGATTCCAATTCACACTTTTCTTGATGAACTTTTCAAACTTGCCAGTGCTAGGCTTTGTGACTCTCCTAATTCTTTAACAGTCTAATGAATTAAACAATATAATATGATGTCCTTAGATGCCTGCAATTGTGTGAGGCTGAGCAAATTCTGCTAGTAGTTCATACCTGTTATTTTCTTTTTAGGAATTATTTTTACACTTTATAGTAGATATATAAGTATATAGATGTATGTATATATATGTATATATATATACATACATCTATATACTTACTAATTTTGTCATAGTTTTGAAAATACTATCATTGAATTAATGAATTTTATAAACTATTCTTTAGTGTAAATATTTTCATTTCTCATTTTTGGGGAATTAGGTTTGCAAGTAAATATTGTGATTATTCTGTTGCATAGAATATAGCCACAATATAGCATGTGGTATGAATTCATAAAGATTTCTTCAGCTCCAAAGAACAAAGTTATATTGTTTAATAGAGCAGTCTCAGAAAGAAAAATGTTGTGTGTTTTCATTTAAATCTGGCACTTAGATTTTATGTAAACTGAATGAGATATGTATATATGACATGAAAACTGACCCAGGGACCAAAAGGAGAGAAAGGGTAAAAATTGAAGGTAATTTGGTATGAGAGAATAGATATGCTCACTGCACAATAGAAACTTATATGAAAATTTCCTTATGTAACAAGTACCATGTACAGAGAATATCCAAACGACATTTGTAACAATCGAGCAGAGAACTGTTCCTGAATATGGGAAAATGTTCATTATTATTGATACTAATATAAAAGTAGGATTAAAGCCTTTGTTGAATTTTATTATTCTACTTGCATAAAATATATTAATATATGGGCAAATGCTCAATGGCTAGCATTTTCAAGATTTTTGCTTTGTTTTGAAAAACAGAAGTCCAGTTTCATGAGTATGAGCTGAACTGCACACAGCTCCTTACAACATAACCAGATGTTTCATGTCCTGAGGTGCCTAGATGAGGGAAACACGCTCAACATTGTTTAAGCCAACATCTCTCAAAAGCAATTCCTAGCTACACTCTTCTCATTAGAAAAGAAACCGTAATCTATCATCTACCCAGGACTCTGTGAGCACAACCTGAGAAACAGCATAAAAACCCAATCATCCGGAAAGACCATCTCGAGATCCTCGGAACGAAGCAACTTTAACTCTGTTTTCATACTTTTCCCCCCTCTAATGTCTAGATATGGTTTTGAAAAACAAAACATGTATTGTCTTACAGATAGAACACACAGTATCTTTCACCTTGAAAATAAGAGGAAAAAATTACCCAAACTGATTTCCATGATACCACTAATGATTCTGTTTTTTAAAGCAAAGATGGATATTCAGCTAGATATGTTCAGGATGGGTTTAGGGCTGGGTCTATTCTAGTCCCTTCTCAGATGCTAAGGAGTGTGCATTTGTGAGCTGATGCACTCACTACCGCTTCCTGGGCAAGGCTCTCCTCCATTGGCATGGGAGGAAGAAGCAGAGGACGGGGAAAGAGTGGGTGACCAGCAAGCTGGCCAGGTGAGTGTTCAAACAAACAAGCACTTCTTCCCCTCTGGTTCAGCCCTGCAGAATGCAGCAGCTCTCCACGTTTTCGGTTGAAGTGAGGTTTCAAAAGTCAAGGAAAATATCAATGACTTGCTTCTCATTATTTTACTTACAGAAATGTCTACCCCTGTACTTGTTAAAAGACCTTTAAAAATGTTTTTCTTTGAAAAAAAAATTTCAACTTATAAAAGCATTCAGCTGAGCCTGAGTAGCCCAGACCTGGGGTCCTACGGGGTCCCCAAACCCAAAGACACAGGTTTAGCAAGACGCTTTCTCATATGGTGCCACTTACTGGCATCACATTCTTAGGCAAGCAACAACTTGGAAGGAGCAATGCTGATTCCAGCAGAAAGATTTTATTAAAACTGTAGGCAAAATACAAATGGTATTCATATCAGAAAGGCTGTTGCCAAAGGCCTCCAGGGCAAGGAAAACTTGGTACGGAGCACCGCAGTCCTGTGACTCAAGCTGAAGCAGAGTTGTGTAAAAGTCTCTCAAGGTTACTTAGAAGACTGAAAGAAAGAACAGCTAGCCATCTGGGGAAGGACAATTGGTTCTGAACAAAGAAAATATTAGAGCTAAAATTGAAAACAAAACCAAGCTTCTACTTAAGCAAGGTCCAGCAGATCAGAAGCTGGTTTCACTAAGCCAGAACTGTCAGCTATGATCATGGTAAATCTCCTCACTGCCCTGGCACAATTAAAGTTTGCAATGGGTACAATAACTGACTTTTCATCGAGGTTGCTGAATGTCCCAGCTCAGCAACCGAAGCCGGCACAGGCGAAGAAAACCTTGTCTTTCAGTGTTTACTGACTCCTAACCAAGAAAAGGAGATGGACTGTGCAGCAGATAAATATGTACATAATGTAGGTTACAATGTACACATTCTTAAACCCACATGCTCACTATTTCTGGTCGGGGCTTAATTTGGAATGATAAATGCACCCGAGCTTCCTGTAAGAAACCTTGGGTGCCTGTAGCTTTCATTATCAAGCCCTGACTCTCACACCTTTCTGGGATTTTTTGTTTGGTTCTTGGAGCACAAATCCCTGTTTTCATTTCTCTATATGCTTAAGCATTTTAGAAAGAAAAATAAAAGGAAGCAGAGAAAGCTGTAAATCTGAAGTCAATACTACTTAAGTTGTTTTTTAAAATCTGCATCAAATATTGTCTACCTACTGGGAGCACACTAGGCACCTACTGTGTACTCAGAAGGAGACACTAAAAGAACAAATAAACTGTTCCCAATGGAAGGTGGTTTTGTTCTCCAGTTTTCCTCAGATTTTTGCCAATATTTTTATTAGCGTTGTTAGCACTGGATTATAGAGACACACTGTTCAAATTGAAGAAACTTAGCAAGCCTCATTTAACAAGAAAGATGTTCAAGCATGAGTTAAGCAAGGCACTCAAAGTCACAAACATAAGAATAACAGATCAGAAATTCTTGTCCTGGCAACCTGGCTACAGAGCCTGTTTCTCAAGGGCACCCTCTTTCACTTCCCCTGCATCACTGCCTCCACAAATAGCCACCAAGTGCCCTGAATTCCTAAGGGCTAAAAGCAGGCTGTGCTCTCCACAGCCCAATGCCCCAGCTACTGATTTTGAAGTCTGAGTGCAGCTCAATCTACAGATAAACAAATTCCCAGAGTTGAACTGCCATGTTTGTTTCCTGTACCTCCCAAAGTCAAAGAGCTGGTGACTCACAGGACCTAGTAATAGCTCTGTCTGGGAAGTCCTCTTCATCCTGCCAGGTCAGTGAGAACTGTCTTCACTCTGTCTCCACTTCACACAAGAGAGCAGGCACCACGTTCAGTGCAGACTTTCACATAGTTCTTTCTCTGGGAATGGCGACTTCCTCAGAATCAGACATCAGTATCTCTCAGTTTCCATCTTCAGCTGTTTGTGAAACAACCTGGACTAACCTGGACATGCATTTAATCTTAATGGAGACAGAAGGGAAAGGAAGAGAAGGCAGAGCGGGGGAGGAAAGGAGGAACGGGAGGGGGAGAAAGAAGGGAGAGAAGGGGAAGGGGAGGGGAAGAAGAGGAAGAAGGAAAAGGAGGGGAAGGGAGAGAAGGGAAGGGGGAGAAGATGGGAGGGTTTAGGTGGAAAAAGGGAGAGGGAGGGGAAGGGAGAGGGGAGGGGAAGGGAGAGGGGAGGGGAAGGGAGAGGGGAAGGGAGGGGAAGGGAAGGGAAGGGAAGGGAAGGGAAGGGAAGGGAAGGGAAGGGAAGGGAAGGGAAGGGAAGGGAAGGGAAGGGAAGGGAAGGGAATGTTCAGAGGACAGAGAAGACGAACTGGTGGCTGAAATGATGTAGACAGCAGAGTATGATGTAGACAGCAGAGTGCTATGCAGATACAACGGTGGGTAGGTGGTGCACCACAGTCACTTTGGGTAAGATAGGCAGTGGTTTAAGAAACTTTGAGTTGTTTTCTTTTTCAGCTCTGGCATCCTTTTGTGAACAGAGGAGGGCTATAAAGTATGATCCACTCAGCTTTCCCAGTTTTGTCAGAGACATCAGTATACAGTCCCCCATTTCAAAAAAAAAATTAATTAGGATAATGTTAATACTTTCCTAGTGTGGTGATGCATAGTCAGTGGGTTTTAGCAGCTTTGGGGAACACAGTGCCATTATGAGAAAATCTGAACTCTTAATATTTCCTACTTCTTAACACATCCGCTAAGTCTTAAGGTCAGCATCCAGGTGGCATGCATGGGTCAGAGGGCCGCACACTGAATGTATTTGGGCAAGTGGAGTATATTGACATGTCCCCTGCAGTTAAAGGAAAATCTGGGAACCACTTCTCATCAAGGCTAGATGTGGTGGTTACTTCCCACAGAAATGGAAGTTCTACTGCAATAGAGAGAAGCACTGGAGAGCCAGAGAAGAGAAGATGAGTTCTAAAAATAGCCATGTGCATCCTCTCAGCTTTTTTTGAAAGGTCACTAAGCAACTGACCCTTTGATATTTCTGGTGTGTTATAACTGGTGAGTGGTCAGCAAGTTGAATACACTAGTCTTCCTCCTGAACCTGTGAATACAAAGTCCCAGCTGTGCTCACATGGGATTGATGAAGAGTCATCTGCCATGAGCACTTGTTCATCATCTCTCGATCTTGCCTGGCACACTTAGCTGGGTCCAAGGCTATGAAAGGTCCTGTCTCATAAAAGTAAGATAAACCTAAGGAATAACATCCAAAACTGTGGCTGTCCTTCGTATTCACACGTGTGCGCTCGCGCACACACACACACACACACACACACACACACACACACACGAAGAAACAGGTACTGTCTAAATGAAAGTGAATAACCAGGCAGGGCTAGATGCCCCTTTAATCACAGCTGTAGGGTACAGACAGGTAGAACCTATGTATTTTTTGACCAGCTAGCATAGCCCAGATGGTGAGCATTAGGTTCAGTGAGAGAACTTGTTTCAGAAAATAAGTTGGAGAGCAACAATGGAAGGCATCTTTTGTCCTCCTCTGACCTACCTCTGTTTACACATCCATAGCTGTAGCTAGACACACCTACACATAGGCATATCTATCATATGCACACAAAAGTGAGAATGAATTGAGGATATGAACACATATACCAGCAGCTTATTAAACTAAGATTAAAAGTTCTTACCTCAAAGTTAGAGTTTTGTAAAGGCTTCATTAGAAACAGGCTCACTTCACCATATTCCTTCTAGAAAGGTTTGTAAGTGGTGACTTATTTAAACACTTGTGGAAAGCAACGCTTTGTTCCAGGCTAAAGTGAACAATGATTTCATTCCCTTCCTTTTCATGTACCTCTATGCTGAGAGTCAACCCCATTAAAGTTTATAGAGAACTGATGGGATTTTATATTTGTTGGATGTGATTTTCAAATAAATTCAGTAATTATATCCTGAAACCCATTTACACAAAGCCTGTCCTGTGAGCATTGCTGAAATACAAGTGACTTCTAAGAACTTTTAATAACGTGCTAGTTTTCCC
Source organism: Mus caroli (assembly GCF_978045245.1). NCBI lineage: Eukaryota > Metazoa > Chordata > Mammalia > Rodentia > Muridae > Mus > Mus caroli. The sequence goes on from NW_028227266.1 coordinate 78,269,645, forward strand.
ATCAATGAGGTAATTCACATTTTGCAAAATTCCCATTTTTTGATATTTATAGCCTAGATCTACTGTTAACTAAAAGCTGGTTTAAAATGAGAAAGTCAGATTAGGGAACATTTACACTGATTTTCAAGACTATGAGGACAGGGTTTATGAAGATAGGATGCATGATTGAACCAGTATGGGATAATCTTATGCCTTGACTGCTTTTCAGGGCAGCTTTGACAGCAAATGTTATGACCTGCCATCACACAAAATTCTTCAAAATATACAAGTTAGTTTCAGCTCCAAAACTATGATCCAAGTTCCTCTGTACTATGGTTTCCACAGCTTAGAATCAAATGCACCAAACTGTGCCTCCCATATTGGGTTTGATTCTACTACCCTTGGTGTGTACAGTCTTTAGATTTGGCTGTTATGAATGCAGGCTTATCTTTTCTTGGCGGAGGTCCTTTAAGAAGGAGAGGAGCAGGACATGAAAGCATGCTGAACAAATCTGTGTCATAAGAAGAGCATGTGTGGCAGAGGATGGCCTTGTTGGACATCATTGGGAGAAGAGGTCCTTGGGCCTGAGGGTGTTCGATGCCCCAGTATAGGGGAATGTCAGGGCAGGAAGAAGGGAGTGGGTGGGTGGATGGGTGGAGGAGCACCCTCATAGAGACACGGGAACATGGGATAGGGAGTTTCTGAAGGGGAGACCTAGAAAGGGGAAAATATTTGAAATGTAAATAAAGAAAATATCCAATAAAAATATTTTCAAAAGAAATGGAATGAAATAAAAAGAAGCAGCATTTCGGAATGCAAAGGAAGGTAAGAGAAGGCTCAGATAAAGAAACTTTTAAATTACAGAACTCCCCTTGATTTGCCCCCCCCATTCAGTGGCTTTTAAGCACATGAATCATGAGAGTTATATTTGATTATATTCGGAGTTTAATTCCACAAACTCTGCATGTCAACAGCTGCTAAAATGAGAATACTGAACAGCTTTTCTTCTTCCCCTATACATAAGAAAATGATAAAGTTTCATGGTGATCTAATATCAAATGGATTTGGGAGAAAGGTATTTTTCACCTCATATGTATCCAAAATTCTGTTCTGGTATTAGGGACCCTCACTGAGGCCAACTTCTACAGACGATCTCTCAATCTTTGTATACAGCATAGAAACCTCTGAGGGCCACCAGTTAGTATTAAGAACCAACTAAGAGAGAATAGATTTTCTGAGTTAGAAATAAGATAGCCTCTGCAACTTGCCCTAGACCTGAACCAAAAAGTAAGCCATCTATAAAATGAAGAGACAAAGGGACTTGCTACCTTGTCCAATTTGTATCACCTATATGCATGTTCAAGCAGAGGGTAGGAATTTCTAAGAAGCACTATTGAGCACCAGAGAGATTACAAAATTCCCACTGGCAAAGAATCTGCATGAGAGACAGTAGATGACAGCCTGCCTTGAGGCAAGCATTGGCCCTCAGAAAGCATTCTCCAGCCAGAGACACTTTACAACCAAGAAGGAGTCACTGGATGTACACAGACACAAGAGGATTGTGCTGTTCCCAGCCACAGGCATTCCAACGAAGCGTCTGGTCTTGCATTTGCACCTTTCCTCAGTGGAACTGCAAAAATCATAATAAGACAGGCAAACATTGTTACAATGACAAGTGGTGATGGTGTTGAGAAAGTAGAAAGCAAGGAAGCGGCAAACAAAGCAAGCCACTGACCAGGAAAGGAGCTGCAGCCAGCTAAGGAAGAAATGTGTACAGAACACTACAAAGGAACTTACGCAGACCGATGCATCAACACAGTCCACTTACTTTCTGCGTTTCACAGAAATGGCTGTGGTCTGACCAAGGGCAGGAATGACGATGAATCTGACAAAGGGACACAGACTCCTTTTGAGAGTCCGAGAAGAGGCATACGCAGCATTTGACACTGCGTTCTCTCAAAGAACAGAGTTAAGTTTTTGCTGGGTAGATGGTGGCATGAGCCATTTTAGACCTCTCAAAATAAGGAATTCCTGGAAGCAGGGGAGGAGGCCAGTAATGAAAGAGGTAGAAGAATTTTATTAGCCAAAGAAAAGGCTCTCTGCTACTTGGCACTTCCTTCAGGTTAAGCTCCCGTGCCAACAGTGTGTGCATGCCAAAAGCTTTTCAAAGAAGTTTGTAACTGAAATAAAAACACCTGTCATGAATGTGAGTGAACCCTCTGGACAATTTGGCAAAAGAGAATCCTGCTTCTCTGTGGTGAAGAGTGTGACCAGTTTACACTATAACTGTTGAGTAAGTTATTGGGTAGAAGGCATAGGACATATTCTTCTTTCAAAAGAATGAGACCAGCCTGGCACCTGCATTGTCTCATTAAATGTTGGAGTCCGGGCCCTCTTCTATATTTAAGAGCATGAGAACATGTGTTCTCTTTGTCCAACCTACTTGGGAAGGCTAACTATTGGTGCCCAGCCATGCCTCATCCTTCCCACCTAGACACAAAAGGAAGGCCCCCCAGTGAAGCCTACACACCACCACAGTGGACTTTGGATAACATGCTAGCAAGCTTTCTCTGTGAAAACTCAAAAGTTGATTTAATTTCTTTCTACCTCTCATGCAGCATAAAAATTTCCTCAGGCACTCACAGACAAATTAGAGCAGCCAATATGACCCAGGTCACATTCATTATTTGAGGACATGCCCGGCTTCTTCCCCTAAAATCATTATAAGGCTCACAGGTGCTCAGAGCTCGAGGGTGCCTCAGTAGTAGACCACTTGCCAAATATGTGAGACCCTGAATTAGAAGTAGATCCCAAGCGCCATGTGCAATTAATTAATTAATTAATTAAAAAACAACAAAGCCCAAAAACCTGCTGGCTGCAAGTCTGTAATAACATTAACCGCCTCCTGCCCTTAGATAGTCTTTAAAAACCCTGATTTGGTTTCATACTTCCATACTCTGTATAAACATTGTTTGCTTTAAAAAAGAAAATGGTTCTGTGAACCTTTGGTGGCTCAGCAGGTAAAGATGCTATGAACAAGCCTGATGACCTGAGCTCAGTCCTCCTGACCCATAAAACAGAAGGAGAGACCAGGCTCTGGCAAGACGTCTTCTGTCATCCATGCAGGAGCCATGCCATGCACACCATGTAAGAGCACACATGGAGAGACACAAATTTAAAAGTATAATCAATTTTTCAATGGTTTAGAGTTCTTCTCAAGTGAGGCTTAATAATCATAAACAATAGAATCTTGTTCAGCAATAAACTTTTAAGGAATGTATCATTTGTAGGATGGCTGAGAAGTTAGAAACAGCAGATAACTATGTAGAAACTCTACCCAATATAGCACAGAATTACTCTGATGATGGCACCTGTCTCTGTCTCTCTCCCATTCTCTCTCTCTCTCTCTCTCTCTCTCTCTCTCTCTCTCTCTCTCTCTCTCTCTCTCTCTCTCTCTGTGTGTGTGTGTGTGTGTGTGTGTGTATGTGTGTATGTGTGTATGTGTGTGTATGTGTGTTTGTGTGTGTGTTTGTGTGTTTGTGTGTATGTGTGTATGTGTGTGTATGTGTGTTTGTGTGTGTGTTTGTGTGTTTGTGTGTATGTGTGTGTGTGTTTGTGTGTTTGTGTGTTTGTGTGTTTGTGTGTGTGTGTGTGTGTGTGTGTGTTTGTGTGTGTTGATGTCTGGCTATGCTTGCTGTTATTTGTTTCCATCTGCTGCAGGAGGAAGCTTTCTTGATTGTGGCTGAGCAAGACCCTGATCAGCGAGCATAGCAGGATGCCATTAGAAGTCACTTTGTTGATAACTCTTTTGTAGAATAGTAGTATTCAGATTTAATCTAGGTCCCTGGGTTATCTAGTCTCAGGTTCTTGGTTACCCAAGCAGTGTCAGGTTTGGGTTTCATCTCATGTAGTGGGCCTTAACTCAAATAAGATATTGATTGGTTACTTCCACAAGCTTTGTGCTACCATTGCACTACATAGCCTATCTTGCAGAGTGGAAACCATTGTATATCAAAGGGTTTGTAGTTGGGTTGCTATTTTCATTTCTCCTTAGTTGGCTTGCAGAGTACCTTCCTGTAACAACAACACTAGTATGGGTGAAGGCTCTAGGTAAGCACCAGTTCAGTGAATTACATAGGTATTATTTTCAGCTTATAGGACCTTGCCTTCAGTTTGGGGAGAGCAACTGATAGCCTTTGAATCACTCTGCATTGTTTGGGGCTTCCCTTGGGACCCCTTTAGCTAACAACTCAATTAGATTTAATGTATTCCCAGTACTCAGGCTTCATTTAGTGATGAGAAAAGTCTTGCACTCAAGTTTAATTATGTGAGAACATGAGAAAAAAAAAACCAACAACAGTAGCCTGTAACTTAGAAGAGGGTCTGCACCCAAACTGCTCTGTTCTGATACCCTGATTTCAGACTTTTTCTGCTGTGAGATCTATGAGAAACAGATATATTTTCAAATGAGTCTACTGCAAACCAAATAAAAGAAAGCTATTTTAAGATTTATTTTATAGACAATTAAACTACATATCAGAAAGACCAAATTATATGCACAAGGTACCCAAACTAGCAAAATGGAACTCTGATTAGGAATACTGGGATTTTTTTTTACCTGTTTGGGAGGGAAATGTCCATTGATCATCAAAAGAGTATGTTTAGTTGGAATTGGATAAAACAAGTCATCCCTGAGGGGAGGGGCCGCAGGAAGTTGGAGGAAAGCTGTGATGACTGTCATGGACAGGTGAGGAATTTTCTATCAGTGACCGACCTCTGGTCTTAGCTCTGTCATTAACAATGAGACTTGAGAATGAGCATTTAGGGCAGTGCTCTGCAGGACCTCCCTTTGAATGCTTGGCCAAATCCACTAGACATATTCTGCATCTTTCGGATGAAAGACACTTGGTTTTCTCTAAAGAAAAAGCAAAGTGCAATATAGCTAAGCTACAGTGACTCTTTAAAGCTCACTGAGAAGGAAGCAACATCGACATTTTCACCAAGAAGGGAAGGAAGAATTTCTGCTCCAGACTGAAATGAATCTATTTAATCCTTAGGGAAGAGAGCTGAGGGAGCAGGGGGGGGGGGGAGAGTTCAGTTACTAAACTCCAGAGATCTAAGTGTTGGGTGGGGGGTGGGCGCTACTTTCCTCTTTCTCTATGGCCCTTTCTGTCACTTCTCAAATTAACTACAGGACAAGAGCTGCCATGTGCAGATGGAAGAGGGAAGACTAGAAGAAACAGGAAAGAATCCAGAGATAGAAGAAACACAGGCTAGGTTAGGTATTCATGTCAGCAGTAAAGGATGCTAGTGCTGTGATTTTCATTGAAAATAAAGCTTTGTTGGTACATAATATAAATATCATAAAATCCATTTCATCATTTATCTTTAGTAAGTACGTAGATTCTTAGAGACAGCCATCATTTCCAGTAGCTTTCTACATTCTGTTCCATTAAGTTCCTGCTTCCCTCCTTACCCCAGGGACCCACTGCTTGAAATCTGTCTTTATAAAGTTGTGCTTTCTAGGAAGGTAATATAAGTAGACTCATAAAATATGTGATCTTTCTTAGCTGGCTAAACTTATTTTTATGAAGTGCCTCCATGACACACAGATATCAGATATTTTGTTCTTACTTAAGTTTATCTGTGTGTTTATTAGTAGATGGTCTTTTAGATTCCTCCAAGTTAGAGGCCTTGGAGAATATTCCCATTGTGAGGAACATCTATTTGCTGGGCCTTTTCAGGGTCATGTGTTTTCATTTCTCTTGGGTGGAATTAGGTATAATTGTTGTCATGTGACTCTATAATATAAAATCTAAATTTAAAGGTGACCACAGGAAAGATGTTTTGGAAACATGGAATCAAATATAAAATGTAGCCAGGGCCTTGTCTCAAATGTCACACTCACTTCAGAGAGCAAGTTTGCTTATTTTCATAGTTTCATCTGACCAGCCAAGCAGAACTCATGTACACCGCATTGCAGAGACCTTTGGGTTTTTTTTTTTTTTTTTTACCCAAGTGGCCTTTCTGTGCTGCTCAGAAAACAAAAGGAAGAAAGAAAGCCAAACTAGTCATTCCCAACGTTGCTTCCCTGACACTTTCCCAGGAGATCATGGAATTGAAGCTTAAGCAAGCAAGACACTGGCAAGCCTTTCATGAATTTGAAGGGACATACAATTGCACACAATGTTCTCTGGCAAGTCTTTCTGGCTCTTTAGCAGCGCCATCTCTTAGGTGTCATTTCATGGGGAATGCATGCCCTGGCCTCTCTTCTAGATTCCCTAACTATCATTTGCCCTTCTTCCCAAACCTGTGCCTCCCAGGTCTTTTATCCCTGCTTGGTCACTTGCCCTGACTTGAACGCTTACAGTGCCTCTTCTCAGTCTCCTGTCCATCATCACAGAAGATTTCCATAACATTCATTGTGTTAATTGTTTGAGAATCTCACATGTGAGATATATGAGTACACTGTGTTTTCACCATTTCCACTACTCCCTCTCCGCTCTCAGCTCCTCCGTGTCTGTGCCTTCTCATTCACTTTCATAAACTCTCCTCTAATTATTAGTTACATATATGTACATACACAACACACACACAAGGCCTATTGAGTGTATTTACTGTTACTCATACCACATGTGCTTAGGGTGGACCTATCAGGCCTTCCAGCTTGTTAGCACTACTGACTACTCTCCTTCTCCCTTGTCCATTTACACGTTAGTACCTTCTAAAACTGTAAGATATCTAGGAGGAAGCTCCAGATCAGGGCCAGCTTGATTCCTCTATTTTTGTGTGTTAGCTTCAGAAATAGGGTCTTATCTTCAAGTCTGGGGTCCAACCAAGGACAATGACAATAGCCTACATTTTTGGAGGGGAAGCTCTTGAACACCCCCTACACACATAGCCAACAATGTAAAGTGAAGTCTCTCTCTAGCTCTGTATTTTTATTTCTTTTCTTTTTTCTTTCTTTATTTGTTTACATATAAAGAAACACTGCTCCCTCTCCCCCCTCTCTCTCTCACTCCGTCTCTTCCCCTGACTCCCCCTCCCCTTCTCATCTAAAAGAGTGGGAGCACCCTGGGTGTCCCCCCACCCCAGCACATCAAGTCTCTGTCAGATTTGGTGCATCCTCTCCCACTGAGGCCAGATGGGGCAACCACAAAGACTGAACTGCCTGTACATATGCCTGTCTGCTACATATGTAGCACCCAAACGGCATATCTCCATATATATTCCCCATAGTACTATATTGAAGTTTTATATTACATCGTGTTTCATTATCATAATAAAATACCAGAATCTGAGAACTTATGAAGAAAAGAAGTCTCTTTAGTCTATAGTTTTGAGGAATGAAAATCCAAGATACAGCATCATTGGTTTAGCTTCCGGAAGATGATATTGTGATAGAAATATCAACAAGGGGGAGATTACAGTGCCAAACAGGAAGTCAGAAAGAGTGATTTCAGGCCAGGCTTATTCTTTTATTATAATTTTTGAGATTATAATATTTCTCTATTTCCTATCGTCCCTCCAACATCTCCCATGTAACCCCTTACTTTTCTCAAGTTCATGACCTTTTTACTTCTTGGTAGTGATGGTCATGGCAATAGTGCATGTGTACATGCATGAATGCATACATGTGTGCATGTATTTCTAAACATACAACTTGCTCAAGCCATAGAATGTACTCATATGTATGTTGCCAGGAGTGATCATATGGATGGTACTGTGTTCTTCCCATGTAAGACTATTTTCTCTGCATTATTTTTGCCTGTAGATTTTGTCTAGGGTTGAGTTTCCATGAGCTCTCCCAATTCTATATTAATATGTCATTGGTTTTGAACTTAGAAGGGTGAGGTGGAAATATTGTAAAGAGCCAAAGAGACAGAAATGTTGCTATGAGATGATGTCTCCTGGAAATATCAGAGAGCCTACACCCATGGGGTGTCAATGGCATGACTGCCTAAACAGGCTTGCTTTTATACAATCTGTTGTTATGAAAACTAACTTGAGGTTCCATATGTTATGTAAATTATATATCTTCTCACACATATTATATCTGCCTTCTCTATGCCTTGAAGTTGCAGAGTCAACTCCAGGTGGTCTACCTTGTAGCTTCAAGATAGGTATGGCTTAAAGGCCCTTATGTTATTTTCCTTTATTGCACAGTGACAGTCACTACATTATGTGTTAGTTTTTGTAGTGGTTCTAGTCTTCTTCACAGCAGGATTCAGTTTTTAAGGGCGAGGATAGTGTTACAGTTGAGAGTTAAGAGCAGGGTTCCTAGATTTGAATTTTGATTCTACTTTCTCCTGTTTCCATGATCTAAGGCTCTTATTTATACTCTGTATCTAAATTTCTTCCTTGACAAAATGGAAAAATAATAATAGCTTCTTCGTAATATTATGGAAATGAAATTAGTTGCGGCACTCAATCTTTGTGGTCATCATCATCATGTCTCTATACGGTATCCAGTTCCCAACAACCTACAGAGAGCATGATATGTGCTGTTTGTGAAAGGAATTAGTAAGCTAGCAGAATTTGTGTTAAATGTGACATAAAGTAAGTCTAATTTTGCCAAAGTCTACAAGGACAGCAGTTCACAGAACCAATGGAATGTTCTAAAGCTCTCCTAAGTACCAAAGGTGACACAGTGACCCTGGAGCACAGGAAGGGACTGCTTTAGAAGTGAAGAGATTGATGAGTGATCCGTTTGTTGTTCAGAGACCAGTGAGGCAGAAAACTGGGGTGAGGTCATTTGAATTTTGTCTCTGAGGGATCTCCAGGAATAGAAAATACCCTTTCAAAGGAATGGGAAGGACAATAGTCACTCTGCCCAGGGAAAGGATGCAGAAACCCAGAGACTGCCTGGGTGCACAGCAGTTCTTCAAGAGATTGAATAGTGACTCATGTGCAAGCACATGGAAGGAGTGGGAGGCAAGGAATGTCCCAGGGTTTCCTTTCCTGGTCACACTGACTTCCTTTTGTGGAGATAGTTGCCTTTGACCAAGACAATAAATACTTACTAGTTTGGGCCAGCTTCTCTGTTTGCTAACTACTAGTGTCTTGCCAAGACAAAATAAGGTGTCAACATGCCCTGAGGAAAGTCTACATTTTTTGAGAAATCATTGTTCTGCAATGCTTGCCACATCTTAAAGGTGAGGAGACAGACACGCAGGAGAAAATAAGGAATGTTACCAGCCCAACTTGCTAACACTTGTAGAGAATGCACTGAGTCAGAGATACCTGTCCATGTTAGTCAGTCTCACACGGCTCATCATGGGGTGTTAGAAACTCCATTTCATCACTCAGGAAAGTGTGGAATGTTAATATTAAGTGGCACTGCTTTTTCTAATGTTAAAAAGACAAAAACAGCACTTCATGTAGAAATTGTATTTAAAACAATGATAAAGCAGGTCAGACTTGAAGGTACATGCCTGCCATCCAGGCACTTTTACATACGGAACCTCAGTTCTCGGCCAGCTGAAGTCACATAGGGACAACTTTCTCAAGTGACAACAACAACAGTTCTGTATTCCAAATGTCCAGAAAAATTGCTGTTGTTGCTTTAACATATTCAAAAAGAGTCCCCACACACACACACACTCATATACACACACACACGTGCACAAGCTTTAGCAAATTTATATCATGTTCTACATGAACTTTCTGTCCCTGCTATTCCCTTTTTGTCATAACCGTAAGACATTTTCTATGTTCCTGAGAATTCCATGAAAATATAGCTCCTAACCATCACTTAATTTACTTATCTTATTTGACTATGTAATTTTTGTTGGACATTTGTAGAAATTTTGCTGCAAATTTGCTACTCTGTATCTACAAAAACCTTCTTGCCTGTTTGTCTCTAAAATCAGCCACTCTGTCCCCTGGTGATTATAGTAAAAACAGTATTGATAATCACGGCTCATAAAGTCATGTTTTCTAGAAATTATTAACAATTGACACTTCTACAAGCAAAGTGATGTGTAGGAGGGCCAGTTTCCATGACCTCTCCCTCTGTTATAATGATATGTGTGTTATGTGATATGTTGCTGCAATAAACTCAAGGCCAAAAGCAACCTGGAAAGTCAGTGCTTATTGAGCTTATGAGTTACAGTCCAACAGTGAGAGAATCCAGGGCAGGATCTCAAGGCAGAAACCAGGTGATGGGAATTGGAACAAAGAAGATGGAGGAAGCCTGCTAACAAACTTGCTCACTCTGGCTTGCTCAGCTAATCTTATATACCCCAGGCTCAGCTCTCCAGGGGTGATACTGCCCACGTGGACTAGGCATTCTTATATCCATCATTTATTATGTACTGTTTATCTTTCTAGGTCAGAGTTACCTTATCTGTAACAATTACTTTAGGCTTCATCAATTTACCTATGAGTTGCATAATTTCATTTATCCTTACCATTGGAAAATATTCCTTTATGTATATATACTACTTTTGTCATCAATTAATGATTATCTAGACTGTTTCTATCCTCCTGGATACTGTGAATAAAGAAACAATGAACATAGATGAGCAAGTATCTTTGTAGTGAAGTATAGAGTCTGGAAGGACTCTAGCCAGCTTACAAACATGGCTCAAGCAGGCCTTGCCATTCTACTTTTCCCTTGCTAAAATCAATAAATTACTTCCTTAAAGCTAGCCATCAAGGCTTATTCCCTTATTTGGCCATTTCTTCCTCCTAAGACTCACAGCCAAGGTCCAACTATCAAAGTATTGAAGTCCAGCATTCAAAATCCCCCTTTGTCTCACTTAATTAACATGCCCAATTAAAACTGAATACCTTATCCTAGCACTGGGTTTCCCCCTTTTGCCTTTATAAACCACCATTTTTCTATGAGCCATGTGTCTCTCCTCTCTATCCAGAGACAGTCCTTTGCCAGACCTCTCCACAAGGTAGAAATAGCTCTTTCCCCTCTCCCTTGTCTCCTTTCTTCCCTTTCTGTTGTTCCCTTCCCTTTCCCCCTTGTCTTCTGTCTCCTGTCTTTGTCCCTTATCCATGACCTTTGTCCCTCTCGGGCAAGTTAATCCCCTTTTTGCTGAGAAGTTGATCATGGGGTATCTTGAGCAGACTCCAAGAAGAATATGCCCAAGAACGGTATAGCCAAATCATATGATAGCTCTATTTCTGTGGACCCTGTCCATTACATCTAGCCAGTCAAGATATGCCTACAAATGCAATAATTTTGAGGAGCCTTCACACTGCTTCCATAGTGGCTGTACCATTACATTTCTACCAACAGTAAATAACAACAATAATAATCCCCTTTCCCCACATCCATACTAGCATTGTGATGTTTCGGTTTGGTTCCATCTTAGTCCTTTTTACAGATGTTGTGATTTTAGATATATATAAAAGACCCGAAGAACTTCACTAGAAAACTCCTACAGCTTATTATTGTTTTCATTCAAGTAGCAGAATACAAAATTAACACACAAAAATCTCTAGTCTTCCTATATATCAGTGACAAACATACCAAGAAATGAATCAGGCAAGGATTCCCATTGGCAATAGTCTCAAAATATCCTATAATAAATCTAACTAAAGAAATAAAAAAAAAAACTTGTACAATAAAAACTTTCAGGAGATATCATAGAATGGGAAGACCTCACATGCTTTAAGATTAGTAGTATTTATTTTATGAAAATAGACACCCTTAAATGCAATCTATAGATTCAAAGTGATTCCCACCAAAGTCCAATGTAGTTGTTCACAAAGGAGAATGCATTTCTTAAATCCTGACAGAGCTCTACGAACTGCCTTTCTGGATAGCAGGAAGCCACAGATCCCAAGTCAGTCCCTCAGCTTCATTGCCCAGTGTGTTAACAATTATCTTCCCTTAAATTAATCCAGTCTAAACATATCATTGACTAACCATGTGTTTCCATCACAGTGTTGGCATTCTCCAGTGAATTACTAAAGTGCTTTCTTATAGGAAAACTTAAGAACTCATATTCCATTGAGATTGTTTCCATTCAAAAGCATTAGCACAGCTTGACCTTGAAATAGACTCTGCTTGCTAGATGAAAGCTGAGATTCTTATCTTTATTGGGAGGCTTATGGGCCCTCTATTCATAAATGGACTTGAATCCCATGAATTAAAACATAAAAACATAATGGTTTTGTTTATATTCAAAGAGCATCTCTTCATTTCATTTACAAAAGACTGGAAACACAGTTTGTCTTCTGGGAGAGGAAAGCCATCCACGACCTTTCTCAGCTGTGGTCCCTGCATACTACAGTTCTGGCCTGTCAGACAAGATGTGCCTCCCAATATAATAGTTACAAGAATGTCTTGAGGTTAACCAAACACTTCCCAGTTGGGTTTGAAGCCTACTCCATGGGAGGTAATATATTCCTAGTATTATAAGCCTGCTTAGAAGCATGCAGCTGTAGAGATCACAAGACCTGGGAGAGGATGAATTATTAATGTTTTGCTAAATGGCCATGTAACCACACACTCTCTTAAACATTTATGTTCACCTGTCTACTAGTTGTGCCCTCAGAGTGTCAGAGAAGATTCTTTTTTTTTAATTAGGTATTTTCCTCAATTACATTTCCAATGCTATACAAAAAATCCCCAATACACCCCCCAGTCCCCCACCCACCCACCCCCACCCCTTGGCCCTGGCATTCCCCTGTACTGGGGCATATAAAGTTGGCAAGTCCAATGGGCCTCTCTTTCCAGTGATGGCCTACTAGGCCATCTTTTGATACAAATGCAGCTAGAGTCAAGAGCTATGGGGTACTGGTTAGTTCATAATAATGTTCCACCTATGGGGTTGCAGTTCTTTTTAGCTCCTTGGGTACTTTCACTAGCTCCTCCATTGGGGACCCTGTGATCCATCCAATAGCTGACTGTGAGCATCCACTTCTGTGTTTGCTAGGCCCCGGCATTGTCTCACAAGAGACAGCTATATCTGGGTCCTTTCAGCAAAATCTTGCTAGTGTATGCAATGGTGTCAGCATTTGGAAGCTGAGTATGGGATGGATCCCTGGTTATGGCAGTCTTTAGATGGTCCATCCTTTCTTCACAGCTCCAAACTTTATCTCTGTAACTCTTTCCATGGGTGTTTTGTTCCCAATTCCAAGAAGGCACAGTGTCCACACTTTGGTCTTTGTTCTTCTTGAGTTTCATGCGTTTAACAAATTGTAACTTATATCTTGGGTATCCTAAGTTTTTGGGCTAATATCCACTTATCAGTGAGTACATATTGTGTGAGTTCCTTTGTGAATATGTTACCTCACTCAGGATGATGCCCTCCAGATCCATCCATTTGCCTAGGAATTTCATAAATTCATTCCTTTTAATAGCTGAGTAGCACTCCATTGTGTAAATGTACCACATTTTCTGTATCCATTCCTCTGTTGAGGGGCATCTGGGTTCTTTCCAGCTTCTGGCTATTATAAATAAGGCTGCTATGAACATAGTGGAGCATGTGTCCTTCTTACCGGTTGGAACATCTTCTGGATATATGCCCAGGAGAGGTATTACTGGATCCTCTGGTAGTATTATGTCCAATTTTCTGAGGAACCACCAAACTGATATCCAGAGTGGTTGTACCAGCTTGCAATCGCACCAACAATGAAGGAGTGTTCCTCTTTCTCCACATCCTCGCCAGCATCTGCTGTCATCTGAATTTTTGATCTTAGCCATTCTGACTGGTGTGAGGTGGAATCTCAGGGTTGTTTTGAGTTGCATTTCCCTGATGATTAAGGATGTTGAACATTTTTTCAGGTGCTTCTCTGCCATTCGGTATTCCTCAGGTGAGAATTCTTTGTTCAGATCTGAGCCCCATTTTTTAACGGGGTTATATGATTTTCTGGAGTCCACCTTCTTGAGTTCCTTATATATATTGGATATTAGTCCCCTATCTGATTTAGGATAGGTAAAGATACTTTCCCAATCTGTTGGTGGTCTTTTTGTCTTATTGACGGTGTCTTTTGCCTTGCAGAAGCTTTGCAACTTTATGAGGTCCCATTTATCGATTCTCGATCTTACAGCACAAGCCTTTGCTGTTCTATTCAGGAATTTTTCCCCTGTACCCATATCTTCGAGGCTTTTCCCTACTTTCTCCTCTATAAGTTTCAGTGTCTCTGGTTTTATGTGGAGTTCCATAATCCACTTAGATTTGACCTTAGTACAAGGAGATAGGAATGGATCGATTCGCATTCTTACACATGATAACTGCCAGTTGTGCCAGCACCATTTGTTGAAAATGCTGTCTTTTTTCCACTGGATGGTTTTTGCTCCCTTGCCAAAGATCAAGTGACCATAGGTATGTGGGTTGATCTCAGGGTCTTCAATTCTGTTCCATTGGTGTACTTGTCTGTCGTTATACCAGTACCATGCAGTTTTTATCACAATTGCTCTGTAGTACAGCTTTAGGTCAGGCATGGTGATTCCATCAGAGGTTCTTTTATCCTTGAGGAGAGTTTTTGCTATCCTAGGTTTTTTGTTATTCCAGATGAATTTGCAGATTGCCCTTTCTAGTTCATTGAAGAATTGAGTTGGAATTTTGATGGGGATTGCATTGAAAATGTAGATTGCTTTTGGTAAGATAGCCATTTTTACAATGTTGATCCTGCCAATCCATGAGCATGGGAGGTTTTTCCATCTTCTGAGATCTTCTTTAATTTCTTTCTTCAGGGACTTGAAGTTCTTGTCATACAGATCTTTCACTTCCTTAGTTAGAGTCATGCCAAGGTATGTTATATTGTTTGTGACTATTGAGAAGGGTGCTGTTTCCCTAATTTCCTTCTCTGCCTGGTTATCCTCTGTGTACAGAAAGGCCATTGACTTGCTTGAGTTAATTTTATATCCAGCTACTTCACCGAAGCTATTTATCAGGCTTAGGAGTTCTCTGGTGTAATTTTTAGGGTCACTTTTGTATACTATCATATCATCTGCAAAAAGCGATATTTTGACTTGTTCTTTTCTGATTTGTATCCCTTTGATCTCCTTTTGTTGTCTAATTGCTCTGGCTAGGACTTCAAGTTCAATGTTGAATAGGTAGGGAGAGAGTGGGCAGCCTTGTCTAGTCCCTGATTTTAGTGGGATTGCTTCCAGCTTCTCACCATTTACTTTGATGTTGGCTACTGGTTAGCTGTAGATTGCTTTTATCATGTGTAGGTATGGGCCTTGAATTCCTGATCTTTCCAAGACTTTTATCATGAATGGGTGTTGGATTTTGTCAAATGCTTTTTCAGCATCTAATGAGATGATCATGTGGTTTTTGTCTTTGAGTTTGTTTATATAATGGATTACATTGATGGATTTTCGTATACTGAACCATCCTTGCATCCCTGGGATGAAACCTACTTGGTCAGGATGGATGATTGTTTTGATGTGTTCTTGAATTCAGTTAGCGAGAACTTTATTGAGGATTTTTGCATCAATATTCATAAGGGAAATTGGTCTGAAGTTCTCTATCTTTGTTGGGTCTTTATGTGGTTTAGGTATCAGAGTAATTGTGGCTTCATAGAATGAGTTGGGTAGAGTACCTTCTGATTCTATTTTGTGGAATAGTTTGTGAAGAACTGGGATTAGATCTTCTTTGAAGGTTTGATAGAACTCTGCACTAAACCCATCTGGTCTTGGGCTTTTTTTGGTTGGGAGACTATTAATGACTGCTTCTATTTCTTTAGGGGATATGGGACTGTTTAGATCATTAACCTGATCTTGATTTAACTTTGGTACCTGGTATCTGTCTAGAAACTTGTCCATTTCATCCAGGTTCTCCAGTTTTGTTGAGTATAGCCTTTTGTAGAAGGATCTGATGGTGTTTTGGATTTCTTCAGGGTCTGTTGTTATGTCTCCCTTTTCATTTCTGATTTTGTTAATTAGAATACTTTCCCTATGCCCTCTAGTGAGTCTGGCTAAGGGTTTATCTATCTTGTTGATTTTCTCAAAGAACCAGCTCCTCGATTGGTTGATTCTTTGAATTGTTCTTCTTGTTTCCACTTGGTTGATTTCACCCCTGAGTTTGATTATTTCTTGCCCTCTACTCCTCTTGGGTGAATTTGCTTCCTTTCGTTCTAGAGCTTTTAGGTGTGTTGTCAAGCTGCTAATGTGTGGTCTCTCTAGTTTCTTTTTGGAGGCACTCAGAGCTATAAGTTTTCCTCTTACAAATGCTTTCAATGTGTCCCATAAGTTTGGGTATGTTGTGGCTTCATTTTCATTAAACTCCAGAAAGTCCTTCATTTCTTTCATTATTCCTTCCTTGACCAAGGTATCATTGAGAAGAGTGTTGTTTAGTTTCCACGTGTTTGTTGGATTTCTATTATTTATTTTGTTATTGAAGATCAATCTTAGTCCATGGTGATCTGATAGGATGCATGGGACAATTTCAATATTTTTGTATATGTTGAGCGCTGTTTTGTGACCAATTATGTGGTCAATTTTGGAGAAGGTACCGTGAGGTGCTGAGAAGAAGGTATATCCTTTTGTTTTAGGATAAAATGTTCTGTAGGTATCTTTCAGATCCATTTGTTTCATAACCTCTGTTAGTTTCACTGTGTCCCTGTTTAGTTTCTGCTTCCATGATCTGTCCATTGGTGAAAGTGGTGTGTTGAAGTCTCCCACTATTATTGTGTGAGGTGCAATGTGTGGTTTGAGCTTTACTAAAGTATCTTTAATGAATGTGGCTTCCCTTGTATTTGGAGCATACATATTCAGAATTGATAGTTCCTCTTGGAGGATTTTACCTTTGATGAGAATGAAGTGCCCTTCCTTGTCTTTTTTGATGACTTTGGGTTGGAAGTCAATCTTATCAGATATTAGAATGGCTACTCCAGCTTGTTTCTTCCTACCATTTGCTTGGAAAATTGTTTTCCAGCCTTTCATTCTGAGGTAGTGTCTATCTTTTTTTCTGAGATGAGTTTCCTGTAAGCAGCAAAATGTTGCATCCTATTTCTGTGGCCAGTCTGTTAGTCTATGTCTTTTTATTGGGGAGTTGAGTCCATTGATATTAAGAGATATTAGGGAGAAGTAATTGTTGCTTCCTTTTATTTTTGTTGTTAGAGTTGGTGTTCTGTTCTTGTGGCTGTCTTCTTTTAGGTTTGTTGAGGGATTACCTTCTTGCTTTTTCTAGGACGTGGTTTCCATCCTTGTATTGGTTTTTTTTTTTTTTTTTTTTTTTTTTTTTGTTATTATCCTTTGAAGGGCTGGATTCGTGGAAAGATAATGTGTGAATTTGGTTTTGTCGTGGAATACTTTGGTTTCTCCATCTATGGTAATTGAGAGTTTGGCTGGGTATAGTAGCCTGGGCTGGATATTGTGTTCTCTTAATTTCTGTATAACATGTATCCAGGCCCTTCTGGCTTTCATAGTCTCTGGTGAAAAATCCGGTGTAATTCTGATAGGCTTGCCTTTATATGTTACTTGACCTTTTTCCCTTACTGCTTTTAGTATTCTATCTTTATTTAGTGCATTTGTTGTTCTGATTATTATGTGTCAGAAGGAATTTCTTTTCTGGTCCAGTCTATTTGGAGTTCTGTAAGCTTCTTGTATGTTCATGGGCATCTCTTTCTTTAGGTTTGGGAAATTTTCTTCTATAATTTTGTTGAAGATATTTGCTGGTCCTTTCAGTTGAAAATCTTCATTCTCATCTACTCCTATTATCCGTAGGTTTGGTCTTCTCATTTTGTCCTGGGTTTCCTGGATGTTTTGAGTTAGGATCTTTTTGGATTTTGTATTTTCTTTGATTGTCGTGCTGATGTTCTCTATGGAGTCTTCTACACCTGAGATTCTCTCTTCCATCTCTTGTATTCTGTTGCTGATGCTCGCATCTATGGTTCCAGATTTCTTTCCTAGGGTTTCTATCTCCAGTGTTGCCTCAATTTGGGTTTTCTTCATTGTCTCTACTTCCCTTTTTAGGTCTTCGATGGTTCTATTCAATTCCATCACCTGTTTGGTCTGGTTTTCCTGCAATTCTTTAAGGGATTTTTGTGCTTCCTCTTTAATGTCTTCTACCTGTTTAGCAGTGTTCTCCTGTATTTCTTTAAGTGTGTTATTAAAGTCCTTCTTGATGTCCTCTACCATCATCATGAGATATGCTTTTAGATCCGGGTCTAGCTTCTCCGGTGTGTTGGGTTGCCCTGGACTGGGCGAAGTGGGGGTGCTGGGTTCTGATGATGGTGAGTGGTCTTGGTTTCTGTTAGTAAGATTATTACGTTTACCTTTCGCCATCTGGTAATCTCTGGGGTTAGTTGTTATCATTGTCACTGTTTAAAGATTGGAGCAGATGCTCTGTTCCACTCACCAGATGTCTTAAGATCCTGTGGCGGGTGTTGTGGGTAGCTGGCGGGTGTCAGCTGACCCTGCACCCTAGCTACCCCGTTGTTGGTCAGCCCGGAAGAGGCTTGTGGCCCTACTCAGGCCGGTTTTCTGCCTCCCCGACCAAAGCAGTCTCAGGTCCAGCGCGATTGGACTGGAGCAGAAGCTGTGTTCCACTCACCAGAAGTCTCAAGATCCTGTGGCGGGTGTCATGGGTAGCTGGCGGGTGTCAGCCAACGCAGCGCTCCAGCCACCCCAGTGCTGGTCAGACAGGAAGAGCGAGAAGATTCTTTTTGCAGACTGTGACTGTCATTGCAGGGGTTCATAATTGGTAGGCATGATGAGAAGAGGTGATTGTTGAGTGTTCAGCCCTCAATCAAACAGCTATATCACTGTCACCAAGGCCTGAGGGCCTTTGTTAGTGCTATGTCAGGACTTACACCTCTCCTCTGTGAAGAATTGCATTGGAATTTTGATGGGAATTTCACTGAATCTATAGATTGGTTTTGGCACGATGGCCATTTCACAATGGTAATACTTTCAATTTCCCAGTATTCTGTGCTAATTGAGACATCTGTGTCATTACCTCCAAGGCCTAAAGGCTTCATAGAGGAGGAAGTGGAAATACTGACAGTGGCAGATGAAGAGAAATGCTATGAAACTCAGCCTTCTGGAATGTTGTGTTCACGAACACACAGCAGCTGTGGCTACTTACAAAGATCTGCACGAAAACAAAAAGTAATTAAGGATGGGAAGGAAGCTGGTTGTAAATTAGGTAGTCAGCAGCAGGAGAAGAGAGATAAGAGAAGGTAATGGGGAGAGACTCTAAGCACAGATAATTCTATACATTGTCAAAAGAAGAAAAGTAGTCTCTTTATTCCTATAAAGATAAGGTTATGAATACAAAATCCACTCTCAGTTTTATTGTTGTAATACAAGAGATCTTGATACTATATCTAATACTTCTTTGCGTTTGTAACTGGTCTCAGAAATTATTTTTCCTGAAAATTCTTCTCAAGTAATATAGTAAATGGTTCACACAAGCATAGGATAGTTATCTGAAAATGTAAATATTGGGTAAAACAGTCCAACTGCAGTGTGCTGGCCACAACTGAATGACCACAATGTGCTGAATAGGGTAATTGAATAAATGGAGATGTAGTCCCCAGACACAGAATTAAAAGGAAGCACCAATGCACCAATGCATAGGGGAAACAGAAAGGAGACAAAAGGAGAGATGAGTGGTATTAATCAATAATTTTAATTATTTTAATCAATAATTTTATATCCAATATATACAAAGAACTCAAGAAGCTGGACTCCAGAAAATCAAATAACCCCATTAAAAATGGGATACAGATCTAAACAAAGAATTCTCAACTGAGGAATATGGAATGGCTGAGAAGCACCTGAAAAAATGTTCAACATCCTTAATCATCAGGGAAATGCAAATCAAAACAACCCTGAGATTCTACTTCATACCAATCAGAATGGCTAAGATCAAAAATTCAGGTGACAGCAGATGCTGGCAAAGATGTGGAGAAAGAGGAACACTCCTCCATTGTTGTTGGGATTGCAACATTGTACAACCACTAGGGAAATCAGTCTGGTGGTTCCTCAGAAAATTGGACAAAGTATTACTGGAAGATACAGCAATACCTCTCCTGGACATATACCCAGAAGATGTTGCAACTTATAATAAGGACACATGCTCTGCTATGTTCATAGTAGCCTTATTTATAATAGCTAGAAGCTGGAAAGAACCCATATGTCCCTCAACAGAGGAATGGATACAGAAAACGTGGTACATTTACACAGTGGAGTACTACTCAGCTATTAAAAACAATGAATGTATGAAATTCTTAGGCAAATGAATGGATCTGGAGGATATCATCCTGAGTGAGGTAACCCAGTCACAAAAGAACACACATGATATGCACTGACTGATAAATGGATATTAACCCAGAAACTTAGAATACCCAAGATACAATTTGCAAAACACATGAAACTCAAGAAGAAGGAAGACCAAAGTGTGGATACTTTGTTCCTTCTTAGAATGGGGAACAAAATACCCATGGAAAGAGTTACAGAGACAATGTTCAAAGCTGAGACCCAAGGAAGGACCATTCAGAGACTGCCCCACCCAGGGATCCATCCCATATACAACCACCAAACCCAGACACTATTGCATATGCTAGCAAGATTTTGCTGACAGGACCCTGATATAGCTGTATCTTGTAAGGCTATGGCAGTGGCTGGCAAATACAGAAGTGGATGCTCACAGTCATCTATAAGATGGAACACAGAGCCCCCAATGAAGGAGGTAGAGAAAGTACCCAAGGAACTAAAGGGGTCTGCAACCCTATCAGAGGAACAACAATATGAACTAACCAGTACCCCCCAGAGTTTGTGTCTCTAGTTGCATAAGTAGCAGAGGGTGGCCTAGTCGGCCATCCAGGGGAGGAGAGGCCCTTGGTCTTTCTAAGATTATATGACCCAGTTCAGGGGAATGCCAGGGCCAGGAAACAGGAGTGGGTGGGTTGGGGAGCAAGGTGGGGAGGAGGGTATAGGGGACGTTCAGGATAACATTTGAAATGTAAATGAAGAAAAATCTAATAAAAATTTTAAAAAATAAATGTAAATGAAGAAAATATCTAATAAAAATTGTTTTGAAAACAAAGGAATTTTAAGAACTAGCAAATATTAATAAAATGTGATAAAAATAAAAATTATAAGGAATTATACTGATTTTTTTGTTTGATAGGTATGATGGTTTGTATATTCTTGGACCAGGGAGTGACACCATCTAGAGGTATATTCTTGATGGAATAGGTGTGACCTGGTTGGAATAGGTGTGTCACTGTGGGTGTGAGCTTAAGACTCTCTCCCCAGTTGTCTGGAAGGCAGTCTTCCACTAGCAGCCTTTGGATGAAGATGTAGAACTCTCAGCTCTGCCTGCACCATTCCTGCCTGGATACTGCCATGCTTCCACCTTGATGATAATGGACTAAACCTCTGAACCTGTATGCCAGCCCCAATTAAATGTTGTTTTTTATAAGGCTTGCCTTGGTCATGGTGACTGTTCACAGCAGTAAAACCCTAACTAAGACAGAAGTTGGTACCAGTAGTGGGGTATTGCTGTGATAGGCCTGACCATGCTTTTATTTGAAAGAATGTGGATTTTTGGACTTTGGATTTGGAACTCAGTGGAATGCTTTAAGTGGGGCTTAATGGGTCATCCTCGTAGGAATATGGAATACTTTGTTGCTAGGAGTAATTTGAACTGTGTTGACCTGGCCCAAGAGATTTCAAAAGAGAAGAATTTCAGTATGTGGCATAAAGACTGTTTTTGTGGTATTTTGTTGAAGAATGTGGCTACTTTTTGCCCTTGTCTGAAAAGTCTACCTGAGGCTAAGGTGAAGAGACTTGGATTAATTGCATTAATTGCATTGACAAAGGAAGTTTCAAAAAGCCCAACAGAGACTTTGTTCTCTGGTTAAGTCTCACAAAGAGAAGTTTGAACAAGCATAGTAAGCTTAGAAAGGCAAAATATAAAATATATTGTTCGAGTATTAAAGGCATACCAGGAAGTGGAATGGAGCAAAATCCTGTGTTCTAGGAGATAACAGACTAAGGGAGTGGGACCTTGGGGCAAGATCCTACCCAGCTGAATTTAGATCCAGGCATGGTGGTACACACCTTTAATCCCATGAGACAGGCATGCTGATCTCTGTGTTCAAGGTCAATCTACAGAGCAAGAACCAGGATAGCCAAGCTTGGGCAGTGAAGAATTTAGAAAACATAAAGCCAGTGATAATGTAATAGTACAAGGGGATCATGTTCTAGTTCCTGTAAGCAGCAGAACTTGGCAGCTTCAGCCATGTGGCTCTGGCTCTAGAGTTAAGAATGGAAGGAACTACTGGGACAATTTATGCTGGTTAGCTGGAGCTAAGACATTAGCAGTGATTAAGAATATGAACTAACCAGTACCCCCTGGAGCTCTTGTCTCTAGCTGCATATGTATCAGAAGATGGCCTAGTTGGCCATCAGTGGAAAGAGAGGCCCATTGGACTAGCAAACTTTATATGCTTCAGTACAGGGGAACTCCAGGGCCAAGAAGTGGGAGTTGGGGGGGGGGGAAGGAGAGTGGGGGCAAGGGTATGGGGGACTTTTGAGATAGCATTGGAAATGTAAATAAAGAAAATACCTAATAAAAAAATCAGGAAAAAAAAAAAAAAGAGACCAGCATCACTGAGTTGAAATCTGGGAAGTGTTTTCTGGGAGCACAAAGAAGCTGTGTTCCAGAGATACCCAAGATTGTACTTCGTGCTGCAGATGGACTTGGTAATGTGTAAGAATCACCCAGGTGGTACTGGTTTTTAAGGCATGAAGGGGTCATGAAGAACAGCTGAGGCTTGGCACTGTGAGAGGTGATGGAAGGCCACTGGAGAAGGTATAGCCTCAGCTGTAGTTGATGGCCTAAGTCTGAAGGGGTCATGCAAAGGATTTGAGGCTTGGCACCATGAAGAGAGCCTATGAGAGGCTATTGGTGAAGCCTAGTTGGAGTGGAACACCACAGTGTATTGGAGGTGTCAGTACCATGGGATGATCACCAAGAACAGCAGTTGTAGTGGAGTGGATCAACCTGAACTTAGAGTACTACAGAGGGTAGAGCTGGAGAAGTGATGCCAGCCCCTAGGAGGAGTCCAAAAGATCAAGTGGAATCCCAGACACTGAAACAAGAATAGAATGGAATATTTAGAATTTAAAAAAAATAGAAAATGATAATAATAGGACATAAAATTAGGAGGAACATATGTTAGGGAGTTTTGGAGGAAAATTGCAGGAGTAGGGGTGTATGTGATTGAGATACAGTATAGGTATGTATGTAATTTTCAAAGAGTAAATAAAAAACTCTAACCATGCAAATGAAAGATCTATATGACAAGAATTTCAAGTCTATGAAGAAAGAAATAGAAGAAAACCTCAGAAGATAGAGAGATCTCCCATGCTCATGGATCAGTAGTATTAGCATAGTGAAAATGGCCATCTTACCAAAAGCAATCCGCAGATTCAACATAATCCCCATCAAAATTACCCAACTCAATTCTTCACAGAAATGGAAAGAGCAATTCTCAACTTCATATGGAATAACAAAAAACCAACAGCAGCAGCAACAATGACGACGACGACGACAACAACAACAACAAAACAGGATAGCCAAAACAATTCTTAACAATAAAAGAACTTCTGAAGGAATCACCACCCCTGACCTCAAGCTGTACTACAGAGCAATGGTGATAAAAACCTCATGGTATTGGTACAGAGACAGACAGGTCAATCAATAGAATAGAACAGAAGACTCAGAAATAAACCGACACACCTATGAACACTTGAGCTTTGACAAAGGTGCCAAAACCATACAGTGGGAAAAAGGAAGCATCTACAACAAATGGTTCTGGTCTAACTGGCAGTCTGCATGTAGAAGAATGCAAATTGATCCATATATATCATACACAAACATACATGATTAAAATATTTAAACCTTATTCTAAAAAGAAAGAAATGAAAATTAATTTGCACCAAAAATCACAGATGGAAAATTCAGAATGGCACTCTTAAGAACAGCAAGATGCTAGCTGGGCAGTGGTAGCACATGCCTTTAATCTCAGCACTTGGGAGGCAGAGGCAGGTGGATTTCTGAGTTCGAGGCCAGCCTGGTCTACAGAGTGAGTTCCAGGACAGCCAGAACTGCACAGAGAAACCCTGTCTTGAAAAAAATCAAAGAAAGAAAAAAAGAAGAAGAAGAAAAGCAAGATACTAAAAGCAATCAAACAGAAGTTCCACAGAGATCTTCCTGAACCCTGTGTCACGCTCCCAGGCTTTATAAATAAAGCTAAGAGACATTTTTAAATGGTCTTGACTTCCAGTGGGAGTAAAAGCCTGAATAAGATCTCCAAACACAGGATTTGGCCCTGCTTGAGATATTACTATTTTTGCCATCTAAACTGTGATTTTTCCTTAAATGCATACTATAAATCCTTTTTTACTCTTGATTACATCTGATTGTAGAGGACAGGAAGTGAGCATCTTTCCGGTTAGAACTGTGAAAGAGTGTTCTCGAGTTCTTTATATATATTGGATATTAGTCCCTTATCTGATTTAGGATAGGTGAAGATCCTTTCCCAATCTGTTGGTGGTTTTTTTGTTTTATTGATGGTGTCTTTAGCCTTGCAGAAGCTTTGTAGTTTCATGAGGTCCCACTTGTCAATTCTCGATCTTACAGCACAAGCCATTACTGTTCTATTCAGGAATTTTTCCCCTGTGCCCATATCTTCAAGGCTTTTCCCCACTTTCTCCTCTATAAGTTTCAGTGTCTCTGGTTTTATGTGAAGTTCCTTGATCCACTTAGACTTGACCTTAGTAAAAGGAGATAGGAATGGATCGATTCGCATTCTTCTACATGTTAACAACCAGTTGTGCCAGCACCATTTGTTGAAAATGTTGTCTTTCTTCCACTGGATGTTTTTAGCTCCCTTGTCGAAGATCAAGTGACCGTAGGTGTGTGGGTTCATTTCTGGGTCTTCAATTCTATTCCATTGGTCTATTTGTCTGTCACTATACCAGTACCATGCAGTTTTTATCACAATTGCTCTGTAGTAGAGCTTTAGGTCCGGCATGGTGATTCCACCAGAGGTTCTTTTATCCTTGAGAAGAGTTTTTGCTATCCTAGGTTTTTTGTTATTCCAGATGAATTTGCAGATTGCACTTTCTAATTCGTTGAAGAATTGAGTTGGAATTTTGATGGGGATTGCATTGAATCTGTAGATTGCTTTTGGCAAGATAGCCATTTTTACAATGTTGATCCTGCCAATCCATGAGCATGGGAGATCTTTCCATCTTCTGAGATCTTCTATAATTTCTTTCTTCAGAGACTTGAAGTTTTTATTATACAGATCTTTCACTTCCTTAGTTAGAGTCACGCCAAGATATTTTATATTATTTGTGACTATTGAGAAGGGTGTTGTTTCCCTAATTTCTTTCTCAGCCTGTTTATTCTTTGTGTAGAGAAAGGCCATTGATTTGTTTGAGTTAATTTTATATCCAGCTACTTCACCGAAGCTGTTTATCAGGCTTAGGAGTTCTCTGGTGGAATTTTTAGGGTCACTTATATATACTATCATATCATCTGCAAAGAGTGATATTTTGACTTCATCTTTTCCAATTTGTATCCCTTTGATCTCCTTTTGTTGTCGAATTGCTCTGGCTAGGACTTCAAGTACAATGTTGAATAGGTATGGAGAAGGTGGACTCCAGAAAGTCAAATAACCCCATTAAAAAATGGGGCTCAGAACTGAAAAAAGAATTCTCACCTGAGGAATACCGAATGGCAGAGAAACACCTGAAAAAATGTTCAACATCCTTAATCATCAGGGAAATGCAAATCAAAACAACCCTGAGATTCCACCTCACACCAGTCAGAATGGCTAAGATCAAAAATTCATGTGAGAGCAGATGCTGGCGAGGATGTGGAGAAAGAGGAACACTCCTCCATTGTTGGTGGGATTGCAAGCTTGTACAACCACTCTGGAAATCAGTCTGGCGGTTCCTTAGAAAATTGGACATAGTACTACCGGAGGATCCAGCAATACCTCTCCTGGGCATATAACCAGAAGATGTCCCAACTGGTAAAAAGGACACATGCTCCACTATGTTCATAGCAGCCCTATTTATAATAGCCAGAAGCTGGAAAGAACCCAGATGTCCCTCAACAGAGGAATGGATACAGAAATTATGATACATTTACACAATGGAGTACTACTCAGCTATTAAAAAGAATGAATTTATGAAATTCCTAGCCAAATGGATGGACCTGGAGGGCATCATCTTGAGTGAAGTAACACAATCACAAAAGAATTCACACAATATGTATTCACTGATAAGTGGATATTATCCCAAAACTTAGGATACCCAAGATATAAGATACAATTTGCTAAACGCATGAAACTCAAGAAGAATGAAGACCAAAGTGTGGACACTGTGCACCTTCTTAGAATTGGGAACAAAACACCCAGGGAAGGAGTTACAGAGACAAAGTTCGTAGCTGTGGTGAAAGGATGGACCATTTAGAGACTGCCGTATCCAGGGATCCATCCCATAATCAGCTTCTAAACGCTGACACCATTGCATACACTAGCAAGATTTTGCTGAAAGGACCCAAATATAGCTGTCTCTTGTGAGACGATGCCGGGGCCTAGCAAACACAGGAGTGGATGTTCACAGTCAGCTGTTGGATGTATCACAGGGCTCCCAATGGAGAAGCTAGAGAAAGTACCCAAGGAGCTAAAGGGATCTGCATCCCTATTGTTGGAACAACATGATGTACTAACCAGAACCCCGGAGCTCTTGTCTCTAGCTGCATATGTATCGAAAGATGGCCTAGTCGGCCATCAATGGAAAGAGAGGCCCATTGGACTTGCAAACTTTATATGCCCCAATATAGGGGAATGCCAGGGCCAAAAGAATGGGAATGGGTGGGTGGGTAGGGAAGTGGGGGGCACTATGGGGGACTTTTGGGATAGCATTGGAAATGTAATTGAGGAAAATATGTAATAAAAATATTAAAAATAAAAAAAAACCAAAAAAAAAAAAAAGAAAGAAAGAAAGAGTGTTCTCTGCCTATACAGATTATCTTGAGAAGGAAAGGAGTATCAGTGGGAATTACCAGCATCGGTTTCACATAGATGTAGCTAACATTCATGCCAAAGTAAGCCATTACTCATTTCCCTCAGGATCCGTGCTGTCTACAATAGACAGGGTGGTTTCTCACACCCTGGGGTTTGCATGTGAGTTCAGGCCCCTGTAATCTTCCATCATACAAACATATTATCTGGACCTTCCATTTGCAATTACATTCCACACACCCAAATTCATACTAGAGGTGGCGGAAAAAGAAAAAGAAATAAAAAAGCAGTCCATGACTGACAGTGTTATCTTCACAGACAATCAGGTGAGCTGCACAGGCAGAAACTAGTGAGCATGCTAAAGCCATTCCTTCTGCCTTCAATAATCTCCATCCTTATGTGGTTGAATACCATATAGATTGTCTTCAAATTTGTTTGTTTTGGCTGCCAAAAATAAATTCACACTCCACCAAGGGAGTAAGCAAAAGGAAAAAGAAAATAAAGTCAGCCCTTCCAGTATCAACAGAAAAGCAAACACTTAGTGGCATCCATCAGGCATTTCCTGGCTGGGGCTCCATCTAATGGCTTGAGCTATGTAGGCAAAACCAGAGGCTGATACACCTGCCACACACAGCAGGGAGCCCTAGCCTGAACATCTTGTGGTCCTCTGGGCCAACCCAAGGCCTTCCTTCTTGTGCTATAAGAAAACACCTAGAATTGTCAAATACAGCCATCATCTTTACTGTACTGACGGTTGTCTGAGTTTGTGCATATATCAAAACTTACTGAATTGTATACTTCAAATGTGTACAACATACTATTACACCAATAACACTTTTTAAATGTCTAAATATATTTATAGGTCTAGGACTGGGAAAATGGTTGAATAGTTAGCAGTACGTGTTTCTCTTGTTGCTAGAGAACTTGGTTTTGTTTCCCAGTATAAATATATGGCTCACAACACCTGTAACTCCAGTTCCAGGAGATCTAATATCCTCTTTTGTGAACAGCCAGGAGCCCATGTGTTACACATACATAAATGCAAGCAAAAATGTCCTACACATAAAATATAAATAAATCTTGAAAGGTTTTTGAAGTATAGATCTATCTTTTCAAAAGCTTCCCCTATCCAGGTCCTGCAGTCATAGGAGTTTGCAACAGAAGAGCTGCACAGGGCTGGGAGAAGTGCTTACATTGCAAGTATGAGACTGTGAATTTGATCTCCAGGACTTCCATCAAAAATTCTGACTTGGTGGCATGCACCAGGGCTGCAGAGGTGGAGATAGATAGATCCTTAAGCAAGACTAGCCTACTTTGTAAGTTCCAGGATGATGAAAGATCCTATCTCAAAATAGAGATGTACTGTACATGAGGTAGTCTTCTGGCCTTCTCATACATATGTTCACAAATGTTTGTGCATACACACACACACACACACAAACTTAAAAGTGAGAGAGAAAGAGAGAGAGAGAACAGACAGACAGACTATATAATATACCGTCTCTGGAGGTTTATGGGAGATTATGTTTTACAAACACTACAAATTCTAGAACCTCAACAAATAGACAGCTAATGATAATAGGTGTCAAACATCCCACACAAAAATCTAGATTGGAATAGAAACATAGAATACAAACTTGAAGATGCACAAAATAGTATAAATTAATTATTACAACTAGTTTTCAAAGTCCTTGCATGGAATAGATGAAGTGGCAACAAGCTCTACCCCTACCTGATTCACTATTGACATTTGATAACTAGAAAGAAAAAATTTGGTTTTCTTTAATAGTGTGTCACCTAGTACGTTGACCCTGCCCCATGTCAGGCATCTGGCACAAGAGTATTTCAGAAACACACCAGACTTGATGGGGAAGGAAGGAAGGAAGGAAGGAAGGAAGGAAGGAAGGAAGGAAGGAAGGAAGGAAGGAAGGAAGAAAGAAAGAAAGAAAGAAAGAAAGAAAGAAAGAAAGAAAGAAAGAAAGAAAGAAAGAAAGCAAGCAGGAAGTTGGGTGGGTAGAGAGGTGAGGGTGGATTTGAAAGGAGTTGTAAAATGAATATGATCAAAATATGAAGTATGACATTTTCAAATAATAACTAAAGATATTTGTACATATTATAAACAGTTTTGTCATGTGTGAAATGAAGAGTGGTAATTTAAAGGAATTCAATAGTGTCTAAAAGTGAGAAAGGTCTACAAACAAATGATTATCTAGAATAGAATTTATTTCCTTAAAAAGCATCCAAATTGATCAAAGGCAACTAAGCTCTGGAATAATTAGGAAGGGCCACCGATTCAATATAACCAATGTCCTTATAGGATCCCCTTGGGAAAGCAGAGAGACGGAGAGAATTAGAGGTGACAATAGATGCCAAGGAGTGCCAGAAAACTACCCAAAGCATGGGAAAGACTCCTCTGCACGAATGTCAGCACTGGGGCGTTACCCTCCAGAACTAAGATAATAACATGCTGACTTTAGTTACCCAGTTTATGATACATTGCTAAAGTAGCTCCACAGACAATGAAAGGGTAAAAAAAAGCATTAAAAACAGTTTAAAAGAGGTTTTCAGTTTCTTGTTCATGTCTTTTGAGATAGAAATTTAAGGGAGCTGTCTGTTTACCCTGTCAGTAAGCGATCTGGAACATGATTTTCCTCAGAGGCATACAGACATCAAAGTGCAATCACTAGGCTTATATATGTTCCTGGAATCTAGAGTCATCAAACAGATTGCTATATGATAGAAGAAAAGACTTAAGGCTTTTAAAAAAGCAAATGGGTCTAATTATCAGCCTAAGGCAAGCATAGCAGGGTATGCTAAAACAAAACAAAAATCTCTTTTTTATTGACAGAAGAGGCAAAGATACTGATAGTCTCTTGTGAATAAAATGTGGGATGTAAAAGAGAGCCAACCCAAAGCCACTTTTGAGTCTTGCCAAAATGAATTGCTGGAAAGGCAAAAAGGATTCCTTGGAGAGAGAGAGAGAGAGAGAGAGAGAGAGAGAGAGAGAGAGAGAGAGAGAGAGACCAGGCAATCAAGAGTAAGAGGAGAGTGACCCACTGGAGGAAACACATCAGCTCAGACAAAAAGGGCAGTCACAGGTTCTCAATGGATCCTCAAAACATTCTAGAGATGTTCAGTAGAGAAAGAACCACTTTGAAATGCTTACAGGATCACAAGTGAATGAAATTACCATATTAGACTATCAAGACTTGACATGATTTTAATCCTTCCTTTCTTCCACCATTTTGATGGTTGTTTAAAAAATAATAATAACTGGGGAATTGAGAGCAGCATGGGAAAAGGACTATGATGCTCATACATGGCCAACGGAAGTCTCTACTGGATTAGGAGCATCCACTCCCACTGAGGCCAGACAAAGCAGTCCTCTGCTTCATATGTGTCCAGGGCCTCAGACCAACACATGTATGCTCCTTGGTTGGTGGCTCAGTATCTGGAGCTCTGAGGAGTCCAGGTTGATACTGTTGGTCTTCCTATGGGGTTGCCATCTCCTTCATCTCTTTCAATCTTTCCCTTGACTCTTCCATTGTAGTCTCTGACTTCAGTCCAATGATTGGCTTTAAGTATGTGTATCCATCTCAGTCAGATCATTGAGGCAAGAGAGAGATGCCCACAAAAGAAGTTCAAAGTTAAAATCAGTTTCAAAGAGGGATTCTATCTATAGTTCAGCTTTCTGTTAGCAGTCTCACCTACTCAACACAAATAGCCAGAGTAAATATACAAATCTAAGGGCCGGGGAGATGGCTCCACGGTTAAAAACCCATGCCCCACAAGCTTGATGACCTAATTTCTACCCTCAGACTTCACATATAAAAAGAGGCCAGGTGGCATTTGTGATCTCAGCACTCCTGTGGTGAGATGGGAGGCAGAAACAGGAAAACTTTCTAGAAGTTTTCAGGCTAACTGACATGGAGCACACACAGCAGTAGAAGTAAGAGAGACCCTGGCCCAACAATGTGGAAGGTGAGAACCAACTCTGGAAAGTTGTCATTTGGTTCCACCCTTGAGATATGGTGCATGTGTGTGCGCGCGCGCACACACACACACACACACACAAGTGCGTGCATGTGCACAAACACTTAAACACAGATTTTAAACAAAATACATATGTGAAGTCACCTCTGAGAAACCACAGTCTCCAAGATTTGGAAGGTCAAGATCCTGGGAAACAGGCAGGGTGCTGAGACAGTTCTGTCATGCCAACATGCTTTGTCCAGAGCATATTTCCTTCTAAGTAAACTTGCTTAAAAATCAGAGAAGTAAAACAGAGCTTCCCACAATCTCACAATGCTGAGTGGCTAAAACAGTCCAGTGCACCACAGAGAGAAAATTTAAATTCAAAATTTCCAAAGAGACAAAAATAGCAGTGCCTGGCAGTCCGCCCTTCCTTTCTCCATCAGTGTGTGCCAGTTCCTAGATGGTGTAGAGGAGCCTGTTAAACTCTCCAGAAATTGTATTTAGACTCTTAAAACACTACAACTTAAGGCTGCACTAACTATAAATACATGAGACCTTACAAAGGTCAAAAACCAAAATGTAATTGTCTCCATCTGTGTACACAATAGATTTCCAATTATTCTAACTACCTGGAAGAAGTTGAAATTAATCCTCTTAGAAATAATGATCTTCATAACTTCTGTGATTTTATTCACCACACATACACACACACACGCAGATATAAAATTTTATTTTTAATTAATTATTTTATTTATTTATATTCCAAATGTTGCCCCCACCATTCTCCTCCTGGTGCTCTGGCAGTTTTATAGCCAAGCATCCCCAGAATCCCAAATGTAAACTATCTTCAACTGGCAAAATCACACCCCCACCAAAACATAAGACAATTCATAGCCAGGCGTGGTGGTGCACGTCTTTCATCCCAGCACTTGGGAGGCAGGGGCAGGCGAATTTCTGAGTTCGAGGCCAGCCTGGTCTACAGAGTGAGTTCCAGGACAGCTAGGGCGATACAGAGAAACCCTGTCTTGAAAAAAACAACAAAACAAAAAGACAAATCATAGTTAGCTTCTGTGGACAATCTGAAGCAGACCCATATCCCACACCTGGGATTGAAACAAAAACATGGCCACATAGTATTTCTGTGTTTAAAAGAAACTAAAGTTGTCACGAGAAAGCAACATGTGTAACATCCTACTACCTGGTGTTTGGCTCTGTCACCCTGGACAAGCGCAACACTAACTTCCGGCTTGTCTGCTGGAGTGGATCCTCATCACTATTTGGCCTTTTTGTGTAGCAGGAAGTACTTCCCGTAGGCCAGAATCCTCCTGAAACACCTTCCTTCCATCTTTCTTTGAGTTCAGTGGACTCAAAACTTCCATCTTGAGGTTTCAGGATGACCACAGAATGGAGGACATCAGAGGTACATACAATCCATGCTGGCACATGTATATGTAAGAAATAATGCTTTTTTATTATGCTACTAAATCTGTCAGCTAGTACTTATAGATTACGAGTGACAACATTTTCAGTTTTTAAAGTTTTTCATAAAAATGGACAGTGTAGAAAAGTTCTAACACTATAAAGCTTTAAAAGAATATCTCTTCAGTCATTGGTGGCGGGTATTAAGATGGCTGCTTGGCCGAATTGGCATAGCATAAAAATGCCTTCTGAATAGCTGTAATTTATCTTAAGAGATAAAATCTATTCTCACTCTTTAACAAAGAAGCCTCTCTGTGCAGTGAATGAAGATAAAGGTAAAGACCCATGCATACACAAAATGCTGAGGATAAAATATGGTTCAGGACTCAGTCCTAAATAACATGGGAGAGGGCTACAAAATACCATTTTCTAAGCAAGACATGGACATGGGAACCACAAACTCACAGCAGCTGTGCATACTGGCACTTGGTCCACAGAAGTTGGATTTTCATAATAGCCAGCTATGGAGGCAGAAGGAACTCAGGGCCTTACCATATACAGACTATCTATTAACATCAGACAGATTATAAGAGAGGTGAGGCATTGGTATCAAGTTGTATACTCACTAGTGAGTCCACCAAACTCTGATGATTATCAAACAGTTGGCCTTGATTAAACTTCATTAGTCATAAACAAAAATAATGAATACAGGAAAGAGATTGTGGAGGTACTGATAGGGCTGAGAAGGGATCAGCAGAGAGTTGATGGAAAGGGAGCAGAATACATAGGGTACATGTATATAGGTGTGAAAGAACAATGTTTACAGATTGAAAATATAGCATGGGAACAGACGATAGATGTCTGAACTGCAAAAATAAAAATCTTGCTTCACTGTGACCAAAACTAGTACCATTCCCAAAGGCAAATAGTTTCATGCTTCTAGCAAATTTTAATGGAACTCAACCATGTAACAATAAATAATGGGCCTCTATTTCTGTTTCTCCTTTGATCAGTTTAAAGCACTACTTCTATTATGGCAAGTCGGGAAGACTCTCTCAAGCCCCTATACCACCTCAGAACCATCAACAATAACAGCCTACTCAGTCACTGTCCCTCATTTCCTGATTAAATTTCACTAAAATTCTGGTGAAAACAGCCAGGCACTATTATATTTTTATGAGTATGTAAATAACTGTCTCCAGGCATGACTGTTAACCTCAGACAGTCCCTAACTATAGTCCTGGGAAGCCTCTGCCTCTGGGTCCCATGCTCCTATTTTTTGCATCCACCCACAGTTCTTTGAGAGAGGATACAGTGAAGGACATATTTCAAAAACTTGCTCAAGCAATACTATAATTGCTAAAGAGGAAATACTTTTTCTTCTTAATTAAAAAAAAATCTCCCTTTTCCTTTTTTCTCATTCTCAATTTTTTGAACAATCTATGCCCCTTTCATCCCTGGGTGGATTTTTTTTTAATTGAGTGATACCAGAATTGTTCTCTCTGTGTCTTTATAAATCTTGGTGTGAGTATTTTCTCCTCTCTGGACATTCAGCAAGCCTTTTTATCTGGGAATACAGGTTTTGATACTGATTGGTTTTGTCCAGTTTTCTGCTCTTCTGTAAGTTCCTTTCCGGGGATCTCCTAAACTGAGTTTAGACCTCTCATCACTTCTCTTTTCCTTTCAGGGTGGTGCTGTGCTTGTTTGACATTTTATCAATATTGCCTTGTGACACATCTATTTAGTGTTAACTAGGAGTATATTTATAACTCTGGAACTCTTCCCTGGTATTCTAATACTATGTATTCAGCCTTATCCCTCTGATTATATTAACTTGTTCTAAATATACTTTTGGGTTTTCTACTATTTATTCATTGTATTTATTTCCCCTTTACCATTTATCTAGCAATTTGTATTCATTGAAAGGATGGTTCCGTGCCTTCCATACAGGAGTAGTGAATTGAGGGAGTCCTGTCAATTGAAATGTATCACCATAGGGTGACTGGAAAGCCAAACCAATTTGCTTTAGACAAAAAAAAAAAAAAAAAAAAAAAAAAAAAAATCTCACTTTCCTGCCAGGCTGGCGTCACTCTCACAATCCTTCCTGATTAGCATGTTCCACCACGATTGGTAAGATCAAGCTTGACTTGTTTCCATGCATCTGAAAGCTATTTGTTGTTTCTTTGTTTGTTGTTTCTTTGTTTTTCTCATTATCTCCAAAGAAGGATTTTCTGACTTTCTGTGGGGAAGAGTGTTGTGCTGTAGGCAATCTTAGTGTGTCTTTCTTTTAATAAGCTGGTGCTTTGCCATCTACTTTCGAGCTCCCAACACCCTACTGACATATCTTACCACCATTACCTCCATTACAGCTGCCTTTTCTATCATCTGACATCAGATATCATTGGTATCTGTTTAATCTCCTTACTATTTTAGCAGATCTTCAAAATACAGATGTAAACATGCCTATTACTTTCCCAGTTTATCCACAATACAAGAAAGAAAGAAAGAAAGAAAGAAAGAAAGAAAGAAAGGAAGGAAGGAAGGAAGGAAGGAAGGAAGAAAGAAAGAAAGAAAGAAAGAAAGAAAGAAAGAAAGAAAGAAAGAAAGAAAGAAAGAAAGAAAGAAAGAAAGGCAAACAGAAAAGCAGACAGACAGGAAGGAAGGAAGGAAGGGAGGGAGGGAGGGAGGGAGGAAGGAAGGAAGGAAGGAAGGAAGGAAGGAAGGAAGGAAGGAAGGAAGGAAGGAAGGAAGGAAAGGGTTAAATAATCTTGCTGAAAGGAGATTCCAAGCACTCAGAAGAGAACACCCTGTAGCTGGCTCACAGCATCCTCTTTGGCAACAAGAGACACCTGCTACTTGAGAGAGCATCATCCTTCTGAGAGTTTATAAGATGAATGTTGCTGGCATGTAGAAGCCCCAGACAGAGAGTTTCTCAGTTGCTGAGGTGAGGCCTCTTTCTGAAGACACTTACAGTAAATTTGACCATAGCCTTCTACTCATCCTTCT
Organism: Mus caroli; assembly: GCF_978045245.1. Lineage (NCBI taxonomy): Eukaryota > Metazoa > Chordata > Mammalia > Rodentia > Muridae > Mus > Mus caroli. The sequence continues at coordinate 78,304,997 of NW_028227266.1, forward strand.
ATTTGTTTTTATGTAAGATAAAAAAGAACATTTTGTTTAGTCTTTTTCTGCTACAGATGTGTGTATGGGTGGGAAATGGAAAAGGAGTTTGGTTTCCATTACTCACGTGGGTTTGAACGGCTTGGTAACCCATGCATATGCTCTGCCAAACCCACAGCATGCGACCCACATGGCACAACACCACCTTCCCTCGTGTATCAGGGACCAGATGAGCACGTGACACAGTGAAGATGGTCAAGCCAACTAACTGTACTACAGGACAACAGTGGAAAGAGAAGAGTGTGTTGCTTGTCCCAGTCACCACAACACTGGCTTCTTTACAAACAGAACCAGCAACTCAACAGATGGAGAAATGTGGTTTTGAGATTACTGAGTGAATTCTACTTTCCTCTGTTCATAGGCCCCAGATTTGGATATCAAAGATGCCTGAAGGTTTCATCTAAATAAACAACCCAACTGCTGCTGGAAGAGAGTATCTGAGTGATGTCTAAGAAGCAGATTCTTCCACTGTATGCCAGTTTCACCACAATGATCCTTTATACAGGATTCTCTTCTTGCAGTAATTGTAATTCTTCCTTAGCTTATTATAAAATGAGAATCTATCTATATTATATAATTTTCATTCAAGACTTAGTAAGTAGATCTTTTTTAAATTACAACAAAATTCAATTGAAGGAACATTCTTGGACTTGTAATTAGAATTCCAAAAAAGAACCACAAATTCAGTTGTTTTTTACAGAGCTCCACTTCCTCCCCATTCTATAATTACAAATATCACTCAGAGAAGTAGTAAGCAAAGGCAAAGAGGGAGAAAGAAATGTTAGATCTTTTTCTATGCTCTCATTTAACTAGTTACATCTTTCTTTATAATAACCTTAAAAGATGTGGAGAGTAAGCAATCAATGTCTAGACATATTTATATTAATTTTCAATAACCAGTATCATCCACCTATGGAATTCTTGTATCTTTACCAAATGAAAGTCTGTACACACAAACACACACACACACACACAAATATTCTTCTTCTCCTCTATAACCAGTGACAGATAAATGATAGCTACATAGACACATAGATAGATAGATAGATAGATAGATAGATAGATAGATAGATAGATAGACAGACAGACAGACAGACAGACAGATAGATATTTTGTTTGCTTCCTGAGTATAATGGACCTTTCTCCAGGACAGAATGTTACATTGTAGAGAACTTTGTTACCAAATACATCATTGGTCAATAAAAGATGTAGCTTGAATTTGAATCTAGTATCTTTTAATTTGAAATACAGAGAGTCTAACTTCCTGGTGAAAAGTACAGATTCTAGATCATGATCTGAGTCTTGATCAAGCCTTTCTAAAAAGCCACTTTGATGGAGCTAGAGAAAGTACCCAAGGAGCTAAAGGGGTCTGCAACCCTATAGGAGGATCAACAATATGAACTAACCAGTACCCCCCCCCCCCAGAACTGTGTCTCTAGTTGCATATGTTGCAGAGGATGGCCTAGTCGGCCATCAAGGGGAAGAGAGGCCCTTGATCTTTCGAAGATCATATACCCTAGTACAGGGGAATGCCAGGGCCAGGAAGTGGGAGTGGGTGGGTTGGGGAGCAGGGTGGGGGGGACGGGTATAGGGGACTTTGGGGATAGCATCTGAAATGTAAATGAAAAAAATATCTAATAAAAAAATTTTAAAGCCATTACTTCACCTCTCTGACCTCTAGTCATGTTTCTTGTGTAACAAGTGGACTGTTCTTATAACAGTTCACCAGGCAAACAGTGCAAAGAACCCTCCCTCCACCCCTTTGCCCCCCCCCTTTTTATTACTGCCTCCTGAAATGCTCCAGCCATATAGGGATGAAAAAGAACCCAAGGTTGTACTTGTTTTGATAAGAGGAGCTATTAGGAAAGGTGGAAGGGTTTCTGACAATGGAGGGACATGAAAGACTACTCTTCAAAGCTGGGCTTTGACTGTCTTCTACTATTCCCATAGTGCTATTCTCACAATCCATGTAGCTCTTCGGAGCCATTCAAGATTCTATGTGCAGCAATTACCTGTGTGTCACTTAAAACACAGTCTGTTCAAACATCATTCTGTCCCAAGGATCCACTGTCAATCTTTTTAAAGGCAAGTATTAAGTAAATAGATATGGAGACTCAAGAAGCTGTTACAGTGCTCTGCTTTCTCATAGCCATTGGCAAAAATCAAAATAGCAGTTGTCAATTATCCAGGGCACACTCATAATCAATATCTGTATCTTGTTTACATTAACATCATCCACACCAGTAATTCAGCAGAAAGATTTGGTTTTTTTTTTCCCTTCTTTGATACTTAAGGGAAAAAAACATAACTATTTTTTAAAAACTAATAAATAACAAAATAAAATTTCATATTCATGAGTTTTCAAGTCTCAACCCCATGTCTTTGTGCTACAACTGATTATGGAATCTACCATCTTTAGAAATCTCTAAGAGAGATATGCTACCTTTAGAGCACATAAGTTGAAAAAACATATAATGTATATATGAGGTTTTTTAAATTTTGGCTGATTTTCTCCTTAATCAAAAACAAAGTGAAGTATTTCAAAAGAAGAAATGATAAGGTAAAAAAAAAATTTTTAAATGCTGGTCACTGTGGTAGCACAGAAAGAGACCACAAAGTCATGGGTCCTCTACAAGCATAGAGAATACAGGGTTCAAAATCAAATATAAAACTGAACCAAAATTGGAAATAAAATTTTAAAACCAGAGCCACTAACTGGAATTGTTGGTGAAGAGTTCATGGGATTCTCAGAAAGGACTCTCCAGAGAGAGGGGCCCTGCGGAAGCAGGAATTAAGCCAGAATCCAACCCACAGAACGTTTACATGTCCATAAATATATGGAAGAACAAAGGCTCATCCTCTCTCCAGGCCCACTCTGTGTGGCTGTGCCTGTTCTCCCTTCTCAACCTTGCCAGATTATTCTGTTGCCAACTTTAAAACCACGGTAAAGAAAAACAGATCTAATGGTAAAGAAAAATAGATCTGACATAATGACTGGAAAGACGACATATTTTCTTAAACATAGACAATGACCTATTAGAAAACCTAATAAACACATTGTGTAGCAGATAATTGCAAGGAACATATGGAATAAAGCATTAAACATAAATGCCAGGCAGTGGTGGTGCACGCCTTTAATCCCAGCACTAGGGAAGCAGGCAAATTTCTGAGTTCGAGGCCAGCCTGGTCTACAAAGTGAGTTCCAGGACAGCCAGGGCTGTACAAAGAAACCCTGTCTCAAAAAAAAGCATTAAATATAAATAAAACACCTTTATTAAATGTAATATTTTTATTAATTCTTGACCTACACACTGACCGGTATGGTAAGATATGCCCATGGGTACAATAGTGGTACAAACATCACAGCATGAATATTTCTGATTGGTTTTCATAGCTGTCCTACAGGAGAAAACTGGTGCCTGGTGCTGGGGAGCTCATAAGCTAAAGGGGAAACCTACTGCTACTATTTTGTTAAACTGAAATAGCATCTGACAAAAGTCTTTTAAAGATACGTGAGCAAAGGATGGGAGAATTAGTTTAGCAACTAAGAGAGCTGTGAAGTTATTCAGAGGACCCATGTGCATTTCCTAGCATGTGCCTTAGGCAGCTGTCTTAGTTAGGTTTTTACTGCTGGGAGCAGACATCGTGACCAAAGCAACTCTTTTTCTTTCTTTCTTTTTTCTTTCTTTCTTTTTTTTTTTTTTTTGACTGATACCTTTTGTTTAGTTTTTATTAGAAATAAACTTTTCTCTTTTCTGAACCCCATTTTTGATATTTACTTTCATATATTTTTCCATTCAGAATGTCCCCTAACCAGTGGATTAGCATTTTTTTAATTAGGTATTTTCTTCATTTACATTTCCAATGCTATCCCAAAAGTCCCCCATACCCTCCACCCCACCACTCCCCTATCCACCCACTCCCACTTCTTGGCCCTGGTGTTCCCCTGTACTGAGGCATATAAAGTTTACAAGACCAAAGGGCCTCTCTTCCCAATGATGGCCGACTAGGCCATCTTCTGCTACATATCCAGCTAGAGACACGAGCTCTGGGGTTACTGGTTAGTTCATATTGTTGTTTCACCTATAGGGTTGCAGGCCCCTTTAGCTCCCAAGGCAACTCATAAAAGGACAACATTTAATTTAGGCTGGCTTACAGGTTCAGAGGTTCAGTATATTATCATCAAAGTGGGAGCATGGCAGCATCTAGACACACACAGTGCAAGAGGAGCTGAGAGTTCTACATCTTCATTTGAAGGCTGCTAGCACAATACTGACTTCCAGGAAGTCAGGATGAGGGTTTTAAAGCCCAGACCCACAATGACACACCTACACCAACAAAGCCACATCTACTCCAACAGGGCCACACGTTCTAATAGTGTCATTCCTTGGCTGAACATATACAAACCATCACAGCAGCTCTCAACCACCTTGTGATAGTTTGTTTTCTGTTGCTGTATAAAGCACTGATCAAAAGCAAGCTGATGAGGAAAGGGTCTACTTGATTTGCAGATCTCATCATTTATGGAAATAAGGGCAGAAATGCTGAAACAGGGGCAGGAATCATACAGGAAAATTGTTCAGTGGCTTGCTATGTCATTTTTCTTATACAGCCCAGGCCAAACTTCTTACACCTAACACCACCAACAATGAGCTGAGTTCTCCCATATCAAGTATCAATTAAGAGAACACCCACAGACTTGCCTACAAACTAGTCTGATGGAGGCAATTCCTCGGGTGACATTCCTTCTCTCTAGTTGACCCTAGTCTGGGAGAAATGAACAAAAACTAATCAGTGCCCTCCTGTAACTCCAGCTGCATGGTATTCAGTGCTTTCTTCTAGTCTTCATGGAACCCTCATGCATGTGTGCATACACAAACATACACATATACACATAAAAAAAGACTAAATAGTTAACCAACAAGGCATTGACAAATACATACTTTGTCCCGTGATAGGAGTCAATATCCTAAGAATATTAAGTCTACTCAAATTGCACATAAAATATATTGTTATATCCAAATAAATTTTAAAATAGACTGAAACAGTGTCAAATATTTTTAAAGAAAAAGAAACAATGGAACAAACCAAGAGTTTACTGTCAAGTGTCATCTGTGGGCAGATGGACCACCTCAGAGCAGAGCAGATGCTCCTTGGTACCTGAGCCCTGACTCTGCATCCCTGCCTGCCCCCCCCATACTCTTTCGAGAGAAAAAAGAATGGACTGCTTTCATTTCACACCAGGCATTTTTCAAAGAGAAGCATCTTACCTACCCCTTACTTGAGGTTTTAGTTCAGCCGGTAAAGGCACTTGCTGCCAAACATGATGACCAACTGGCAGAAATAACGTGGTAGACGGAGAGAACGGATTCTCACAAATTATCCTCTAATCTCTACACATATCCCATGTCATTCAGAAATAAATGTAGGAAAGTAATTATTTTTAAAAAATCATCATATAATAGGTTTTTAAGATGATCTCATCTTAATTTGAAAAACAAAGTGTATATTTGTATAGAAATACATAATACATCAGTCTCCACGTCCCCGCACTGCCAAGAGTCTCGGTTAGAGTTGCTCCCATAGACTTCTGGGAGCCTGTGGTTTTAGGCTGGTCCCAAAGATGCTCACACATATATCAATTTTTATTCTCTCTCCAAGCCATCACCTGATCCCCATCCCAGTTCTCCTGTAGCCAGGCCTAGGTGGAACTTCTAGTGGAGGAAAAGAGCCATCAACCATCCTCAAAACCTTCAACACAAAATTCGTCCTGCCTACAAGATCCACAGGGATAAAGATGGAGAAGAGATTGAGAGAAATGCCAACCAATGACTGGCCCAACTTGAGACCTATCCCATAGGAGAAAGCCAAACTCTGACACTATTCATAATACTCTACTGTGCCTGCAGACAGAAGCCTAAAATAACTATCTCCTGAGAGGGTTCCTCCAGTAGCTAATGGAAACAGATGCAGAGACCCACAGCCAGCCCTCAGGCAGAGCAGAACGTCCTGCAGAAGAGTGGTGAACAGGATTGAGCTAGCTGGAGGGGTCAAGGTCATCACAACAAGACCTACGGAGTCAACTTTCTTGGGCCCCTTGGGGAATCACAAAGACTGAACCACCAACCAAAGAGCATGCAGTGGCTGGACATCACACACACACACACACACACACACACACACACACACACACACACACGTGAGGCAGATATGTAGCATGGTCTTCCTTAACAATTGGAACAGGGATTGTCTCTTGACTCTCTTGCTTTCCATTGGATTCACTTCCCCAGCTGGCCTGTCTCAGTGGAAGATGCACTTAGTCCTGCTGTGACTTGATATACCATGGTAGGGTGGTACTCAAAGGAGACTTCCCTTTCTCCGAGGAGAAGAAGAGGGGATAATGAGGGGTTGGATTTGTCAGAGTGGGACTGGGAGGAGAGAAGGGAGGAGCTGCTACCCAAATGTAAATTAAATAAATAATTAAAATAATTTTTAAAAATAATAACCAAAAAAGAAATACACAACACATATATGCAGGCAAATACAAAAGAGAAAACCAATAAATATTGTGTAAAAATATTGTTGTAATGGTTAACATGGGGAAAGTAATAAATTTAAACAATCAAATTAAATAAAAATGCACTATATCTAACACATTCTATCATGTTTAAATAGTTTAGCATTAAGTTTATTTCTTTATTGTTATTATCATTTGGGCAGCAAAAAATGCTCAAAACAAATAATTTGGTTTTCAGGGTTTTTTTGTGGGTTTTTTTTTGTTTGTTTTTTTGTTTTTTTTTGAAAGTCAAGAAAATTTAAAGTCTCCTCGGGGACTATGTATTTATCTTTGTTGCCTATTGCCTGGATTTGGTGATGGAACCTGCTTGGAAAATGCAAGTCCTGTGTTTCTAGGGAGGACAGGTTCTTCTATTCTGACCTTCCTGGTACAAGCTCTGGAATATGTAGTATTCTGTTTTGCCACTTCTGTGAATTCGTGAATCTTTTCTGTTTCCTTTAAAAGATGGGTCCTCAGGATATGAGAGTCAACAAGGACAGACTCTTCCTTTCAACTTATACAATATGATTAAAATGTGTCCCTCCTGTATGCATGACATACTGGTGCAATAAGGTACAAGTACTACAGAAATGGCCAACCACTATCGTTATCTGGTTGAATTTAAGGTCTACTCCATGAGGTAAATCCAGTGCCTGACATGCTTAGGCAGCCAAAAAACTGAGACTAGAGACACAACAGGCTTACAAGAAAACCAAATCCTGCTGTCTTACTAAAGGAACAACATTTAATAGCAGTAAAATGACACCTAACAATATTTTGCTATATCCATATACCAGTGTCTCACTCATTGATCATCAGAGTAAGCTTCCTCCTGCAGTCAATGTGAATGAATACAGAGGTCTACAGCTAGACAATGTGCAGAGTGAGAGAGACATTGGGACACTCAATCCTAAACAGGAAGTCTTCATCAGACCCTCCCCTTGGGTCTCACAGAGCTCTGCACAAGAGGTGGTGGAAGACTTTAAGACCCAGAGGAAAATGAAAAAAAAAGAAAATGGTGCCTTCCAGATATAAAATTGATGCACACAAGAACTCACAGGAACTGCAACAGTATGCGCAGAGCCTGCACGGGTGGAACTTAGAAATGGCTGCTGTGCTAAGAGAGGGAAGTGACCTCAAGCTTCCATCCATAACTTCTTGAGTGAACTCAAGAAGCTACCTACAACTGCTTGCAAAGGAAAAACTAGTTTTCTCCAATGGAGTCTCACAGGATATACAAACCACACTTAAGACCAGGCTCTTTGCTCAGCTGTAGGCCGTAGATAGTCAACACAAAATGAACTCAATATTATTTTTGTAGATTTTTTTTTTTTGCTATCAAGTTGCTTTGTTTGAGCTTTTAAAAAAGTGCTCCTGGTCTTTTGCTTCTATATTATGGTGTGTGTGTGTGTGTGTGTGTGTGTGTGTGTGTGTGTGTGCATTTTCCTTGGTTTCAATGTTATTTGTTTCCTTCTTTGTTTTCTAAAGAGAAAGAGAGAGAAAGAATGGAATTGAATGAGTGGAGAGATGGGAAGGGCTTGGGAGAAGATGGAAGGGAAACTTATCAGAACTATTAGATTTTTCAGTTGATTACTCTGAATCCAGATTGCACTGGAAATATATATTCAAAGTACACCAAAAAGAAAGGAAGACAGAGAGAGACAGAGACAGAGAAACAAATAGAGAGACAGAGAGTCAGAGACAGAGACAGAGACAGGAAGGAAGAAATGAAGGAGGAAAGAAGAAAGAAAGAAAGAAAGAAAGAAAGAAAGAAAGAAAGAAAGAAAGAAAGAAAGAAAGAAAGAAAGAAAGAAAGAAAGAAAGAAAGAAAGGAAGGAAGGAAGGAAGGAAGGAAGGAAGGAAGGAAGGAAGGAAGGAAGGAAGGAAGGAAGGAAGGAAGGGAACGAAGGAAGGAAGGAGGAAGGAAGGAAAGAAAGAAGAAAGAGGTTGTATCTAAAAGCAGAGCTAAAATCATTCCCAGGCAAAAGCTGGGAAATTCCTAACCAGACCTATCTTACAAGGAATGCTATATATTCCCTCAAGTTGAAATGAAATTACAGCAGAGAGCACGAGTGTACAAAGTATGAAGCACATTGATAAACAGAAGCACAAATACAAAAAATATATACTACTACTTCAGGCAATGCTTAATAACCTTAAATGCCAACATCAAAGACAAATATATGACAAATAAGTAAAACCGAAAAGTTAACTGGTGCACAATGTAATAGATGTAATTGGAACATTAGTAATGAATTTAGAGGGGAATACTAAAAGTAGAGACTCATCTACAGTTGACACTAAGTTGTTATAAATTCAATATAGACTGTTAAGAGTATAAAATATTTTAAATGTTATAATAATCATAAAGAAAATACATAAAATAAAAGATGAAGAATATCTACATAATAAAAAATTCTATAAGTGGCACACAAAAGAGAGAAAGAGACTGAAGGACTGAAGACAAACAAAATAGTATCAGTATGGCATAGTAAACCTTTTCCTAGAACTAGCCTAAATGTAAATAGATTTGCTTCTAATCAAAGATGTAGATTGAATAGATTTCTTTTTTAAAAAAGACTTGAATACGTTATATGTACAGCAAAAATGTAAAACAAATATTGGCCAATCTCAACAGTATAATTAACAGAAGTGAAATAAGGGGGAAATGTAAACACTATCTTTTTCAAAAGTGCATAAAACACTAAAGAAAAGAAGCAAGAAATGATGGACTTGACAATACTGTAGACCACATGAACCTAAGAGACTCATCTACAGCATATTACCCATGAGTAGCAGAATACATATTTTTTCCTCAAGTACTCAGGAAATATTTTCCATGATAAACCGCGATAGGTTCTATAACACAACCTTCAAATCTTAAAGCTGAAATCATATGAAGTTTCTTTTTATCAACAATAAAATAAATCTAAAAGTCAGTCACAGGAGGAAAAGGAGAGAGACCATAAAAAAGTAAACTCCCCTAACCCACCCCGCCGATAATTCCCTTAGTGCTGCCTACATGAGAACCTGCCATGGACCATGCTCCTAAAGAAAAGTGACACTCTCTCCCCGAGAAGTCAGCAACTGCCAAGAGTATCCTAGCTAGAGTGGGGGTTGCAGGAACCCCCTTTCCCTCTGTGTTGGGATTATTGATTTGTTTGTTTTCTATGGAACATTTTTAACATTATTTCTTTTATTTTTGAGATTATAATTACATCATTTCCCCCTTCCCTTTTTACCTTCCAAGCCTTCACATATACACCTTTCCTGCTTTTTTCAAATCCATGAACTATTTGCAATGGCTGCCTCAAACATGTAAAATAGTGTGCTTTCAACCATATAGTAGAGAATGTTCTAAGTGAAAAGAATCGCCATGCAAGCCAATGAAAGCAAAGGCCTTGGTGGAGTAAAGTGTTTTGTTTTGTTTTGTTTTGTTTTGTTTTGTTTTGTTTTGTTCTAATATATCAAAGAATCTGCTACATATTGACAAGAGGAAAAACTGAGATTTGGGTCCAAGATCTCATCTAACTCCTCTCACATCTTAAGTAGTCTTCAAATCTCACTCCCTAACACTGAATAATATGATGAGGTAAACGCATGTGTTTTTGGGCAAATCTATGCCAAAGCAGTTTCAAAAAGGAAACCCGGAGCCATTGAGGTGGTGCTCCAAAAAAAGAAGGATGGGCGTTTGTGGTCTAGGCTTCTCATAGGGAAACTTGGGATGTCACAGCCAGAGGATTCCTATGCCAGGCCTGACCTAGATAAAGTTCCTTTCTCCGCCTTCTGCCTGGTGCTCCTTCCGCCCTGACCATCTGAGTTCTGGTGTAGTGGGAAGCGTTCAGTATGGCAAATTGTAAATGGTTGCTGGCATTGCTCTTAGCCATCTGGAATGGACACAGATTCTAGAGAAAAGTAGAGGTACCCAGGTCATGCAGACTCCGTTAACCTTCTACTGCCCCTGTTAGAAACTATCCCAAATTTAGTAGTTTAAAACAATGCAGCCGTATCTCACAGCTGCTCAGGTTTGAAGTCCAGTACACTACAATGGAAGCTGGGGACAGGAGGGGCTACATTCTTTTCTGCAGGTTCCTCTCAGATGGCCTGCAGTCAGTCCTTAGCTTCCTATCTTCCATTTTCAGTGTCCTCTGCATTAAACTCTGACCATTCTTCCACAGTCATATCCCCCTCTAATCCTGACTATGGAACAGAAAAGTATCATGATTCTGTGATGAAGCTAAAACTAAGGCTAGGGATTCTGTAGTATAGACATGATAGAGAATAACTATAGCTAGATATGTCTTCTCAGAATCTTTGATCACATCTTCAAAGTCCTTTTAACAATATAAACACGTAAAGTATCAGAGATTAAGGCATAAGCAATTTGGGAGCCTTTACTCTGCCTTTGTATAGATAGACCCGTGCCATAGTTATGCAGGCAGTGGTGGTTAGGGGAGAGCACTGTTTGTGATTTGTTTTTTGTTTGTTTGTTTCCTTCTTTACTTCCCTTTCTTTCCTGAATCTTCTGATTATATCTCCTTATTTCTCTGCTCCCTCGCATTAGGTATCTGGATAATTATTTCAACAAAATGTGTTTGAAAAGAATAAAAAAGAAAAAAAAGAGATAAAGAAGGAAAAAAAAACAAAGAGAATTTTGATGCTATTCTACCTACATCATAAATTTAAGTCAGGAGTCATTAGATTTGAGAATCTGTGCACCAGCGTTAACCATCACTAGTGGAATTTAGGTATAAGAGATGGGAGTTTCTTCCTTTCCAAGTGAAATAATATATTTCACTTGTTCGGTATTCAGGGTAATACACATTCAAAGGATTATACATATAATATATATATATATATATATATATATATATATATATATATATATATATATGTGTGTGTGTGTGTGTGTGTGTGTGTGTGTGTGTGTGTGTGTGTGTAGGAAATGTAATATATATTCCTTTATCAGTTTAAAAAATATTTTGAATATGAAAATGGTTAGTGTTTGGCGGATAGAGGAGGCACAAAAGAACTGTCCAGTTTCCCTGAGAGTATTTTTTACATCATACTCTGTATCCTCCAAGGCAATTCTAGCCAGAGATTACTTCTTCCCCACTCAAATTCTATGTTCCCTGTCCAGTTTCTTTACAGCAGAAATATTTATTTTCCACTAACTACTGAATTAGAATAGAAACTCTCCTACCCCATAGGGGGCTCCTGCACTGTGAATGAAAGCATACAGGAGCCTTTCTTTTCTGTCCTATCCTGCTCCTCTGACATGGAACCAGAACAGAGAGAAGTCTCAGCATTTGGCTCTAATGACCATGCCTCTGAGACACCAGGTTCTACATGGGCCAAGGTCCTTGGAATGTAAATTTAAAAGATCCTACTACTCCAGGGTTTCATCAACCCCAGTGCTTACCTTTCTAATCCTATTCTCTATAACTCCAGAAACCAAGTAATTATATCCAATGAAAATAAAGTTGAAATTCAACCAATGTGTAGGCTCCAAGAATGTTATAATATGAGAGTTCATATATGATACCAATCAACCTTCTTCCCTCTCTCTCTCATTTTATACTCTCTGCATCTCTGAGATTTAAAGTTCCTCAAGACACTGCTTGAGCCCAGAGCATATGTGTCATTTCTCTGTGTCTGAAGTTATCTTTGGATGGCTTGGATAGAGCTAATTCAAAGCCAGTCAGAAGGACCAGTCCTTGGGGCAGTTTCTGGAATGGCTTATGGATGATACAACACTCAGGTTTAAGCCAACACATAGGATGCCCTGAAAAGATGCACAAGTGCACACCCCTTCACAACACAAATGATTAACGCTCTTTTGAACTTTTGCACCGTCAAACACAGAAAATCACTGCTTCTTACTAACCATAGTTGTATCTCTCTCTTCCTCACTTTCAAATTAGGGAATTTGCTATGTGCACTCATTGTGAGTGCTTCTGAGCCAGTCAGCAACGCTCAGGCCATATGAAAGAACTTAACTTCAGATAGTAAAACAAACCCATATCTTGAGAAATAATATCATATCACATATCACTTGGTTTTTGGAATACCATCTGTCTAGGCCTGACAAGTTCACAAAAGTAAAATCCTCTGCCTCTTGGTAAGATGACACGAAATTATTTCATGAGGCTGAATAGTTACTAAAAGGTGGGTACACATTGGTGAGTTGCCTTTCAGTTTTTCTAGGACACTCTGTTTGCTGGACAAAGACTGATATTTCATCAGTTCTGTTAACTGGTACCAGCTTTCTAACTTATGCTCATGAATTTTGACACCTTAGCACTGCTCAGTCTAAGCTCTCCTGGATAGAATGTTCATGGTTTGAGCCTTTGAAATCTGAGTGTTCTCAACACAGTCAGACCTAAATACTCTCAGAAATAGTATTTGACAAGTAATATGAAGGTGGTAAATGAAGGGACCTGTCTATGGGGAGTGAGAAGGGAGCGAGAGAGACTGACTTGGTACTCTGATTCAAGAGTTTCACTAATTATAAGAAAACAAACTTAATCTGCCTCACATGAGTTTGAAAAGAGACCCTCTTAAGGACTCCAGGCAGTGAGCTAGCTTTAAGTTCTCAGGCTCATAAAACAACCATTTTAATTAAATACAGAGATTCTCCACCAACTCTAGTCCTCAATTATTTAAGACTTTAAGAAAATGACATTAAAATGGAATTAATAAAGATGCTGACAAACCCATGACCATGGAAAGCAGAAAATGAAAATGGTGGTTATTGTTGCTATTATATTAAGTGAGGTCTTATAACTGGGAAGCATGAACACTTCCCTCATATGGTTTAAATTAATCCATAAAGATTTTCATATGCTGTTTGTTCCATATATACCCTAAATCATGTTGCTTTAAAAGGGCAATGTAAGTCCACATGCCCCTAATAGTGAGGCAGACACACCAAGGAATCTTTTTTAGCCACAGGGATCATGTGCAATTCAATTTCATAGCCTGAAATTAAAGAAACATTACGGACACCTCTCAAAAAATCTAACCACTCAAAAAAAATTATCTCCTCTTCTCACAGCTGTTGAAAGCAAAGTAAAGCACAGAGTCTCTGCGTGGCAATGACTTTCATGGGGCAGGTTTCATTTCCTGGTTGTGCAAGTGCCCATCACCTTTGAATACTGCAGTAATTGTTGCCACTTATGATCATGATGAAAATAATGGAATGTGATGATATGAACCATCACCCTGAGCACCATCCCTTTCACTTTTAAACATAAACTTCAAAATATAGATTTAAGTTGTAGAAAATGTCTCTTTTTCCCAACTAACAATTAACTGAAAATCAAATAGAACATGCTGCTTTTTAATAAATGTACCCAAAATAATTATTTCAGCCAGACAGGAAAAAAAAATCCTACTGAAAAGGAATTATGTGAAAGATTCCTTCTCCTTCCAACAAACACACATCAAAGGTTGGCACTCTGCACCGTGCAGGCAAAGCTAGCATTCCGTTAAGAAGCAGAGACACAGCATTTTCCAGATACGTGAATCCATTTCTGCCGAATGTTTTCTGAACAGAATTTCAAATTGTTTAAGTGTGTGGCAGCTCGGGATGCCACCGTGGATCACCGTCAAGGCACATTCTTGAAAGTGAGCGTCAGTCCCTTTCTGCCATTCTTAACAAATGCCCTCTTCTGGCCTCCACAGGCAACTGCAGATATATAGCATACACTCACACACACACACACACACACACACACACACACACACACACAGGAGAGAGAAAAAGACAGAGAGACAGAGAGAGATAGAACACATAAATAAAACTAAATCATTAAAAATAAAAATGCCTATAAAACCATGATAGCACAATTTTATGAGCATGAAAATAAACAAATGCATGTCAGGTTAAATAAAAAGTGCAAAGAAATCAACAACAACAACAAAAAAGGAATCTGCCATCAAAAAAAAGGTGCAAAGAAATCTTAATATACAACAAAACTGACATCCCTGTTAATTTAGCAAATGGAATATTTAATAGTATAGGCCCAGCTAAATCTACAGGACAAATACAGTCACACATTTGCATAGGTAAATTTCAGGCAGCCTAAAAACCTTTTATGTTCAAAGTTCAATGCCTCTACATTATAAAATTCCAGGAGAAACTAGTATTAAAAGGAACATACCTTGAGATGGAAAGGCTGTGTGCAACAAACATATAGCCAATGTCACACTAAATGATGAAAAATTAAGAGCATTTCTTCCAAAATCTGAAACAGGAGTGTCTACTCTCTCCATTTTGACTTAGTATAAAGCTTGAAGTCTTTGCTAGGTTAGTGTGGCAAGAGAAAGAAAGGAAAGAAAACACACAGGAAAGGAAGAAGTCAAATGATCACTACACACGCACATGAAATAACACTGTAATCCACATACCTTAGAAATCCTACTGTAAAAAATACTCTTGGACCCAATGAACACTTTCAGAAAAGTAACAGAATATAAAAATCAACATGCCCAAATCAAATGTTTCTCTATGCCCCATTAATTAACTTAGAAGATATCATATAGAAAATCCCACCCATGGAAGCTTTGATTAAAATAATAATAATAACTCCATTAGTTAGTTTCCTGTTGCTGTGATGATATGCCAGAACCAAAATCAACTTATAGAAGAGTTTACTTTGACTTTAGATTCTAAATTCTAAAAGATCTAAAAAATGATCTAAAGGATGTAAATTTTCTAAAGGAGTCTGTGGTGACAGGAGAGGTATGGCTGCAGGTGGCAGAAGCAGAAAGCTGGCAGATCACATATCATCTTCACACAGGAAGCAGAGAAGGAAATGGGAAGTAGGAGAAAGCTATATTATTTATATGAGTACATTGTAGCTATCCTCAGACACTCTAGAATAGGATATAGGAGCCTATCACAAATGGCTGTAAGTTGGGTTGCTGGGAATTGAACTCAGGACCTCTGGAAGAGCAATCAATGCTCTTAAATGTTGAGCCATCTCTCCAGCAGGATAAAGCTATAAAGGCTCACTCAAAGACTTTCCCATTGATGTACTTCCTCCAGTAAGTCTGTACGTCGTGGAGGTCCGACAACCTCCCCAAAGTCAGCAACTGAAACCAAGTGTTCACATATGTGAGCCTGTGGGGACATTTCCCATTAAATTCACCACAATAACCTTAGGAATAAACCTTACTAAGGAAAGGAAAGACCTCTGCAATAAAACCTTAAGACACTGAAAAAAGAAAGTGAGAAAGACACTAGAAGATGGGAAAACTTCCCATTTTCATGATTGCTATAAATACTGTTTAAAAAAAAAAAAGCCCTATGGTTAAAAAGAAAAACAAGCCATAGGTTACATAAAATGTTCATAAGAATTCCAATACTACTCATTACAGAACTATAATAAACAATCAAAACTTATACATGAAAGCAAAAGGCTCCCAACAGTCAAAGCAGAGGAATAGTGCTGGAGATATCACAATACACAACCTCAAACAAAATCAGTATGGTACTATCCCAAAACAGCCATCAAAACCACTATAATACAACAGAGGACCCAGAGACAAACCCCCACAGCCACAGCTACCTCGTTTCTTAAATATTTTGTATAACTTTGTAGATAAGTACTACATCATCCTCCCTTTTCCCTCCTACTACTCTCATGTCCTTTCCACTCCTCAGATTCATGGCCTCTTATTCCTTAATTATTATTGTGGTTTCTCTATATATGTATATGTGAATTTATAAATGCAACCATTGAGGATTGAATAACCTATCAGAAGCCCATCTCTGGAGAAGATGAGTTCTCCCTTTCTCACCAGCCTGCAGTTCTTCAGCTAGGAGTGGAAACTTGTGAGATTGTCCCCATCAGTACTGTTGTCAGTTGGTGTTCTTTGGGGTGTTGTTTTGGCAAACATATTGCTGATACTTCACAGGTGGTGCTTCCCTGCCATACATAAAAAATGCAATCTCACAACAGACATCCTGGTACTCTGGCTCTAGCAATCTTAATAAAGCTGCCAGAAGTGCACATTGGAGAGAGGGTCACCTCTAAGAAATGGAGTAACATGTAGAAAAACGAATCCAGGTGTAGCTCTCTCACAACAGATGAAAATCAATCCAAAATGAATCAGAGCTCTGAATGTAAGGTCTAACTCATTGAAACTACTACAAGAGAGCAGAGAAAATGCTTTAATACATGGCATAAATGATAATTCTTTGAAAACAAATAATACAGTAGAACGGAGATTAATTTCAAGAATTGTCAAAGGAGATTACAAAAAGAGTATAACTTCTGAAAGGAGGACATAATTGCCAGAATAAAGGAACTGCCTAGGGAATGGGAGAGGGGCATCCATCTTACCTATACATGTGACAGGAGATTTGGGTGTAGGATTATAGAGTACTTCAAAATTTAAAAACCAAAGCCCAAAATCATCCTGTCAGTGTGTTAATGAACTGACCAGGCAGTTCCCAAAGGAAGAAAGAAAAATGACCAATAAATATTTGAAAAAGCTTTCAACATTGTTAGCTATTAGAAAACATTACATTGCTTTTGGCTCTCAGAACACCACCATGGTGGTCAGCAAGAACAGGAGCCCGATGAAAGGCATCAAGAAGAGAGCCAAGAAGAAAGTGGTTGACCCACTTTCTAAGAAAGACAGGTATGTAAAAGCTCTGGCTATGTTCAGATTAGAAGTGTTGGGAAAACACTAGTCCTAAGGATGCAAGGAGCCAAAATTGCATCTGTTAGCCTCAAAGGTCTTGTGTTTGAAGTGAGCCTTGCTGGTCTGCAAAGTTAGAAAATTCAAGCAAGTTATTGAGGATGCTAGGGGAAAAATGGTCTGACTAATTTCCATGGCATAGGTCTTACCAGGGACAAAGTGTGTTTCAAGGTCAAAAGTGGCAGACCATGATTGAAGCTTGAAGCTCATGTTGATGTCAAGACAGCTGATCATTATTTGCTCTGTCTGTTCTATGTTGGTTACACACACACACACACACAAATGCAACAACCAGATATGCAAAACAGCCTGTGCACAGTACCAGCAAGCCCACCAGATCTGGTAGATTATCACAGAAATCATGCCTGAAGAAGTGCAGACTTGAAGGAAGTGCTTAATAAACTGGTTCCAGGCACCATTGGAAAAGACATAGAAAAGGCTTGCCAATCCATTTATCTTCTTCAAGATGTCTTCATTAAAAAGGTTAAAATACTGAAGAAACCCAAGTTGGATTTGGGAAAACTCCCAAAGCTCCATGTTGAAGGTAGAAAACCATATGAATCACCAGTCCAAGAAAGTGTTTAAAATCCAGATTTTTAATTGTGACTAATAAAAAGTCCTATTTGTGATGATAAAAGAAAGAAAAGGCAAGGAAAACTATAAATTAAAACTTCCTAAGATTGGATTTTACTCAGGTGAAAAGGCCATCCCTACTGGATGGTTTTGTGTGTCAACTTAACACAAGCTGGAGTTATCACAGGGAAAGGAGACTGCTTTGAGGAAATGCCTCTATGAGATCCAGCTGTAAGGCATTTTCTCAATTAGTGATCAAGTTGGAAGGGCCCATTGTGGGTGGTGCTATCCCTGGGCTGATAGTCCTGAGTTCTTTTAATAAAGCAAACTGAGCAAGCTAGGGGAAGCAAGCCAGTAAGCAGCACCCCTCCATGGCCTCTGCATCAGCTCCTGCCTCCAAGTTCCTGCCCTGTGTGAGTTCCTGTCCTGACTTCCTTTGGTGATGAATAGCAATGTGGAAGTGTAAGCTGAATAAACCCTCTCCTCCACAACTTGCTTCTTGGTCACGGTGTTTTGTACAGGAATACAAACCCTAACTAATACACCATCATAAAGAGAACAAATAACAAATCCTGAGAAGGAGGTGGGAAAAGAGGAATCCATGTGTATTTCTGGTGGGAGTATAATTTTGTATGAGCATACCAGAAACAGGACTGCCAAATGGCCCAGATGTGCCAGCCTTGGGTATATAACAAAAGAACTATAACACCACAGTAAGTCAACACACCAGAAAGGGAATTTATACATCCATAATTATCACAGAGTTGTTTACAATAGCTATGAAACAGAACTACCCTGCATGTCCATGGTAGATGATAAAATATTTTCAATGTGATGTATAAACACAATGGGATTTTTATAGCCATAAAGAAAAACGAAATCATGGCAATTGTGGGAAAATGGATGCAACTAGAAAATATTATGTTGTAAAATAAATGCTGCACATTTTATCTGCTGAATCTAGATTTTAAAGTGTGTATGTGTGTGCATATGTTTATTTCTTAAGCTAGAAAAGGGGTTATGAGAGGGAGGAAAATATCTTAAGTAGGGTGAAAGATAGGGTAAAAATACACGTAAAATCAAAACACAGACTAACTGTGGTAAGACAGCTGGAGAGAGTGTGGGGACCCCTGGGATGACAGTGGGGGAAGGGAGAAAATGTCCATAAAATACAATGACACATATGTTTGAAGATGTCACGATGAAACTCCCTACTTTATATGCTAGCTAAAAATTGAATTAAAGTTTGCCTGCTGAAAAGAAAAACTATAATGTCTTTGTTTCCCCCATCTCCTGTCCAACAGCGTAAGCCTTGAGTCCAAGGAGTCTAATAAGCATCCCACGACTCTACTTCAGTCACCCCAGGAAGGCACTAATTATACACACAAAGGCTTTTTATTTTCTCTCCTACATGATCTCTCAAATGTTTGCAGCATAGCAACTCTCTTGCTCCCTCCGCTGACCCCTCTCTTTCAGCTTCCTTCCCTTGTTTCCCATGGTCTTGGCATGTTGCAGATGTTTACTGGATCAGAACTCCCTCCATCCTGCCACTTTTGATGACTCAGTGGTCTTGTTTCCTCTACATGTGGGTGTCTGCTGGTGGATTGGCCTGCCCTGCTTGATCTGTTTCTGGTCCTAATACCTTACTGATTAGAAACCAAGAACTGAAGAACCATCTTCAGCCATGTAGTCCTTAAGCAACCTACATTCATGACTTCAAGCCTCAGCATCAACCTTGACTGGTACAATCTGCACATTCCCTCCCATGACTTGTCCAGCTTCCGTCAAGCAATGTGATTGGTTATTGCATTTTTTTGTGTGTGTCTTAAACTGAGCCAATCAGTGTCTGGTTTTTGGAGATTTGTCAAAACTATGGAAAAAGACTTTTGAATCCACAGTAGTGACCTCTAAGATATAAGTCCAGAGCTGAAGGTGTTGATCTCACTTAGAAAGCCTACCAGACAGGGGTCCATTTAGGACAAAGAGGTAGAATGGGAGTAAGATAAAGGAGGCATTGGTGCTGGGTGACAGAGAGGAGCTGTGTTAATGCTCAGGGTAGGGTGTTTCAGCTCAAGTGATGAGCTTTTGGGGAATATCTTTAATTCTTCATTTACATAATCTCAATGTTAATAACTTTAACAATGAATTTATAAAATTCCTAAAGCTTTAACAACTGATTCCAATACATTCTTGCCTCTACTTGGAATGCTGGGATGTTTCTTGGCCGAATTAATTAGTAATTTTTATAGCTACCAAATGGCTACTTTTGTAACTCAGTCTATACTTGTTAGTGGCCACTCTATCCTGAAGAGAAGTTTTGGGGTTTTGTCTGTTTGTTTGTTTGCCTATTTATTTTTTTTACCTTAGTATGATCTCACTGATCCCGACTTATTTACATACTTGAATTAGCCCTGCCTTAGTAAGTAAGAAGCTAAGTTGGTGCCTGCTACATTTTTACCTATCTTTGTGATTTTTTTTTGGACTTTTGGAATTTTTAGTTTGAAATTTGTTCTTACTTTTTAATTCAAGAAAATATTCTGTGTTCACATATTATCTCCGTGCAAGTAACCATTGCCCTGTTGCCATGGTCTCCATATTTTACCCACTGTAGGCCATGAACAACGCTCTATGCTGCATGGATGCCCTCTTCTTCACTGCTTGAGTTGGTACCCATTCAGCCCCAGTCCTGAGTGAACTCGGTGTATACATTTCAGATTCAACATTTACAATTTGAATATGGAACTATGTCAGGAATTAGCAAAGAGCTTTAAGAATCACATAATGAACTCACAAACTATACATTTTCTGTCATATCTGCAGCTGCTCACCGATGCCATGGCAAATGGTGGGTGTGGCAATATTCTAATAAAACTTTATTTTTAATTAATTTGTTTTTTATTTTAAAATGTTTTCATTCAATACATTTGATCATATTATTCCCCTCTTCCAGCTCCTAACCCCTTACATACCTAATGTCATTTTCTTTATCTTTCTCTAAAAAAGAAAGGAAAGAAGAAAGAAAATTAAAACAAACCAACTAAAAATAATTAGACAAAACACACACAAACACACACACACAAACAAACATGAATGAAGTCCACTGTGGTTTCGCCAGCTTCTTATTTACAGATAGCCAGTACATGTAGTTTGATGACCTTTTGTAGATGTTCATGAGGTCCGTATTCATTTTCTTATAATATCTTGATGTATTTTAATATAAGAACAATTTTGACTTGGTAAAGTAATTTGATAAGTGTATATTCTCCCCTTTAATTTCTGAGGAAAATTATGCAGAACTGTTTTATAGAAGCTTTCAACCAGTCAACTTTTCACATACTAGATGCCAGAAACCAAGCGTTTATCTCTTACTTTAAAAAAGTGGTCTTGGTAAGACCTCATTATGAAGCCTTTTTTGACCTATTAAATTGATCTCTGTAACTAACTGCCAAAAAACAATTTATTGCAACATTAATTTTCCTGAAAATTTTCTAGATGGGGGTTTGATCCTTCTACTATTACAAAACCATTTTAATTTAAAGAAAGGGATAGAAAGGAAATTAAGAATGTATATATTCTGATACATACCTTGTTAAACAGAGTTAATGTTTATGAATCTCTTCCATCATGAGTTAACATCCTGCCTTGTTAAATCTTACAGTGATGTATCATTTCACAAGCTATCATGATGAAACCCTAACAACTCAGGACCCTGGACATCACTGAGATTATACTTGAAATGTGACCACAAAAGAAGCTCCAGACCTATAGAAGACTGAGTTTGTCATAGGCATGTGCACAGGCATGATCCTTGCTAAACTTACCAAGAAATCTCTGGTCCAAATGGAGAAAATTATAACACTTGGACCTACAGGAAATCTGCAATATGCCCATGACATGACAGAAACAAGTTATGTGTGATGTGCATGTACACAGCCTGTAACAATCCTGAAGCATCTCTCTTCTGTGCTCTGTCCTTTCCCGGGACATTTCCTTTTCCTATCAGATGCTCTCATGGGACTGAATGAAAGTGGGCATGGAGGCTCATGCTCCTCCTGATCACGTCTGCTTGCTTCATACTTGGCTCCTACACACAGATTAGGAGAAGAAAAGTTTGAAATTAATGACTTACTTATTCTTTAGAATGATACATTTCCTAGCAGTGATTAAATCCCCATCCTTTGGCCCTTACTGCCAATGGCGTAATTGTGTTGCTTAATTCATGAAATGAATGAGAAATTTAAGTTCCATAGACTGTAGTATAGGCTTAGATTTTTCTTTAAAACCTGCTTTTAATAAAGGTTCTCAAATGCTTCAAGCTCCCCACCACCACCACTTCTATCCCACTGTCTGAAGGTAGGGGAGAAAAGATGGTAAGCAGGACAAGGGGATATGGACCTGTTTAAAAGTAGTTCCGCATTCTTACCTGGAAGTCTTGAACAATAGTTCCTAAATGACCAGAAAGTAACTGAAGACATCAAAGAAGATGCAAAACCTTTTATAGAATTATACAAAAATGAAAGCACAATGAGCTAGAAATTTGGAATGTGGCTAAGAAAAAAATATGCAAATATTTACAATAAAAAATAAGAGCAATCTATAACATCTCAATGTCCCAGTCAAACAAGAGCCATCCAAACTTCAAAGGAGTAGATGATGAGAGATAATACAAACCAGGGCAGAACTCCATGCAACGGGGATTGTATTTGGTTCCTTTTCTCATTGCCATGACAAAGACCTGACAAGATAACTTTAAGTGGGGAAGGATCCATTTTGGCTCTCATTTTGAGTGTACAGTTCGCAATGGAGGGAAGTCACTGTGGCAAGTGCAGAGGCATCGATCCCAGTGGTTGGCAGTCAGAAAGCATAGCCAGAGACTTGTCTTGCTTTCACTTTTACATTCAATCTGGGATAGCCACAGAATGTGTTGCCTGTACACAGAGTGGATCTTCAGACTTTTGTCAATTTTTTAAATTATGTACAATGTAAATTAATTTACATTATTTATTACTGCCTCCATGTACATCTGTGTGAGGGTGTCAGATCCCCTACAACTGGAATTACAGAATATTGTGAACTGCCATGTGGGAGCTGGGATTTGAAATTGGGGCCTCCATCTCACCAGCCCCATGTATTCAGTCATAATTAATCCAGTCTAAAAACTCTTTCACAGACAGGTCCAGAGGTTTGTTTACTAAGTAATTCCAGACTTTGTCAGGTTGACAATCAATATTAATTACCACAGACACTAAAAGTATAATACATTCATAGAAGTCATCACACTCAAGTCAACCCACATAATCACTAAATATCAGATTGCTTGTACAGAGCTGTGTTGAGTGAGGGACAGTGGCTGAAAGGACAAAGGTAAGTTACCCGTGATAGCACCTATTAACTAATGATGGCCAGAAGATGAGGAAAAACAGTACCTTCTGCTACAGTGAGGTGGAAGTTTCTGGATCTGTCAGGTGATATAAACTCATGCGGTGTTTTGCTAAGAAACCCACATGGTGTTTGACTGAGGCAAGACCCATGAGAGGACATGTAGTGTTTGGAGAGAGTATAAATAGGACTCACTGGGCAGTGATGGCATGCTGGGTTAGCTAGCGTCTCAATGCTTTGTTGGTCCTGCATTCCTCTCTGATCTTCACTTAATTGAGAAAGGCATGGCAGAGAACTTTTCCTGGTATCCCAGCTGGTCCTGGTTGCTGCCACTGACTCAATCTGATTTGACAGAAGCCTAGAGGTTTCTGCTAGATCGTGCCACCACTGTTTGTGTTTGCTACCCTTACACTACTGAACTGGACTGTTGGCATCCTGACAGAGATTAGAATCAACCCAAGAAACTACTTTTAAACAGGTCCATATCCCCTTGTCCTGCTTACCATCTTTTCTCCCCTACCTTCAGACAGTGGGATAGAAGTGGTGGTGGTGGGGGAGCTTGAAGCATTTGAGAACCTTTATTAAAAGCAGGTTTTAAAGAAAAATCTAAGCCTATACTACAATCTCTGGAACATAAATTTCTCATTCATTTCATGAATTAAGCAACACAATTACGCCTTTGGCAGTAAGGGCCAAAGGATGGGGATTTAATCACTGCTAGGGAATGTATCATTCTAAAGAACAAGTAAGTCATTAATTTCAAGCTTTTCTTCTCCTAATCTGTGTGTAGGAGCCAAGTATGAAGCAAGCAGACGTGATCAGGAGGAGCATGAGCCTCCATGCCCACTTTCATTCAGTCCCATGAGAGCATCTGATAGGAAAAGGAAATGTCCCGGGAAAGGACAGAGCACAGAAGAGAGATGCTTCAGGATTGCTACAGGCTGTGTGCATGCATATTACACATAACTCATTTCTATCATGCCATGGGTATATTGCAGATTTCCTATAGGTCTGAGTATTATAATTTTCTCCATTTGGACCAGAGATTTCTTGGTACATTTAGGAAGGATCATGCTTGTACATATGCCTATGACAAACTTGTCAGGCTTCTATAGCTCTACACCACCTTTTTTGGGCTACACCACCAGTCCAGGAAATACTTATGAGCCTACCATTGAGTGTTACTAATTATTCCTTACTCTTAGGAG
The DNA here is from genome assembly GCF_978045245.1 of Mus caroli. Lineage (NCBI taxonomy): Eukaryota > Metazoa > Chordata > Mammalia > Rodentia > Muridae > Mus > Mus caroli. Next base: position 78,329,465 of record NW_028227266.1, read on the forward strand.
AAAGGAATTACTAGTCTACTTCTCCTCCTCCTGTCCTTGGGTCTCAATGGCTTCTAAATTTAAATCAGGCTCTCTCTTAATCTCCCTAAAATAATTCCTTGATAATTTTAGAGAAGAGAAGTGTAAGGTGTGAGTAAGTCAAAAAAGACATGCACCTGTCAACAGAAAAAGTGGTGTGAAAACTGATGGTGTTTGCCAACATTTCAGATGTGTGTCTCCAGATATTTTCACACATTCAACCAACACCTGATGTATTTTAAGAGGAAAACTGTAGTTGGTCTGAGTACACATAGCCTAACATAACATAGTAACTATTTGTACAAGATTTACATTGCATTGGGTATTCTAGTAATCTAGAAATTGCCTTACGTGTGAGAGGACTGGATGCTGAGCCATTTACCTACCCTTCCAATCACTCAGGTAAAGATACTTGAGCCTAGAAGTCAGTGTCTTCTTGGACACATATCAAGATCTTATCTCAAAATAAGACAACAACAGCAACAAATCCTAAAATATAGAAGGATGAGTATGAGCTATATGCATGTACCAGCCCTTTCATACAGACTTGAGCAACCGTAGATGTTAGCATCTGTAGGGTCACAGAGCCAAGGAAATGGAGGGACAATTGTACATGCCAAAACATGACATAATAGAACAAAATGTTTGGGTCTTTCTCTGATGTGCTAAAGTTGAATTGATTCAAGCTGCTCTTAAAATGAAGACCTTTTTTTTTTTTTTTTTTTTTTTTTTTTGAGCCTTTGTGTGTAGTGGATACTGATTTCAAAAACTAAATCCCAAGTGAAAGCAGACATGACTGATAACGCTGGAAGAACTTCAAATCACAACCTGTACAGCAGTGATGTTATAGACTATGCCTGCATCTTGGGCTCAAAAGACCCTGGGGAAGCTATTCCAAACACAGAAATCAACTAAACAGGCTGCAGTTTTAATGAGAACCCATCTGTCAATCCCAATTAATGTCCTGCCTTTTTGAATGATGAAGAGAAAATAATGAACAGATTCAAGTAGTGATTATTATTATTCCATTTGTTCACATTTCCAAAATTTACTGAGTTATTTTAGATCATTACTTATGAGGTTTCTTATAAGGACACCCACCCAATATTTATATGAATATCAAATTTTGGGAGTCATTGTCTTTATTAGTTGTTTGGCTCGTCATTTAGATAAACACCTGGCAAAGGCAATTTAAGGATAGAAAGGTTTATTTTTGTCTTATACCTACAAAGGATACACTATAAATGACAGAGAAGGTTTGAAGGTGGAGCAGAAAGCAGCTGGCCAGAGCCAAGGTCAGGAAATAGACAGCCATAGATGAGGGCTTCGACTCAGGTCACTCTCTCCTTCCCATCCAGTCCCAGACTCCCATCCGATGAGATGCTCCTCACACACTTAGGGCGAGGCTTTCCACTGTAATTAACCCAATCTAGACACCCCTGATAAACAGTCAGAGATTAGTTTGCCTGGTGACTCTAATGCTTTATCAAGGTCATTAACAAGAGTAACCATCACTCCACCGTTAGAGTTTCTTTCTTAGTCTTTGCTTTCGAATTAAATACTAAACAAAAGTTTTGAGAATACCACTGGGATTGTTTTGCTTTCCAGTTTACTTACTTAAGTTAAAATGACGTAGTGATCATTCTCCTCCTATTGAGTCAAATCTCTCTCTCTCCTCTCTTGATCAGTTTCCTTTGCTTGCTCTCCCTCAGTAATATACAATTCATCCCCATACTTGATAGTTTTATAGTCAGGCTTCTGAAAAAGCCATAGCAGTACATCAAAATCTCCATGGAAGCAGAACTCCATAAGCCTAATTAATAAATCTGCTTTTATTAAAAGCACAAAATAGTTTAGGTGATATGCTGGTTAGTTTTTTTGTCAAGTTGACACAAGCTTAGGTCAATTGAGACAATGCTTCCATCATATTGCCCCGTAGACAAGTCTGCAACATTTTCTTGATTGAAAATTAATGTGGGCGGTCCCAGCCCACTGCGAGTGGTTCTACCTGTGGGCTGGTGGTTCTGCATGTTGTATAGAAAACAGGCTGAGCAAATCATGGAAAGCAAGCCAGCAATCGGTGTTTCTTTCTCTATGGTTTCTACTTAAATTCCTGCCTCCAAGTCCTTTCTTGAGTCCCTGCTTTAGTGTCTCTTAATAGACTGTGGCACAGGATATGTAATCTAAACAAATGTTTCTTCTTCAAGGTGCCTTTGGTAATGATCTTTATCACAGCGACAGAAAGAAACCTAAGACAAGTGTTTTATTTATTTTGCTTTTTACTTTATGGAACCTGGGAACAGAATAGCAAAATTTTAAAAAAGAGCCCATATGGAGTGGAAAATGTAGAATGTGACAAAGCCTCAGAGCTGAGTGGCTAACAAGAGTGAACCTGTATTTATTACTTTCCTATTGCTGTGATAAATATGCCATGACCAAAAAAATTTCTAAAAGAAAAAACTCAATTGAGCTTATGTTTGCAGAGGGTTAGAGTCCATGGTGTTGAAGGCATGGCAGCAGGAGGAGCTGAGAGCTCACATCTCTAACAACAAACAGGATGAAGAGAGAGTTAGCTTGAAATGGTGCCAGTTTTTGAAACCTCAAAGTCTACCCTCTAGAGACACACCTCTTCCAAAAAGGCCACACCTGTTCTTTCCCCAAAAGTTCCACTAACTGGGGCCCAAATATTCAAACACATGCTCCTGTGTGTAGCATTCTCCTCCAAACCACCACACAGAGCCTGGAATAAAAACTTGACACTAGAGATGCAAATCCACAGGATCTTGAGTTTCCTGGTCACTCCCCTCTGCAGATGTCAATCATGCCTGGTCAGGTTGTGGGGGTGGGTTGTTGTTCTGTTTTTTGTTTTTGTTTTTGTTTTTCCTCTCTCTCTCTCTCTCTCTCTCTCTCTCTCTCTCTCTCTCTCTCTCTCTCTCTCTCTCTCTCTCTCTCCAGCATCCTGTGCCATTGCATCCATCTATATCTTCTTTGTGGAGAGGAAATCCAGCCTTGCACTACACAGAGCTTGAGGGGTTTCCATAGGTATTCTCTGCCTCTACATAGTGACATCCTGATACCCTCAAAAACCAACATAGGTGAAGGCAGATAGATACATAGATAGACACATAGATACATAGATATTTTTAATCCCCTGAGATGGCTTCCAGTTTAACCAGCTTATATCAGTTTGGGCCTTCTAGAAATGCTACTTTCTCTTGCAGTCATATATCCCCATTCTGATTTAGAATCAGATGAAAATTCCCTGCCCCTTTTATCTGAGGTAAATAAAGACTCTAAAGTAAAATCTTTTTCTGTTTCTACTAAAGTAGTGGCCAATCCCCTTCCCATTCTAACATAGTGTCCTTTTCTTAAATAGTGCCCCCTTTTGTGCCATTCAAAGTCCCAGAAGAAGAAAATCTCCCAGAGGCTGTGATACTTTAATGGCAGGATGATTTACAGAGGTGTGAAAGAGCTGGATTTTAAAATGCTGGGAAGCATGCAGACATAAAAAGGCAGAATTTGGGTTGCTACCCTAAGAATAAAGAGCCTGGGAAGAGAGAATCCTGGGAAATCCAAACTGACAGAAGAAGAATCCCAGCACTACGTCTTGGAAATGGCCCAGCATGCCCAGGAAGGAGCCACTGAAGCCTCCTCCAGTTCTCTACTTAGCTTCTCATTCACCGAACCCAACCCAACCCAGCCAAATCCCAAGAGGTCTATTCCAAAGGAGTCAGTTCCATGACTCTGGGAGGAGAGAGGAGATCTGAAAAGTATTTGTGAAGGAGGGAGAGGAAACAGCAGCACATCTTATGTAGGTGCATCTTGAAAAAAACAAACAAAAAATTCTGTTTTTGAAGATATGGCTCAAGCCTCTGGAAGCACGAATGTTTCCCATTTAAAAGAGTTAAACAGTACGATGTTACTTATAAAAAGAGCATGTGATTCAAATGCTCCTGAAAACCATAAGGCGCGTTTGCTGAGTAACTGATTATCTAGCATCAGGAAACTCCTCTTACTGAGCCAAGCATAGAGGTGCAGTGTGAGCATCTGAAGGAAAATTTGTGGCATTGTCAGACTATTTCGTGCTCCTGGTCCTGAGAGGCTCCAAGGAAAACGCTGGGATGGAGCCAACACATGCAATCCGCACCATCATTCCAACTGTTGAGCTAAGAGTTCTCCCATTCTCACAGTTCTGGGGGCCTCCTAAGTTCTGACTCCAGGACTCCAATCCCTCAGGGCACCCTCCTCTGCCTCCTCCTAGAGGAACTTCCTGCATCCAGATCTCTCTGTATCTCTTCGGCCATGGTACTTCATAGCTGTGCTTTTTGTACTGTGAACCCAAACTTCTCTTTCTATCTTCCACAAATTTTCATAGACAGAGGTACTACAAAGCTCCAATATGTGATTTGTACGGCTGGCCCAGTATAATGTACTTGTTTCTCCAAATATCTATGTGATACCATCTCCTAAGCTTTTGTTTTTAGGTACTTTAGGGGGATGGAGTTGTTGGTTTGGTTTGGTTTATCTTCTTCATTACATTCATTCAGTGTATGTGTGTCAGGAATGGGGGTCAGAAGTCTTGTAGGACTCAGGTCAGGCATGGCAACCAACATGTCTACTTGCTCAGTCTTATCCATAATCCCCATTTTACAAGTTCAGATAGGTTCCTCATTTCTTTTCCAGCACTCCTGCCCCGGAAAAAAAATGTTCCCTCAATGACAGTATCACTAAAGTTGAGTTCTTGTCCATGTGGTGTCTACTCTGGAGTCACTGTAGGAAAACAAGCGAACTCTGCTTGCTCTGACAGTTCTTTGCTTAGACCCTTGCAGTTCTGATGACCTCCTTCTTTCCATAATAGCAGGTGCATTCAATGATTCTTCTCTATTTCCCCAATCAATTTTTTTCAAAATAACAACTTCTGTAGAGATCAAAAGTAGGATTTTAAATTTTTCACACACACACACACACACACACACACACACACAAATCCATCAGACAGGAAGTAAGTCTAGAATCTCCAGAGGCTTAGACAAGTCAGGACTCCAAAGTTAGGGACAGAGAGAGGGCTAACTAGATAATGCACTAGCTGAATTAAGAAGAGACTTGAGTTCAGATCCTTAGCACACATGCAGAACTGCTAGTCTTGTCCATCAATCTCATCAATCTCTTCACTTCTAAAGCAGCCCCTTCCTTTGCTCCAGGGTCACTGTGTCACCTTTGGTACTTAGGAGAGCTTTGGAACATTCCATTGGTTCTGTGAACTGCTGTCCTTGTAGACTTGGGCAAAATTAGACTATTATTTTACATCACATTTAACACAAAGTCTGCTATGTGTCCTGGGATGGCACAAGAAGCAGGGTATAGACAGGTGGGTCCTTGAACATTTAATTGCATGCAACCCATTGTCGGCCACCCATCCTAACCCAAACAGATCTCCAGTGCAATGAAAGACTGAGTCTCAAAATATACCGTGGAAGGAGCTAAGGTGTACAGCCCAACATCAACCACTAATCTCCATATCTTTGAGTATCTTTGTGTGCTTACACACCTGCACCACATGTTCATACACACATATACTCCAAACACACACACACACACACACACACACACACACACACACACACACACGCACACACCTTAACCCTATACTCACTTTCTCATAAAATTCTATTAAGCCTTTGTGTCTCTACCAGACTAAGGTCCTGGTCCTCTTTTCATCTGCCTATTTACATGCCTTTGATAGTAGCATATTCTCATATCCTGTTATAAATTATTTCATGTGCTTCAAAACTAATTTCACCATCTTTCATTCACAATATGATGGTTCTGCTTTCTCCCTGTCTTTGTCAACACTTGTTATTGTCTTTTATATTACAGTCCTCTTGTTGGGATAAGTGATATACCATTGTGATGCTTTGGTGTTGCACTTCCATCCTAGATAATTGTGCTGAGCATAATTATATCTTATTGGTCATTGTTGTGTCTTTGTAGAAATATTTGGAACATGTCCTAATTTCATTTCTGTTGCTGTGATAAAACACTTTGGCAAAAAAAAAATATATATCAGAGAAATAGTTTGTTTTAGCTCATAATTCCAGATTCATCATGGCAAAAAATTCAAGGCAACAGGAACTCAAAACTGCTAGTTGCATCACATCCGCAATCAAGAACAAAGAGAAATGGATGTTGCAGTTAGGGATTTGATACCCGGTTTTGAGAGAAGAGTAAAGGAGGCCAAGTTTCCTGCTTTACATGCAATTAAATGCAATTTTACTCTTGATGTAAAACCTGGCAAAAGGCTTTGAAAACAACAATTACTGACCATCTGTATTCTAAAGAAAACCACAGAGTCCTAGAGAACTTTCAGGAACTAAAAGAATCAACTCTGGCATTAGAAACTATCTTTCCATCACCACCGTAGCCTGTATCTGAAAAGATGAGAACTGAGAAACTGCTGAAGCCAGTAATCATTGTCTTAGGGAAGAACTGTGGCTTTGGCCATCCACAGCAGGATGATTCAAACCCTCCTCTGAAGTGAGTCATGTAAAGGAGAGTCTAAGAAAATTGCTCACAGAGACGGAAGGATGCCTACGTGACAGGCATGGTATTCCACAGTGGTGATTGCTGACAGAGTTAGACATGCTGAGCTAACTTACATACATATGCATTCAGTGATGAGAAATAAATGCAAGTCAGCAAGGCATCAAAAGGTCATTCAAGGTGAATGTTGTTCATTTGACTTGGCAAGGAATTTGTATCTCTATGGTCAGATGGTAGCAAGACTTATATAAACTATAATGCTGGAATCCCTCCTAAGAGGACCTCGGGCCACGGAGGGCGTTAGCCAAAAGCAAAGGTGTGAATTATTCCATGGAAGTGAAGTTGAGTGGGCATCAAGAATCATTATGAAGATAAATGAACACAGAACAGGACTCCTGAAAGCCCCCTTGGGAAATATGCCCAGACCCAGGAACTGAAGCAGAGATCATGGAGGAGTACTGCTTACTGGGCTTGCTCATCCATGGCCTCTGCTTCAGTTCCTACCTCCAGGTTCCTGCTCTGACTTCCCTCAGTGATGGACTGTTGCCTGAGAGTTGTAAGATGAAAAAAAACCTATTCCACCCCAGGTTGATTTGCATAGTGATGTTTCATCACAGCAATAGAAAACTATGACAGAAACTGGTAAGAAGAGTACAAAATTACTTTAACAGGCCTGAAAAAAAAAAAAAAAGAAAAAAAGAAAAAAAAAAAAAAAGGAAAGCCAGGCATGGTGGCGCACGCCTTTAATCCCAGCACTCGGGAGGCAGAGGCAGGCGGATTTCTGAGTTCGAGGCCAGCCTGGTCTACAAAGTGAGTTCCAGGACAGCCAGGGATACACAGAGAAACCCTGTCTCAAAAACCAAAAAAAAAAAAAAAAAAAAAAAAAAAACAGGCCTGACTGCTTATTTCTGTAAGAATTATGATGCCATTTCAACTTTGGGCTGGAACAGATGTTGAGTGTTCAGAGCTCAGTGGTCTATTATGTGGGAACTTGGAAGATAAGAATGTTGAATGCAGAGACCTGGCTCGCCTGTTTGAATTGAGACGCCGTAGCTTTAATCAACTAGGACTGAAGAACTGTGAATAAGAACCACTAAAGGGAGCCTTTTCATTGCTGGGACAATCAATACTGGTTATCTGAAGAATTACCTGTGATTAAGAAGAGACCAAAACTCAGATGGATTCAGTATAGAATTCTACCAGGCCTTCAATGAACTAAGGTCAATACTCCTCAAATTATTCCACAAAAAAGAAACTGAAAGTCCATTTTTTAATTTGTTTTATGAAGCCATTATTACCCTAATATGAAAACTACAAAGATCCAACAAAAAATAAAATTATAAATCAGTATCTCTTATGAACTTAAATCCAAAAAGTCTCAATAAACTACTTGAAAACAAAATGCAAGAAAACATTAAAAAGAGTATCCACCATAATCAAGTTAGATTCAGCCCAGAGATGCAGGGATAGTCCAACATTGAAAAATAAATAGAAGAAATTTGAAAATGAAAACCTCTGCCATGCTAATGGATCATTAGGATTATTATTGTGAAAGTAGTTACCCTACCAAAAGAAACCTAGAGAGTCACTCAAGTCTTCATCAAGATTCTCAATCGATTCTCCATAGTAACTGGAAATTAACAATATTCAACTTAATGTGACAACTCACACACATACATGGACACATGCACCCACGCATGTAAAATAAGAATTAAAAAATAAATAAGCTAATTAACCAATGTAAAAGCTAAACAACAAACTTGAATAATAAAGTAATTCCTGTAAGTATCATGACTCAATTTATCAAGTTCTCTACAGAGATAAAGTAATAAAAGCAGCATAGTTTTGGCAGAAAAAGGGACATGTTCATTAATGGACTTGAAGACCCAGACATAATTCAACACACCTAGAGAAATCTGGTTTTGGATGAATAAGCAGCAAACATAAATTCTTCAGAAAAGATACTATCTTCAACAAATTGTTCTGGACAAATTGAATGGCTGCATGTAGAAGATATCCATCACCCTGCACAAAATTTTATTCCAAATGGCTCAAGTACCTCAACACAAAAGTAGATATTCTGAACTAAGAATTAAGACCAACAATTAGTAAATAGAGTCCAGTAAAGCTAGAACCACTTCTGTATAGCAAAGGACACTATCATTCAAGCAAACCAGCATCCCACATAATGGGGGAAATTTTTTTTTATAATTTATTTTTTTATTAGGTATTTTCCTTGTTTACATTTTCAATGCTATCCCAAAAGTCCCCCACACCCACCCTCCCAATCCCCTACCCACCTACTCCCCCTTTTTGGCCCTGGGGTTCCCCTGTACTGGGGCATATAAAGTTTGCAAGTCCAATGGGCCTCTCTTTGCAGTGATGGCCGATTAGGCCAACTTTTGATACATATGCAGCTAGAGACAAGAGCTCCGGGGTACTGGTTAGTTCATATTGTTGTTCCACCTATAGGGTTGCAGTTCCCTTTAGCTCCTTAGGTAAATTCTCTAGCTCCTCCATTGGGGGTCGTGTGATCCATCCAATAGCTGACTGTGAGCATCCACTTCTGTGTTTGCTAGGCCCCGGTATAGTCTCACAAGAGACAGCTTTATCTGGGTCCTTTCAGCAAAATCTTGCTAGTGTATGCAATGGTGTCAGCGTTTGGAAGCTGATTATGGGATGGATCCCTGCATATGGCAATCACTAGATGGTTCATCCTTTCGTCACAGTTCCAAATTTTGTCACTGTAACTCCTTCCATGGGTGTTTTGTTCCCATTTCTAAGAAGGGGCAAAGTGTCCACACTTTGGTCTTCGTTCTTCTTGAATTTCATGCGTTTAGCAAATTGTATCTTATATGTTGGGTATCCTAAGTTTTTGGGCTAATATCCACTTCTCAGTGAGTACATATTGTGCGAGTTCCTTTGTGATTGGGTTACCTCACTCAGGATGAGGCCCTCCAGGTCCATCCATTGGCCTACAAATTTCATAAATTCATTTTTTAATAGCTGAGTAGTACTCCATTATGTAAATGTACCACATTTTCTGTATCCATTCCTCTCTTGAGGGACATCTGGGTTCTTTCCAGCTTCTGGCTATTATAAATAAGGCTGCTATGAACATAGTGGAGCATGTGTCCTTCTTCCCGGTTGGCACATCTTCTGGATATATGCCCAGGAGAGGTATTGCTGGATCCTCCGGTAGTACTATGTCCAATTTTCTGAGGAACCACCAGACTGATTTCCAGAGTGGTTGTACAAGCTTGCAATCCCACCAACAGTGGAGGAGTGTTCCTCTTTCTCCACATCCTCGCCAGCATCTGCTGTCACCTGAATTTTTGAACTTAGCCATTCTGACTGGAGTGAAGTGAAATCTCAGGGTTGTTTTGAGTTGCATTTCCCTGATGATTAAGGATGTTGAACATTTTTTCAGGTGCTTCTCAGCCATTTGGTATTCCTCAGGTGAGAATTCTTTGTTCAGCTCTGAGCCCCATCTTTTAATGTGGTTATTTGATTTAATGGAGTCCACCTTCTTGAGTTCTTTATATATATTGGATATTAGTCCCCTATCTGATTTGGGATAGGTAAAGATCCTTTCCCAATCTGTTGGTGGCCTTTTTGTCTTATTGACGGTGTCTTTTGCCTTGCAGAAGCTTTGCAATTTTATGAGGTCCCATTTATCGATTCTCGATCTTACAGCACAAGCCATTGCTGTTCTATTCAGGAATTTTTCCCCTGTACCCATATCTTCGGGGCTTTCCCCTACTTTCTCCTCTATAAGGTTCAGTGTCTCTGGTTTTATGTGGAGTTCCTTAATCCACTTAGATTTGACCTTAGTACAAGGAGATAGATATGGATCAATTCGCATTTTTCTACATGATAACTGCCAGTTGTGTCAGCACCATTTGTTGAAAATGCTGTCTTTTTTACACTGGATGGTTTTAGCTCCCTTGTCAAAGATCAAGTGACCATAGGTGTGTGGGTTCATCCCTGGGTCTTCAAATCTGTTCCATTGGTCTACTTGTCTGTCACTATACCAATACCATGCAGTTTTTATCACAAATGCTCTGTAGTACAGCTTTAGGTCTGGCATGGTGATTCCACCAGAGGTTCTTTTATCCTTGAGAAGAGTTTTTGCTATCCTAGGTTTTTTGTTATTCCAGATGAATCTGCTGATTGCCCTTTCTAATTCGTTGAAGAATTGAGTTGGAATTTTGATGGTGATTGCATTGAATCTGTAGATTGCTTTTGGCAAGATAGCCATTTTTCCAATGTTGATCCTGCCAATCCATGAGCATGGGAGATCTTTCCATCTTCTGAGATCTTCTTTAATTTCTTTCTTCAGAGACTTGAAGTTCTTATCATACAGATCTTTCACTTCCTTAGTTAGAGTCACACCAAAGTATTTTATATTATTTGTGACTATTGAGAAGGGTGTTGTTTCCCTAATTTCTTTCTCAGCCTGTTTATCCTTTGTATAGAGAAAGGCCATTGACTTGTTTGAGTTAATTTTATACCCAGCTACTTCATTGAAGCATTTATCAGGCTTAGGAGTTCTCTGGTGGAATTTTTAGGTTCACTTATATATACTATCATATCATCTGCAAAGAGTGATATTTTTACTTCTTCCTTTCCAATTTGTATCCCCTTGATCTCCTTTTGTTGTCTAATTGCTCTGGCTAGGACTTCAAGAACAATGTTGAATAGGTAGGGAGAGAGTGGACAGCCTTGTCTAGTCCCTGATTTTAGTGGGATTGCTTTCAGCTTCTCACCATTTACTTTGATATTGGCTACTGGTTTGCTGTAGATTGCTTTTATCATGTTTAGGTATGGGCCTTGAATTCCTGATCTTTCCAAGACTTTTATCATGAATGGGTGCTGGATCTTGTCAAATGCTTTCTTAGCATCTAATGAGATGATCATGTGGTTTTTGTCTCTGAGTTTGTTTATATACTGGATTATGTTGATGGATTTCCGTATATTGAACCATCCTTGCATCCCTAGGATTAAACCTACTTGGTCAGGATGGATGATTGTTTTGATGTGTTCTTGGATTCTGTTAGCAAGAACTTTATTGAGGATTTTTGCATCGATATTCATAAGGGAAATTGGTCTGAAGTTCTCTATCTTTGTTGGGTCTTTTTGTGGTTTAGGTATCAGAGTAATTGTGGCTTCATAGAATGAATTGGGTAGAGTACTTTCCGTTTCTATTTTGCGGAATAGTTTGTGAAGAACTGGAATTAGGTCTTCTTTGAAGGTCTAATAGAACTCTGCACTAAACCCATCTGGTCCTGGGCTTTTTTTGGTTGGGAGACTATTAATGACTGCTTCTATTTCTTTAGGGGATATAGGACTGTCTAGATCATTAACCTGATCTTGATTTAGCTTTGGTACCTGGTATCTGTCTAGAAACTTGTCCATTTCATCCAGGTTCTCCAGTTTTGTTGAGTATAGCCTTTTGTAAAAGGATCTGATGGTGTTTTGGATTTCTTCAGGATCTGTAGTTATGTTTCCCTTTTCATTTCTGATTTTGTTAATTATGATGCTTTCCCTGTGCCCTCTAGTGAGTCTGGCTAAGGGTTTATCTATCTTGTTGATTTTCTCAAAGAACTAGCTCCTTGATTGGTTGATTCTTTGAATAGTTATTCTTGTTTCCACTTGGTTGATTTCACCCCTGAGTTTGATTATTTCCTGCCTTCTAACCCTCTTGGGTGAATTTGCTTCCTTTTGTTCTAGAGCTTTTAGGTGTGTTGTCAAGCTTCTAATGTGTGCTCTCTCTAGTTTCTTTTTGGAGGCACTCAGAGCTATAAGTTTTCCTCTTAGGAATGCTTTCATTGTGTACCATAAGTTTGGGTATGTTGTGGCTTCATTTTCATTAAACTCCAAAAAGTACTTAATTTCTTTCTTTATTCCTTCCTTGACCAAGTTATCATTGACAAGAGTGTTGTTCAGTTTCCATGTGAATGTTGGCTTTCTATTAGTTATTTTGTTATTGAAGATCAGCCTTAGTCCATGGTGATCTGATAGGATGCATGGGACAATTTCAATATTTTTGTATATGTTGAGGCTTGTTTTGTGACCAATTATGTGGTCAATTTTGGAGAAGGTACCACGGGGTGCTGAGAAGAAGGTATATCCTTTTGTTTCAGGATAAAATGTTCTGTAGATATCTGTTAAGTCCATTTGTTTCATCACTTCTGTTAGTTTCACTGTGTCCCTGTTTAGTTTCTGTTTCCATGATCTGTCCATTGGTGAAAGTGGTGTGTTGAAGTCTCCCACTATTATTGTGTGAGGTACAATGTGTGCTTTGAGCTTTACTAAAGTTTCTTTAATGAATGTGGCTGCCCTTGTATTTGGAGCATATATATTCAGAATTGAGAGTTCCTCTTGGAGGATTTTACCTTTGATGAGTATGAAGTGCCCCTCCTTGTCTTTTTTGATTATTTTGGGTTGGAAGTTGATTTTGTTAGATATTAAAATGGCTACTCCAGATTGTTTCTTCATACCATTTGCTTGGAAAATTGTTTTCCAGCCTTTCATTCTGAGGTAGTGTCTCTCTTTTTCTCTGAGATGAGTTTCCTGTAAGCAGCAAAATGTTGGGTCTTGTTTGTGTAGCCAGTTTCTTAGTCTATGTCTTTTTATTGGGGAATTGAGTCCATTGATATTAAGAGATATTAAGGAAAAGTAATTGTTGTTTCCTGTTATTTTTGTTGTTAAATTTGGCATTCTGTTCTTGTGGCTGTCTTCTTTTAGGTTTGTTGAGGGATTATCTTCTTGTTTTTTCTAGGGCGTGGTTCCCATCCTTGTATTGGTTTTTTTCTGTTATTATCCTTTAAAGGGCTGGATTCATGGAGAGATAATGGGTGAATTTGGTTTTGTCGTGGAATACTTTGGTTTCTCCATCTATGGTAATTGAGATTTTGGCTGGGTATAGTAGCCTGGGCTGGAATTTGTGTTCTCTTAGTGTCTATATAACATCTGTCCAGGCTCTTCTGGCTTCCATAGTATCTGGTGAAAAATCTGGTGTAATTCTGATAGGCTTGCCGTTATATGTTACTTGACCTTTTTCCCTTACTGCTTTTAGTATTCTATCTTTATTTAGTGCATTTGTTGTCCTGATTATTATGTGTCGGGAGGAATTTCTTTTCTGGTCCAGTCTATTTGGAGTTCTGTAGGTTTCTTGTATGTTCATGGGCATCTCTTTCTTTAGATTTGGGAAGTTTTCTTCAATAATTTTGTTGAAGATGTTTGCTGGTCCTTTGAGTTGAAAATCTTCATTCTCATCCACTCCTATTATCCGTTGGTTTGGTCTTCTCATTGTGTCCTGGATTTCCTGGATGTTTTGAGTTAGGATCTTTTTGCATTTTGCATTTTCTTTGATTGTTGTGTCGATGTTCTCTATGGAATCTTCTGCACCTGAGATTCTCTCTTCCATCTCTTGTATTCTGTTGTTGATGCTCGCATCTATGGTTCCAGATTTCTTTCCTAGGTTTTCTATCTCCAGCGTTGCCTCACTTTGGGTTTTCTTTATTGTGTCTACTTCCCTTTTTAGGTCTTGGATGGTTTTATTCAATTCCATCACCTGTTTGGTTGTGTTTTCCTGCAATTCTTTAAGGGATTTTTGTGTTTCCTCTTTAATGTCTTCTACCTGTTTGGTTATATTTTCCTGCAATTCTTGAAGGGATTTTTGTGTTTCCTCTTTAATGTCTTCTACTTGTTTAGCAGTGTTCTCCTGTATTTCTTTAAGTGAGTTATTTAAGTCCTTCTTGATGTCCTCTACTATCATCATGAGATATGCTTTTAAATCCAGGTCTAGCTTTTCCGGTGTGTTGGGGTGCCCTGGACTGGGCGAAGTGGGAGTGCTGGGTTCTGATGATGGTGAGTGGTCCTGGTTTCTGTTAGTAAGATTCTTACATTTACCTTTCGCCATCTGGTAATCTCTGGAGTTAGTTGTTATAGTTGTCTCTGTTTAGAGATTGTTCCTCTGGTGATTTTGTTACCCTCTATGAGCAGACCTGGGAGACTAGCTCTCTCCTCTGAGTTTCAGTGGGCAGAGCAGTCTCTGCAGGCAAGGTCTCCTCTTTCAGGGAAGGTGCACAGTTATCTGGTGTTTGGACCTCCTCCTGAGGCCCAAAGATGAAGATGAAGGCCCAAAACAGGATCTTTCCCAGAAGCTGTGTTGCTTTGGCCTGTGCAGACTTCCCTCCACGGAGTCCCGGAACCAAGCTGGCTCCCGCGGAACCTGAGGCAGAAGCCTCTCAGTCAGGGTGGACACCTGTGCTTTGATCAGGAAGGTGGCCAGTTGTCTGGAGCCGAAAATGGCGCCGCCTCAGAGGCTCTGTGGCTCTCACCTGTCCCAGAGACTGCTGGCCTCTGTATTCCACACTCTCACTTGTGCAGACTGCCCTCCGAGGAGTCCGCGGAGTCAGCGGAGTCCCGGAACCAAGCTGGCTCCCGCGGAACCTGAGGCAGAAGCCTCTCAGGTGGGCGGACACCTGTGCTCTGACCAGGAAGGTGGCCAGTTGTCTGGAGCCGAAAATGGCACAGCCTCAGGGGGAAAATTTTTAACAATTACATAATTGATAAAGC
This sequence comes from Mus caroli, assembly GCF_978045245.1. Taxonomy (NCBI): domain Eukaryota; kingdom Metazoa; phylum Chordata; class Mammalia; order Rodentia; family Muridae; genus Mus; species Mus caroli. The sequence continues at coordinate 78,344,609 of NW_028227266.1, forward strand.
AGTGGCTCTCAATCTGTGGGTCATGACCCCCTTGGAGGTCATATATCAGATATTCTGCATACCAGATACTTACATTGCAACTCATAACAGTAGCAAAATTACAGTTGTAAAGTAGAAATAAAATAATTTTCTGGTTGGGAGTCACCACAACATGAGGAACTGTACTGAAGGATCACAGCATTAGGAGGGTTGAGAAGCACTGTGATAAAGGGTTAGTATCTAGAATATATAATACACTGAAAAGAGAGAAAAGAAAAAAACAACACAAAGAAAACAAGTAATCCAATTTTAAAATGGACAATGCTCCCACTAAATGTCTTATGCCATCAAGTAAAATCTCCAGTATAAGGAATGGGTTACACATTGCTGATTCCTGGGACAAAATGGTTCCATGGACTCTCTCCAGAAATGTCACAGGCTATTGCAAAGGCTATTAGCTACTCTCAGTAAGGCCCTGATGCTGAGGACATAACTTACTTATGTCATCAAATGTGGAGAAATTAAACTGTGTCCAACTAGAAGGGCCAGCCCAACTGACTAGCTTTCATAGCTCTAGAAGGTACTCTGCACACTGAAAGAGGAGAGAAGCAATAAGAAATGCCATCTGGCTCCAAACCCTGTGACTTACAACAGTGACCTGCCTGTGAGATACACTAGTGCAATAGTGGCAAGAATGTTATGGATATAACTAACCACAATTTTAAAATTAGATTTAAGGCCCATCCTGCAAGGTGGAAACCTTATATCTGACACCGATAACGTGGCCACAAACCTGAGAATAGGTAGGACATGGGCCATAGAGGAAAACCTATTCTGCTAAAGGAACATAGCAGTAAACTGACTTCCTAATGACATAGTGCTATATCCACAGATCAGTACATTGCCCAACCATCATCAAAGAACCTTCTTTTTGCAGTAGATGGGAATTTGCAGACACCCATAATTGGACAATGTACAGTGAATGGGAGACTTCAGAGCGCTCAGTCCTTAATGGGATGTCTTTATCCAACCCCTCAGCTCAAAGCTCAGCTATCTATATAGAAGAGAATATGGAAAGATTATAAGAGCCAAAGGTGGTGGATTGCTCCAAGGAAACAAAAAATGTCATCCAGAAGTGGAATGAGATATATATGAGACATTGTGGCAGCATACACAAGACCTGCATAGGCTCAAAACATACTAAACTCTAGCATGGAAAAGGAGTGGAAAATCCACTTTCTACAATAGAGTATCACTAGTTCGAACCAACTATGCTTCAGAGCAGGCATCACTCCATAAGAACTTTATGTTTGTTTGGTTGGTTGGTTTTGTTTTGTTCGTTTTGGTATTTTTGTCTTATTTGGTTTGGAGTTTTGGTTTTAGTTTGTTTTGATTTTGTTGGAATTTTTATTGTGGGGTTTTTGTTTTGTTTTATTTTGCAATTTTTGAAAGAGATTAGAGGAAAGAGCATGAAGTTAGTGGCTAGGGGGGCTGGAAGGACTGGGAAAGAAAAAGAAAGTATATAATCAAAATAGATTGTATGAAACATTTTTGAATAAAAAGAATTAATTATTAAAAAAAGAAAAGATCAACAGCATTAAGGTAAAATCTGGGAAGTGTTTCCTCAGAATCAGCATACAGAAGCTATGGTCCAAGTCTGTTGGCAGCCAGACTTGGTATTATATAAGACTTTTCCAGGTAGTAGTATTTTTGAAGGCATAGACAACAACTGAGGGTTGGCATTGTGAGAGGTCATGAGAAGCCATTGAGGAAGGTCCAGGCTTGGTTGCAGAAGCCAGCCGCAGAATTGAAATGATCATGTAGAGAAATTGATGCTTGGTACCATGTAACTGGCTCAGAGTTCCTGAAGAGAAGGCAGGAGAGTCTATTGGTGAAAGTACAACAAAGACCACTACATGCAGCAACAACTTTTGAGTGTCATTGGCCTGAGCCTAGAAGCCTAGAACCACTGTATGCTTTAGATGGTAGAGCCAGAGAGATGGAGCTGCCAAAGCCTTTTGGTGCTAAGGGGTCATGAGTGAACCCTGACTTTTTCATACATAATATATCCTGATTATGGCTTCCTGTACCTGTATTCCTCACAGTTGTTCTCAACATTCCATCCCATCCAGATCCACTCCCTTTCTGTCTCTCATTAGAAAACAAACAGACTTCTAGGGATGATGGTAAAATATAACAAAATAAATAACAATAAGATTAAAGAAAACTTACTGTGTTGGACTTGGACAAGACAAACAAACAGAAGGAAAGGAGGCCAAGAGAAGGCACAAGAATCAGAGACCCACTCATTCACATACCAAGAATCCCATAAAAACACGTTTAAACTGGAAGCCATAATATATACGCACAGAGGACCTGGTGAGACATATATATGCAGGCCCTGTGTATGCTGCATCCATCTCTGTGAGGCCATGTGAGTTTGGACCACGTTGATTTATGGATCCTTGTTTTCTTGGTCTCCTCCATCCCCTCTCTGCCACCCGCCCCCCATGCACTCTTTCTCCCTCCTCTCCAAGCCCTGAGAACAGGGATTGATAGAGACATCTCATTTAGGAATGTGTGCTCCAAGATCTCTCACTCTCTTTATAATGTCTACCTGTGCATCTTTGTATCTGTTCCTGTCTGCTGCAGAAGGAAGCTTCTCTGGTGGTAGTGGAGCAAAGTACTGATCTATGAATATAGAAGAATTTGCAATAAGAGTCATTATATTGCTACTATGATGGTTAATGAAACTCCATTTTATGCTAGGCATCCATCTTAGTGCCCACTAGCTGTTTGTCTCTAATTCCAGACCCTAGAAGATAAATTTCTAGTAACCATGACTCAGTTACCACCAATCAAAAATGTTCAGCAATGACTGTCTGTTCATGATATGACTGCTTGACTTTTTTTATCTTCTGTAACTTGCTTACACAGATACCCAAAGATTGCTCTGAGTTACTTTAACCACTTAAACTTGAAAGAACAGACCAAATTTTCCTCTTGCTTGCATAGATATTGAAAATCCTCATGTGGTATTTGCCTTTAAAATACCTTTCTCCATATCCCTCCTTCAGAGAAAACTCAAATTTTGTCCATAGATTCTCCAGCTAACAGCTAATCAATACATCTTTTAATTATATTTAGACTGAGTCTATGGTCTTTTCCCAAGGATCACAACATCTATAACATTATGTTTATTGTTTGTTTGTTTATTTAGTTATCAATAGTGTTTGGTCTTACTCTGGGTCTATGGACTATCTAGTCTCTGTTCTTGGTCACCCAAGCAGTGTAGGGTATGATGAGTTCCAGCTTGTGGAGTGGTCATAAGTATAATCAGATATTGGTTGGTTACTCATACAAGCTTTATGCCACTATTGCTCTAGCACATCTTGCATGCAGGACACCATTGTAGATTTAAAATGTTGTGTCTGGTTTGGTGTTTACCTTTCTCATTTGGTAGGGTGCAGAGTACCTTTCTGTACCAAAGACACTAGATCATAAGGATGAAGGCTCTTTGTTGGCACCAGCTGAATTTCTCCATGTTCAGTGAGTTCTATAGACGCTGTCTTCAGCAATAGAGCCTTGACAGTCGGTTTGCAGAAGCAACCTATTCTGTTGACAATGGCCTTGGTGCTTTGATGATTCCTATGGGATCCCTTTGGTCAACATTCCAATAAAAATAACCCAATCCCAGTACTTGAAGCTTTGTTTTAAGGCAAGACATAACCAGTTGAGACTCTTCCTCCCCCCTGCTCTTTATTTTGAATTTTTATTTAGATTGTCTTCATATATGTATATATTCTGGGAAGCTTCTACTGTACTAGGTTTGCATACTGTCTTAGTCAGGGTTTCTATTCCTGCACAAACATCACGACCAAGAAGCAAGTTGGTGAGGAAAGGGTTTATTCAGCTTACACATCCATACTGCTATTCATCACCAAGGAAGTCAGGACTGGAACTCAAGCAGGTCAGGAAGCAGGAACTGATGCAGAGGCCATGGAGGGATGTTCTTTACTGGCTTGCCTCTCCTGGATTGCTCAGCCTTCTCTCTTATAGAACCAAGGCTACCAGCCCAGAGGTGGTCCCACCCACAAGGGGCCTTTCCCCCTTGATCACTAATTGAGAAAATGCCTTACAGTTGGATCTCATGGAGGCATTTCCTCAACTGAAGCTCCTTTCTCTGTGATAACTCCAGCTGTGTCAAGTTGACACAAATCTAGCCAGTACAATTGACCCCTTCTCAACTTGACACACAAACACATCATTAGTAAGCCTTAACCCTTACATTCTTATTCATCCCCAAGATCTAAATAGCTTTAAATGTCCCACAGTCTTTACATATTCTTTTACAATTAAAAGTCTCTTAACTGTAGGCTCCACTAAAATAGTTTCTTCCTTCAAGAGGGAAAATATCAGGGCACAGTCACAATCAAAAGCAAAAATCAATCTCCAAGCATCCAATGTCTGGGATCCAACTCATGATCTTCTGGGTTCCTCCAAGGGCTTGGGTTACTTCTCCAGCCATGCCCTTTGTAGCACACGCGTCATCCTCTAGGCTCCAGATGCCTGTACTCCACTGCTGCTGCTGCTCTTGGTGGTCATTTCATGGTACTGGCATCTCCAAAGCACTGCATGACCCCTTAAGTTCTGGGCCGTCAATTGCAACTGAGGCTGCACCTTCACCATTGGCCTTCCATGGCCTCTCACGGTGCTGAGCCTCAGCTGCTCTGCATGACACCTTCATGCCTTCAAAACCAGTACCACCTTGGTGACCCTTACACATTACCAAGTCCTGCAGCAGGAGTACAACCTTGGCTATCTCTGGAACACAGCCTCTTTGTGCTTTCAGAAAACACTTCCCAGAAGATGTCACCTCAATGATGCTGGTCTCTTCTTAATCACCGCTAATTTCTCAGCTCCAGCTAACCAGCATCAATAGTCCCAGTAATGCAAAGTTTTTGCTTTAGTAGTTCTGGTATCTTGTTAATCACAGCTGATTCTTCAGCCCCAGCTAACCAGAACTACAGAATCTTCACAATCAAAACAGCAATGGCCCTGAAAAGAGTCTTTAATTTTCCCTCTAAAATTTCACAAGCCAGACCTCCATCTTCTGCACTGTTCTCAAGATTATCGTCCAAGCTCCTATACAACATCTGACAGAACTCTTAATAACGAATGGATCTTCAAGCCCGAAGTTCCAAAGTCCTTCCATAGTCCTCCCCAAAACATGGTCAGTTTGTTACAGGAATACCCCACTCCTGGTACTAATTTGTCTTAGTCAGGGTTTGTATTCCTGCACAAACATCATGACCAAGAAGCAAGTTGGTGAGGAAAGGGTTTATTCGGCTTACACATCCATACTGCTATTCATCACCAAGGAAGCCAGGACTGGAACTCAAGCAAGTCAAAAAGCAGGAACTGATGCAGAGGCCATGGAGGGATGTTCTTTACTGGCTTGCCTCTCCTGGCTTGCTCAGCCTGCTCTCTTATAGAACCCAAGACTATCAGCCCAGAGATAGTCCCACCCACATGGGGCCTTTCCCCCTTGATCACTAATTGAGAAAATGCCTTACAGTTGTATCTCATGGAGGCATTTCCTCAACTGAAGCTCCTTTCTCTGTGATAACTCCAGCTTTGTCAAGTTGACATGAATCTTGCCAGTACACATACTATCCTTCAAATACCCCTCAATTTTATCTTTCTCCCCCCATATTGGAGTTTAAAGCGACAAGAGTTTTACATAGACTGAATATTTTAAAGAGACTAACATTTTAGAGTGTTTGAGTTCTTTAAAAATAAGGGACTTTTAAAACTTGAAATGTGCTATATATTGGAATTTCATATTGACATTAATATGAAATGTTAGGGATAAGCAAGAAAAGAAAGGTTGTAGTTTAGTGGTAATATATTGATGTGACAAACTGAAGAGAGGCAACGTTTTATCAACTTGACACAAGCTAGAGTCATTTGGAAAGATGGAACCTCAACAAAGAAAATACCCCTACCAGACTGGCATAAGGGACATTTTATTAATGATTGTTGTAAAGGGGGGTCAGTCCACTTTGGGCAGTGATATTCCTGAGCATACTGTCCTGAGATACATAAGAAAGGCTGAGCAAGTTATGAGGGGCAAGACACTAAACAGCATCTCTCCATGGCCTCTACATCTATTCTTGTCTTCAGGTTCCTGCCTTGGGTTTCTATCCTAGTTTCTCTTCATAATTGAGTTTTAAGTTATATGAGTTGTGTGATAAAATAAACCCTTTTCTCACCAAGTTGATTTTGGTGATGGTGTTTTATCACAAAAATAGAATTATAAGACAGTAACCTTAACTAAGCATAACTAAAGACAATGGCCAAACGAAAAATGAAATTAATGTGTCCCTGAGTTAAGGATATACAGTAAGCACAGTATGAGACCATAGTGCAGACATCAAGCTGGATAAGCATCAAGTGAAGATATGGAGGGTCTGAAGGGTAAGGAAAGCCCAGAAGGTTCATCATGACAGATGCTAGGACAAACCCAAAGGATAAGTGCATTAGGGCATTTGAGCACATAAGCAGGAAGAACCAAAAGGGACACAATGTCTCCATTAGTGATTTTAAAGAGCTGACGGTGTGTAACAAATTTGTATTGATACCTTGGAAATATTGAGTAGCCAAGCTTGAAGCAAAGTGTTTGAAGATAAGAGGTTCAAATAATTGATAATATTGGATTTCTTATCCAACATGGATGCTGAAGTCTTTCAGAAGATGCCAGGTTTTCATCAGAGAATAGCAATGAGGACCACTCCTTGGGATGTCCCCTGAATTGATAAGGTGACTATGACATATACAGTGTGACAAAACTATGTAGCTTTGGTTGACTTGCTGGAGGAAGCAGAAGGCACAATTACAGTGACTCCCTCATTTCTCTCCTGACTAAGTGAGTAGCTGCTGGTGACAATGAGGGAAAGGGGGATCAGGAAGATACACTTTGATTTGGACTCTGTGTTCAAAAGTAAAGCTTGAGAAGACTTGGGTTGTCATTCCCTTCTTCTAGAGTAATAGAGTTGCCTTTTCAACTGGGCAAATGGCAACCCTGAAAACATAACATTCCTTGTTTTCCTTTAGAGATGCATATTACAAAAAGACTAAGTTCTGGCTACATATATACAATATGCATTTTACTTGCTATTTTCAAGAAATGTGCATCAAATGAAGGGTGTTTTATTTTCCTCTTTCACATTCTGGAACATATAGGTATGATAATTATAGTTCTATTAACTCTCATGGACCATTAATTTAATGTGACCATGACAGCCACAAAAGGCAGAACAGTAAACTATAAAAGCATGAGTCTGCCTTCATACACACAAGAAATAAAGGGGTATTTTGTTGTAATGGCAATGATTGTTTTCTGGGGCTAGGGACTGAACCCAAGGCCTTACCACACTCAGCAACAATTTTACTGTTGAGTTAGAGATCCAGGAATTTTATTTTATTGTTTTGTTTTGTCTTAAAACAGGAACTCACACCAGGCATGGTGGCGCACACCTTTATTCCCAGCACTCAGGAGGCAGAGGCAGGCAGATTTCTGAGTCCGAGGCCAGCCTGGTCTACAAAGTGAGTTCCAGGACAGCCAGGGCTACACAGAGAAACCCTGTCTCAAAAAACAAAACAAAACAAAACAAAACAAAACAAAACAAAACAAAACAAAACAAAAAATACAGGAACTCACTGACTTTCCGAAACTGGTCTTGAACTTGTAGTCACCTTACACCAGCCTCCCAAATAGCTGAGATTACACATCTGGACTCCAAAGAATTTCTTCTTAAAACCACTTACTTTGTATCTTTCTGTTGTAACTAAACTTAATCCTAATAAATGTGTTAAACTTTAGGTGACTGAGAAACTTTTATGCTTTTAAATTTTTTTAGAATTTCACATGATATATTTTGATCATATTTCCTCAATTCCTATCAGATCTCAGATCCTCTCTCAATCTAGCCAACTTCATGTATTTCTCTCTCTTAAAAAAAAAAAAAATAGCGACCAAGCTGCACATCTGCTACAAATGTGCTAGAGGGCCTAGGTCCAGCCCTTGTATTCTCTTTGGTTGGTGGTTCAGTCTCTGGGAGCCTCCAAGGGTCCAGGTTAGTTGACTCTGCTGGTCTTCTTCTGGAGTTCCTTTCCCCTCCAAGTTCCTCAATCTTTCTCTGCCTCCTAACTCTTTACAAGACTTCCTGAGTTTCATCTAACGTTTGTCTGTGGATCTCTGCATCTGACTTAGTCAGCTTCTGGGTGGAGCCTCTTAGAGGACAGTTATGCTAGGTTCTTGTCTGCAAGAATAACAGTATCATTAATAGTGTCAGGGACTGGTGCTTGCCCATGGGATGGGTCTCAAGTTGGGCCAGTCATTGGTTGGCCATTCTCTCAGTCTCTGTTCCATCTTTGTCCCTGCACATCTTGTAGGCAGGACAAATTTTGAGTCAAAGGTTTTGTGGATGTCTTGATGTCCTTTTCCCTGTACTGGGAGTCCTGCCTGGCTACAGGAGGTGGGCTCTTTAAGCTTCATATCCCCAATGCTAGAAGTCTCAGCTAGAGTGACTCTCATAGACTCCCTGGAGCCTCCCCAACACAGGTCTCTGGCACATCCTAAAGATCCCCCCATTTCTGTTCACTCTCCTAGCCCTATCTCCCCTGTTTTAGGTACCTCAACAACTGGAGTGGGGGCTTACCCTGACTCTGTTGCCTACCTGTGGATCCTGTTCCCCTAACTGGGCTGTCTGGTCTGGCCTCCGTGGAAGAGGAAGTGCTGCAGTGACTTGTGGTGCCAGAGTGGGTTAGTACCCAAGGGGGACCTCCCCCTTCTCAGAGAGAAGGGGAGGGAGAGGAAAGAGGGGCTCCTGTGAGGGAGGAACATGAGAGGGGACTGTGGTCAGGATGCAAAGTCAATGAATAAATAAATACATTGTTGGGGATAAAAAGAAAATAGTAAAAAACAAACTAAAGCTATAATAAAACTAAAAAAAAAAAATCTGATTAATGATGGACAGTTACTCTTGAACATTGGCCTGGAATTGAGCTGTTAATTGGGGTTGGAGACAAGGTGTATAGGAGTGGGTGGGTTGGTGAGAAGGGGGGAGGGAATAGGGGGAGGGAGCTTTTGAAGGGGAAACCAGGAATGGGGATAACATTTTGAAATGTAAATAAAGAAAATATCCAATAAAGTGATTCTGTTCCCAGTAGCCTTGAGCACTCTAATCTCAGCAGGCAAGGGTGATGAGTGTTTGCTTGGGCAGATATCCACATTAAATCCTAAGTAACCTAGAAGCCAATATTGCTTTGTCCTTGAAAACAGCAGTAACCATTACAATTCTTTGCAAAAGTGGCTAGTTTTTAATGAAGTATTTATATCACTGTAAGACCACTGAATCCAAACCCCTTCCATTGATGAAGAAATTATGATGAAAATGAAAACTAAGAGATTTTAAAAAAAAATCGTATGTACTTAATCCAGTCCAGTTAATAGTGTGTTACACTGACTCTATTTTTATAGAAAATAACATGCAAGTAAATAACATGTTTCCTTATAGATCAAAACGCATGCTTGAGTACTCACATATGTAAGAAAATATATGAAGAACCTTCCATTACATTTGCTAAATTGCTAATTCTATTATACAAAATGATCTCTGTACAGTATCCAGGGACTGAGGTCTGTGCACCTACTGTTTCCCTGTTGTAGACCTCACTAGAAGTGACATCCTTGAAGCCACAGTAACCCCGGACTGTCTTCCTGAAACTGAACCCTCACCTTCAGATGTGAAGTAGACATCAGTGGAAGCTACAGTGTTCTCATACTGAAGGAGTCTTGAGAGCATCCTTTGAGTGGTACTGCATTGTCTTCCAGGAAAGTGTAAATAAATACACCAGCACTCACATACCTGACTTTTCTGTGATTCTGTCAGGGTTTGCATCCACACTGCCTCATCTGTCCTCTCCAAAGCTTTACTGTGTATATGAATAGTTAATAAAATAAATCGTAAGAAAGATTGATTACACATAATTAGTAATGAAATATGAAAACTAAAATCACATGTATTAGAGTTGTACGAAAATTTATCTTCAATTAAAAAAAAATACATGTGTTCTAAGGAATGGCTTGGTTCCCAGTCCTTTCTCCCAGAGCAAAGTAGAAGGTAGTGGTGAGCTAACATATTACAAGCATCACGAGCCAAACCGCATCTAGTCAGGCATGACTTTGTGCTTCAAATTCATGTGGTTGTGACTCCACGGAGTTCGTGACACAGGGACCCATCTTCAAACTCCTGATACAAGGGCTTTTCAAGGAACATCCAAACCACAAATGAATTCAAAACTATATTGGAGGATTTTGGGGATTTGAAAAGATCTGCCCAAGGAGTAAACATTAAGAGGCTGGGGGAGGGGCTGGGATGTGTCTGCCTACAAAGAAAGATGGAGCCTCTGTCCTCTTCTGATACAGTGATACAGTGTAGGGAACAGGGGGAAGAGGGTGGGTACTGATGTAACTTCTGTGTTCTCCTCTGGCTTTAAATGTTCAAGGAAAGTAGAGAATGAAAGAAAAATGCTCGAGTTAGCAACGTACTTGAAGCCTTTCACTAATCTCCATTAACAGATCATCTACGTGTTTCAATCCCAAATTCCCAGGAGAATTTAACTTACATTTTGCCCTATGAAAAACTTTATTCCATTACTCCTTGCTCTTTAGTTGATGTCGTGGTGGGTTTTATTGTTTGTTTGTTTTTCTTTTTTTCAAACAGACATTTACATCAGTTTCTTTGATATTTAGGATGCTTTCATTGCAATTGTAAATGGAAAAGAAGGGTTTACCTAAATTAAACTTTTCCATTAAGGAATTTTCCTCTCTGCAATTAAATTTGCTATTGGGAAAAGTATAGGAAAGTAATTAAATGCATACAAAATTGTGTGGGCTGTAGATTATTTGGTTGTTTGGGGTCTCCTAGGTTACCTCATTATTTTTCCACCAGCCCACACATCCTCTACATTCCTAATAAAACCTTTGGAATCTGCTGGATTTTCTTCTAAGGCTCTCAGCACTCTATTCAATGACTTCACCATAGTATTTAAAATCTAAAGTTATTTAGCATAATTTAATAGTATTAACGAGATTTGTAGTTGTATCCAAGGATATGAAATTGTTTGTTGTAACAACCACTTGAGAAGCCCAAAAGGCCCAAAGAAAAAGAATATGCCAGGTCAAATTTTCAGTAGTTTTATTGAAAAATGCCTCTTTTGTTTCAGAAATAAATAATATAAGGCAGTGAAATTCACAATCTGCAGTTAAAATATAAAAGCAGCAATTCTATGTTCATAGTCTTGCAAACATTTCCAACTGCTTTGATAACTAAGAAACATGTTTTGCAAAAAAAAAAAAAGTTCATTCTAAATATACAACACAAACATGCAATTCCATTTCTGCAGAATAATCTGCAATTTGGCATAAATGTTAGTGTGTCAAAACAAAGACATCTAAAAGCAATATGGAACAGTATCCAGTTGATACAATAACTTCGGCTACGAGGCTTAAGGTCTGTGGTTGTTAAAAGACTAAGAGCATTCTGTGCCCTAAAGCGTAACAGAAGGAAGGAAAGACGGAGAACTGCTGCAGTGAGCTGGTGTTCCCCTCCTTTTTTATTTTAAGAGTGGAATGACTGGAAATGGGATGCAATTGAACTGCATTAGGTCTAAGAAAGATAAAGGCCCTTTCTGAATAGACAGCTGCTCTGGTTTCCAGGGCTTGCTGGGTAACCTAGAAGCTTGGCTGCCTCAGCCCACCCTGGGCACGTTCTCTCCATGCAGCTTCTGTGAACAGCTTGAGTTGTAACCATTTGAACTGCAAAGGCATGGATGTCTACAGACTATTGCCAGCTAGGCTGCCTGCAGAAACAAGATTCTCTACAGTCAGATCGGAGCACTTGTGGATGAAGTGACGCAGAGAAAACATCACAGAAATGACGCACACTGCTGCTCTGTCTGACCTGTGAATGAGAATCCCAGCACCTCCCACCTCGGTGAACCCATGATTTCAGGTTCACTGCCCAGGGCCTGGGCGCAGGGCTCGCCGCCAACGCATGTGATCAGGGTGCTGCTGGTCAGGCTCATCTGCACCGTAGTCATCCTCGTATTCTGCTGTCCTCTCAGGCTCCACAGGCACGATGAAGGGCTCACGGTCAGGCAAGTAGGCCCCACCCTCGGGCACATAAGGCTCTGTCCGATTCAACATTACAGTTATGGCATGACTTGGAAGGTATACACGCACAGCAAAAGTTAACTCATCACTGGAGGTGAGGGCACTCCACTCTTAATCTCACAACCATAAATAGATGCATTGCACTGCAGTGTTCCAATTATTTCCATGTGCACGTGTGCAGAGTGAATTTGGTGACCAAATAAGGAGTGCTGGACAGGGGAGTGGGGGACTCAAAAATCCAACAGTAAACACAATCATTGCACAAAACCTGGGAAGGATCAGAAATTGGGCCAAAGAATTGTAAACATAATACCTAGGTAGGATTTTTGGCAAATCACTAAATAACTGTTCACGACTTCAAACTTATCAGGTCAACAGATAACTTGGAGAGCTGAGGTCATGAAGAGTATTGGAGCCTAGAGACTGAACTCAGGGTGAAAGGAGATGTCGCCAGGTTTTGTACACTCCACGGTGTCCCCTATGGCTATGTCTCGTGCAGAGTTACAGCCAGTGGGCAGGAACACCTGTGACTATAGCCAAACAGGAAGGGATGTTGATTTTAAACTTTGGTTTGAAAAATTGCAGTTAAGAAACCCAAATAAAAATACACACAGAGAATACTGAGAAGTCACATGCCCTGAACTCAGACACACTGCTAACAAGCAAGAGGGGATCAGATCCATTCTCTGTTATTACTGCAGAGAGCAAGCAGCCAGCAGGCTTTGATGCAGAAGCGGGTTGTTGAGTTGTTACGAAATTTTAGTATACAGGATCACATTCAGATCATGTACAAGCGACAATTAGTTTATTATTTACATAGGACATTTCTCTTCAACCAAGTTAATTGTCTGTCTCAACATGGCATGACTCTGTTGGTTAGTAGCTTATTAGGCGCCTCCTTCACAACCAGGGCTCCTCCTGGCTATGTTTGAACTGTTTAAAAGATGGTGTTCTACGTTACTGCTGAAAAGCATCAGGCGGACACCACTGCCCTTGTGTCATTCAAGTTAGTATGGAGTCTCCACCCTCCTGTATGATGCCGACCCAGTTCGTTAACCATATCTGCCGTGAGATTTCCATACAGACTCATTTTCTAATAAGCACGTGCGCAAACATCTCAGAAACAGGATTCTCATGTATTTCAAACTGTAAGCAGCACTGGAGACTTAGAAAATTTGTTAGCCGGAACCTGAAACAGGTCAAAGATGATAGTTTTTAAAAGTTGAATTACTATGCAAATATATATATATATACACATCCATCTATGTAAATGTTAAAGTATGTATATTTATATATCCATATATTTTCAGTTCACAAGTGCCATAAGGCAGGGATAATTTAAATTTGCTTTACAAAGAATTAAATTAGAATCTTGCAAATAGATTACATGGGAGTATGCATTTGGATTCATTACTACTTTTGATCACATATAGTTATGCACATAAATATATAGATATATAGATATTGATATATCCAACTACTCATGCACTACTTGCTAGTAGCAAACCATATCAAACAGCAGTATCATTTTTTAAACTTGCAAGATGCATGAGGATGCACTAATGAAAAACTAACCATTGATCATAACATGAGAGACTTTCTATCCAGACCAGTATACACCCCAGTTCTCACATCCCACAAGGTCAGGCATGAGATGCGTCTGCAGTCTACAACTGTGCAACACTAGAATTTCACTAACAGCCCTATAAAAATATTAAGCTACAGGTTTGATAAGCATCAATTCTACGCCTGGCGCATGACAGTGAATTCTTTCACTTGTCTGCATTTTGTTTGCTATCACATGTAGATTGGATTGCAGAAATAATTTCCATATATATTTTCAGCATTCTATAACACTATTTCATTTTTTAGTCTCTCTGTTCCTTTAGATAAAAAATAATAAATAAAAAGAAAGAAAAATAAAAAAGAAAAAGAAACCTAATTAATTGGTAGCATTCATTTAACTCTCCAAAGAGTTGTAGAGAAGCTAATGGTGTGGTTTGGTAAATCCAGAAATACAGGAAGGGAAAATGGTCACTTAAATCCTAATTATGGAAAGTGTTTTGTGCTTTAGAAGACTGCCACATACTCAAAATACAGAACCAAAAATGCTGGCATCTCCACGAGATCCCTATCTCTAACTGCCTTCAATCCTAGGGCTCTTTATTTCTGGGAAACTGGAGTCCTTATGATGGCAGCAACATACCTGGATAGCCTTGCCCATTGTACGGGATGCTGGCACACTGGGATGAATCACAATATCCAGGAGGACCTGGAGGGCCTCGGATACCTGAGTTTCCTGGACGACCAGGGGGACCAGGAGGGCCTCTTGAACCTGTGGACCCTGGTGGACCCGTTCGGGATTCGCCTTGTGGACCTAGTGTGAAGCAAAATAATAATAGTAATAATAATAATAATAATATATTTCCATTTCTTGTCAAAAACACCTGCGGCAGATTCCAATACTCATGGACAAAGTGGTGCTTCATATGATTGACATAAATGTAAAGATTTAGCCACAGGGCTTGCATTAAGTGTAAAGATACAGAAACTTCAGAAAAGGAAGAAAAACATGGAGCAGCCAGATGGCTTGGTAAGTAAAGGTGTTTGCTGCCAAGCCTGACAATCAGAGTCAAGTTCCCAGGACCCACAAAGTGGAAGAAAAGAACCAACTCCCACAAATTGTTCTCTGACCTCCACATGCATACCATGAACATGTGTAGCACCCATACACACACACATGCACACACAGACAAGATAGATAGATAGATAGATAGATAGATAGATAGATAGATAGATAGATAGATAGATGATTGAGATAGATACACTTGATCTTAGCCAAAAGGCCGAGAAGCAATGAGATAGATAGATAAATGATAGATGGATGATTGATATAGATAGGTAGATAGATAGATAGATAGATAGATAGATAGATAGATAGATAGATAGATAGATAGATAGATGATTTAGATAGATACACTTGATCTTAGCCAAAAGGCCGAGAAGCGATGAGATAGATAGATAAATGATAGATAGATGATTGAGATAGATAGATAGATAGATATAATAAAGGGTTTCTTAACTTTAAATAAAAAAGAGAAGGATCATTTTGAACCTAGTCAAAACAATGCATAAAACAACTCAGACAGCTACTGTTTCCTTGTAGCTTGTTGGAGAAATGCTGTCAATGAAAATTTGTGTCAAGTCTTTAAATTGTTCTCACTCTAATAACCCCATATTGAAGAATACTACACACAATAGTAATTGGAGAGAACAAAGTAAACAAAACAAAACAAGCAAACAAATACCGCAGAGAATCCCGAATAAAACATGTACTCCTTCTCAGTGTCAGACACATTCACTCCTTCTTACACTACAGCGGCGAGCAAACGCCTGGTAGAGTGATACTTTCACAAGGCTACGTCCAAACTCAACTTTTTTGCTAAAACTCCCACCATGTTGGTACAAAGCTGATACCATGAAGTTGCCTTTTTTACATGCTGTCCTAGTCTGATGTCTTAACAAACCTACCTGGGGGCCCAGGAGGTCCTCGGGGTCCTTGAGACCCAGTACCCCTTTCACCTTTCTCTCCAGGCAAACCTGCAAGAAGCCAATCAATCAATCAATCAATCAATCAATCAATAAATAAATAGAAATTTAAAAGGGAAGGAAAATGAAAGCATGGGAAAATTTTATCTGGAAACATGTTTTTTCATCTTAAATAATAATTCAAGTAAGTCATTTCCTTAGCGAAAACAGAACCTAATTTTTCCCAGAAGTTCACTCCTTAAGCCAAATTCTTTCTAGACATTTGTGTAATTCCAGATTCATAGCCAAGAAACAAATCTGGCTGAAAGTCAGAGGGAAATTATTTGAAGGATACAAATATGCCTAATATATTGTCAAATAGTAATTAAAACCAGACATCTTAGTGAAGGCCCTTCAGGTAGACTTTAGGAGCTGTGTGGGCACGGCAGTCACACCATTAGATAGTCGGGTTATATAACTCTTAAAGTAAGCATCCTAAAACATCTGGAAGTAGAGAAATCCCATTTTTCTTTTTTTTCCCCCTTTGAATTTCATTTATCTACCATGAAATTAAAGTGAAACAAATATCCAAGAAGCAGGGCCAGGTCCTGAATGAAGGAATAGAAAGAATTTGGACCAAGTGCCTTCAGTTGTTGCTCAGTTCTTGCCACAGCCACAGCCCTTAGTAAGACTGGTGCCTGATTCCTGCTGCCAAGACACTACTTCCCACCAGAGCCACAAGAAATATCAATGGATAGAAATATCTCTAGTGAGATCTGCTGACTACGGGGTCCATTTTCTCACACTCCTATTGCTGGGATTACAGATGTCTGCACACTTCAGGTTACTGAACAGGAAAGGTGGCTGCCAGACTGCTCTTCTGGACTGTCCAAATAACAGTGAAGTGGTGTGTCAAATTCTGCCTTCTAAATGCTTTCAACCTGCCCCAACCCCCCCCCTCTCACACACACACACACACACACAAGCCCTTCCTTTATCGCTATAAAAAATCATAAAGGCCCACCTCGTTCACCAGGGGGTCCTTGCATCCCAGGCGTGCCAGGGAATCCTGGTCGACCCCCAGGCCCTGGTTCTCCTCTGGCTCCAGCACTGCCAGGGGGTCCTGGAGGCCCTGGTGGGCCAGGCTGGTTTCGACTTGAGTGGTAATCATTTGGAATCTGATTCAGCATCTGATTGAATCTGCTCATCTGGCCTATAGATAGAAAGAGGTGTTAGAAAGAAACCCAGGAAGGGATGGGGCACATAGGGGAGCTGTTTTCTTTTAGCACCTAGCTCTCAGGCTCTAATGAGTTCACACATTAAAAATGAGATGCATCAGTCACCCAGTAGAAAGTGACCCTGGATCAGAAGTCATCCAAAATGCTGGCCTCAAGCCATAAGCTTTGGTACGAATAAGTAAGAGTTATCAGAAGGTGGTAACTCTTTGAAATACATTGCCTTTCAGTGTGTCAGAGGATGTCACTCAAAAGACAGCTCCTTTGAAATTGTGTCAGTGTGTCATTTCTCTAGCACAGGTAATAATTCAGCTGAGAACTTCTGTTAAGTGCACATTGAAAAGTTATTATTTTGGGGGCTTCGTTTCCAAGCCCGGTGATTCACTGGATTTAGAACATGATCACGGACGTCTCTTTTCTTACAAACAAATTAAGGAATTTGTGGGCTGTGTTCCTCAGGACTGTGCTGTGAGAAGCACTAATGAAACTTCAGAGGGCGAGCCCCGAGTTTCAAGGCTAGTCTGCACTCCATCTTCAGGCATGGCACTGTACTAGTGTGAAACATTTCCAATCAACTCTGTGACTCAAGTTCTGTATTTTCTCCTCGATTGCTTTAACCGTTGTTCAAATGGTGAAGAGCTAATTACCACTGATCAGTTGTTCGCAGACTTGTCTTGCAACCGCTCGCATCATGTTCTGAGAAGCGATGTCTCCCTGGTTAATTAATTTTAAAAATAATCATTAAAAGATTATTTCTATAACTTCAGAGTTAAATGTTTAAACACTTGAAAGAAAATGAAGTCTAATTTTAAGAAATACATACCCTATCACCTTTTTCTCCTTTTAAGCCAGATTGACCCTGAAACACAGATATGTTAGATTTTAGAAACAGGAAGAGATGATCTAAAATAGTGGTTCTCAACCTTCCTAATGCTGTGACCTTTTAATAAAGTAGCTCATGTTTTAGTGACACCCAAACCATAAAATTATTTTGTTGCACCTTCATAACTATAATTCTGTTTTTAATCATAGTGTAAACATCTGCTCTGCAGGATATCTGATATGCAACCCCTTCCTTGTTCTTTGATGTGCAGGGGGGTAAGGACCCATACGCTGAGAACCTCTGATCTAAAATAGACAGCCTCGATGATATGAGGGCAGAGTCTGTCGTTTGATAAACCAGCAACGTGGTACATCACATTAAAACCACACCACTAACATTTTCCTTTACTATAAAAATAACCTAATCTCCCACCAAATGGGGCCTTCCAAAGCCTTGCTCAGACTGTGTGAGCAACAGTTACAAAAGCTATGCACCATTCACCACGTAGACTTACAACTGCAACGTGCGCTTGAACTCAAACTGCACTTGAACTAGCAATTTAAGTTACCATGGTTACTTAGCTCAGTTGCTTATTGTGAAATACACAAAAGCCTGACATCCACTCACTTCCTAGAAGAACCAGTAAAGGACTTCCTGTCAGCTCCCTGGATAAATGTGGAGCTCATTCTTCCCCCAATTAGTTTTTATACATTGGATAGAAAAGAAAACAGATGTTTTTGTCTCTTAATTGATCTCACATCCAAACAACCACATAATCTTTATCATACTCAGGCAGAAGCCCATCCCTGTCCAAGAAAGATCCTTGGAGGGCCCGAACTTCCTCTCTTTTCATAGTATTTTTTTCAAACTGCAAACTACCATTGCAGAAGGAACATCCAAGTCATTAACAAATCTGATAGTGGGATGCTATTCCAGCCAATTCAACTTGTACCGTTTCCATGGAAACCAATGAGTTCTAATCCCGGCTTAGTGTAATGATTCCGATATCCTCTTAACTGACCTCCCTCCTTCCTGCTTTTGCTCTTGATAGCCTATTCGAGATACAGATGCCAGAATGGGAATTTTAAAGAAAAAGTAGATTCTCTCACTTGTTTGCCCTGAGACATAAATGACATATAGTGAATTATAGTTATTGTAAGAAAAACTTGTGCTTCATTACAAAAAGAATTAATTTTTTGTGGGACTGCTAATATTGAATATGGAACTTTATGAAACGACAGTTATTTTTTATTTCTTGCTTCTCTGAAATGTTTCTGACTTAAATTTTCAATTTGTTCCTTCTCTAAATTGTTTAAGCTTTTTGAGAAATTGACACATGGGTACGCATTTCAATCATTATCTCCCCACAACTCCTCTCATGTATACCACTACTCCTTCTCAATTATTACTCACACACACACACACACACACACACTAATACACACACACACTAATACACACACACTTATACACATAAGCACACACAAACACACACTCATACATACACACATAAATACACACTTATACACACACTCGTACACATACACACATACACACATACACACACACATGAGTTCATTTAATGTTTCTCATATGTGCATGTGTCGGAGTGGCCACTTGACTGCCTATAGCCATTGACTCTCTATAGGTCTTCATTTAGGGGTGAGGCCTTGTGAAATCCCTCAATACATGTTGGCACATCACATGGTATTGTCTTGTTTACACAACAATATTGTCAAAATTTCACAGAAATAATTTCCCTGTCATCATGTCCGTGATCTTGTAGAAGCATTTTTACTCCCAGTCACTAGCAATCACATCTCAGCTAAAAGCAGTAGGATGTTCTGGCCTTCTGCTTGCCTAAGTTAGCCTCATCTAGCCTCATCTAATGCAAAGTAAAACAAGAAGGGTGTGAAGCCCAATGGCCATTTCAAATACTTGTGGATATGTTAGAAACTCCAAATTCAATCCGAAGATACTAATTTGAAATTGCATGCTAGGTGTGGTACTATTGCAATTCTCATTCCTAACCAAAAGAGTGAGGAGGAGAGAGAGAGCTAAACCAGGTATAAACTGAGAAAGGGTCACACTAGATAAAGTAAAATAGCCTGCTAAAGTTTGGCCTCTGATGTATTTGTTTGTGCTAAGTGTTGAACCAACGGCCCTGCACAGGCTAAGCTGACACCCCAGCACTGAGCTACACCCTCAGTCTAATAAAGAATTTTGTGTGCACATGCACGTGTGTGGTGAGAGCATTTGCATATACATATGCAGACTTGTTCCAAGGCACACATGTGGAGGTCTGATGACAGCCTTGGGTGTTCATCCTTAACTTCCACATGATTTGAGACATGGTCTCTTTGCTGTTTGTCCACTATGGATGCCAGATACCTTACCTAAGAGCTTCCAGGGACCCTCCCGTTTCTTCCTCCCATCTCTCTGTAGGAACACTGAGAGGGCAGATACTCCTGCTACATGTGCAGGTTTTGTAAGTATCCTGGAAATTCAAACTTAGATCCTCATGCTTGGATGGCTAGCATTTTTACCTTCTAAGCCATCTCCCTAAGCCCTGATAAACACTTCTAAGACTGTCTGATGCTCCAGAATCCTCAGTTATGGAGCAAGAAAAGAAAATGGTATATCTGGGTAGTGGATATCAAAGGGTTAACATCCCTCCATTGAGAATGAAGGCGCCCTGCACTCTGATCATGTATTTTTATGTCTTAAACAGCATACCATTTATAAATAAAAAAAGAATGATTTTGCTGACCCAGCTCTGAAGCTCGGAGTGTTTATACAGTGCAGAAAAATGTGTCTTGGCTCACAATCCCTTCCTCTTTTAAAGAAACCAAGGACCACAGTTTTCATCCCAGGATATTATAGCAGCCCAGCAGGGGGAAGAAAAGTCTTTAGAACTGTTCCCGAGTCAAATCTATGGGTTTATCGTGGTTTCAGCAGCTGCTCCTACATATTTATGGCTGAGATAATCTAAATATGCCCAAGCCTTGGCGTTCTCATTTGTCCACATCCACAGGAGAATGGAATCAGTCGACATGCAAAACTACTTACAGGTCTGCCATGATCTCCAGGTTTTCCTGGTTTCCCACTTGGCCCTGTGACTCCTGGAGAGCCTGGGGTTCCCTACAACCACAGACCAAGAAAGCGAAGGTTATGACAAGGAAAAAATCCTAGCCACAGTAACTGAAGAATTGCAGCCAGACTTAAAACCGTTTAAAAGAAGCAGAATGTCATTACACAGTAAGGAAGAGGAAAGCCACGTTTTAAGGTAACATGAGGGGAGAAATCTTGGAATTTCTGTCTGAAATGTATCTTGAGACCAACAGAAAAATACATGCATACCTATAACCAGCTTCACAATTTATAGACTATAACCCCAGTACATTTGTTACAAAGGCATATTTACAGAATAAAAACTCCTAATTTTTTTAGTTTGCTTCTGAAAATAAATAAATAAATAAATAAATCCTCCAAAAGACAGGGGTGGAAATGTTGACTAGTGGGGGATTAAGAAGGTGGCTGAGTTTATCCTCCTTTAGCCTCTCTTCCAGAGACCATAGAGGAGTCTAGAAATCCTTCCTCCTCAGGGACATTCCCCAGGCTCCAAGTCTCTCCCTCCAGTCAGCACTCCTCACCCCACCAAAACCACAAGAATCTCTCCCTGCTGCTTTTAAGTATAATTGCAAGCATTTCTGCTATATATCTACTGGGCTATTTATAATATGATATCCAATACATCATGTTCTAAAGCCTACCACTTCCATTAAATAGAATCATAGATTTTATAAAATATTCCCCTAAATGTATGCAAAGTTGAGCTCTGTAGTAAATACTTAGGCTTATTATTTATTTAAACTATTCTTACATGAAAACACATGTATTAAATATAAATAGTAAAATCAAGTAAACATATGTTCTGGAATCTTCCAATCCCGCCATGTAGACAGGAGGCATAGCCAGTGTTTCTATATCATTGTAACATCACCTACAGATTGTTCTACTTGAAAAATTTTCAGAATCTATCTTCAGCTTAATCTACAAAAGGCATAAGAGCACCCTTTGTTTAAGATGTAGATAAAGCCTCCCCCCTCAGAATGACCAAGGGTTGCTCATTAATACTGCCCTTAACATTTAAATGTCACAGAGCTCAGATTCAGGTGACCACTGAGGAACTGGGTCTATATCTCATTGAAGAGAAAAATCAAGAGACCAGCCAGACAGTGCCCAGGTCAGTCTGAGATTTTTCTGAAACAGAACTTGAAAAATCATCTGTATATTGACACATCTGTTTTCTCTAGAACATTTTGACTCATAAATCAAAACCAAACGGCTTCTGTATCAATATTCCCCATAGCACAGAGGCGGGGCGGGGAGGACTCAAAATGGGAGGAAAGGAAAAGGAGGCTGGAGATCGTGGCCAGGGCAGTGTAAACCTCTCGGCTCTTACCGGTGGCCCGGGGGGACCTCTGGGCCCCATTGCACCATCTTTTCCAGTGAAACCCTGTTGTAAGAATGAAAGTACAGGTTAGGAAGGAAACAAACATGTGAATGAGGCTAAATAGATCACTAAGAGTGATAGGGTCATAAGAAGGGCTGAGTACATGGTGGTGTTTGGTAGCTAAGCTTTCAGTATGAAGACCAGCATACCAAAATAACAACAACAACAACGACCAAAAAAAAAAAAACCTCATTTCAATTTACATTATACTTTTACTGAGTAATTAGTTCCTATGCTCATTCATTTGTATACTACAAGCAAAACTAGTTCAAATGCCAAACTAATATTTTTCAAAGAAGGCAGATTCTAGTTTTTAGTTCTTCAAAAGTACAAAAAGAGATGAAGGGAGACTGCCTCTGCTGATTGAAGCCACCCTCTGAAACTCAAACTGTCTTAGCTGCCCTACACTCAAAAAGGAAAGGAAGTCTTCTATTCTCTCAGCCAGAGTGAAATGTTCTCCCTTCATCACAGGGCCGAGCTATGTCAGTGTGAGCAGCAAGGAAAGGGCAGGCGCATCTCCCTGCAGGGCTGCCCTTTGGCTCCTGTGTCCACACTGATTTGCTCTTTCCCTCGGTACAGTGCCAAATGACCTCTGTCTGGAGTGAGTCACCCTGCTACCTAGTTAGCGTTCATTCTCAACACCAGATCTCTGAAACCCAGCCGAGGACTTCTGAGTCAGTTTGCTGTTTATGCTTGCTGCATTCCTCTGTCAGAAGTGATTTTTGTCCCATTTTCCACAGAGAAGAATGATCAGTACCAGGCAATGGTGACTCCGAGCCTGCAATTCTAGCATTTGGGAGGCCGAGACAGGAGGACTGCTGTGAGTTCTGGGCCAACTTGGTTTTGAAAAAAATCAAACCATGGAAGAATTATTATGTTGTCCATAATTATTCAGCCTCTGTATTTCTTAGTCTGCTTACTTCACAATAGCAGAAACTTAGGTTTCTTTTAAGGGAGTTTTAGAAATACTCCCATATCCCCCAAAACAATTCTTTTCAGAAACTTAAAGGGATAAACTTTCAGTTTGCTTTGTGAAGAAGTTATGTCCGCTTAACAAATACCAGACTTGGAGTCCATCTGATACAAAACCAACATTACTTCTGAGAGACACTTAAGAAACCAAAGTGTTCCAGTAGCTCTGATAGGCCTGGTCTTCCATCCAAACGGATCCTAGTGCTACCACTATTCTCTCTCTCTCTCTCTCTCTCTCTCTCTCTCTCTCTCTCTCTCTCTCTCTCTCTCTCTCTCTCTCTCTCTATCTCTATCTCTCTCTCTATCTCTCTCTCTCTCACACCCTGTAGGGAAGATCAGACTTTTAATGATCTAGTCATGCTTAGAACTTCTTGACCACCTGTTTCTTTGAAGGAACATACCTAAATTGGGATGAGAGGGATTTAATCTGATGTCCTTAAAAGGGCTATCTCAAGCTACCTGCAGTCACCGTGCTTTACCTCTTAGCTTCACTTCTGACTGCAAGCCTGCAACTGTCGTTACTATATCCACCCGAATCACGGTGTCAGAAGAGACTAGGGATCATTTCATATAAATTAGATACAAGTACGTGGGGTTCTTCTGTGGTCCCCACTATACCTGCAGAACCTGACTCACCAGAGTCCTCTTCCTCACCTTCCTCCTGCTTCCCTCTCTCACTTTCTGCCACTTTCTTATTTATTTCTTATTTTTGTTAGCCAAGATCCCCATACCTACAGCCTCTCTCACTGTGTAAAACAGTGTATGTCCTCCCTGCTCAGTGTACCTGCTTTTAGCCTCAGAGGCAGTTTACTAAGCCATCGGCACATGAGTAGGGCCATGGAAGAAACATGGGAATTAGTTCTTAAATCGTTTCCTCATTTTTATCCCAAGAGATAAGAGTGGTCTGTCCACAATGTTAGACATGGGTTGGAGTTTCAGAGGGGGAAATGTACAGGTCTTCCTAACCCCTTACCCTTCCCGGTACAATGGTGACAGTATTGGCTTCCTGATTGCCTGTTGCTAGGGGACAACCTCAAGACCCCACCATCACCATCTGAAGCACACACAGGGATGGGTTGTGATGCACACAGCGAGCCCTCGACAGCAAATCAGCCTACTGCCGCTTTCTCAGTGGCTGTAGTCACTTTTGTTTTCTTATTGGAAAGGCTGGAGTTCATTTGTATTCTCACTGTTGCTCTTCATTATACAGTAAAAATTGAGCAAGACTGCCCAAATTCAGCATTGTCAAAAGATGCTGAGGTGCCAATATGTCACTTGAATCTCCAAACTCCTCATTGGAGTCTATGACTTGCTCTTTGACTTGTGTGTTTCTTCCAAATATCAGAAAAAGCACAAAAACAACCCTCGGGAGCACGTCACACACTATTCTGAGTTATCTTGGTGAAGTATTGCTCCTACTGAGTGACACCTCCTTGCCAATGATTACAGATATTAATGTTAAAAGTCACATGTTTCCTGACAGCGGATACAGTGCTAGCCCTTTTGGAGAACGTTACTAGTCCCAGTTTAGCCTGATTGACAGAGTGCAGACAACCCTCATCTTATTTAAACTATAAAATGTTGAAAAGCTGTAAGGTCCGTGGACTTTGAGCAATTTTAACATCTCTAAATTCTTCTTATTGAAGCATCTTAGTCTCTTATTGAAACAAATGTTTCCATAGTATTGGTGAATGAAGCATAAATGCCATCCATGTTCACTAGGCTACCCAATAGCCTCTCCCAGAAAAGAGTGACCTCCCTACCTTGTCACCCTGAGTCAAAGGCAAATGTGGATATTGCCACAAATAGAGAAAGTCCCTAAGTACCAGCTCCTCACACCAGCATCAACCTTTGCCTTCTAAAGATATAGAGTTCTCCAGGGCTTCAAAGAAAATACTGTGAAAATGAAGGCTACTTACTCCCCAAGTTATTAAAATCTGTCTCATGTTAAAGATTTCAATTTTAGGATTGAAAGCAATTGCCTACATCTCTTTAATGCCTTTCTGATCAGTTACTCTTCAATATATAACTTTAAAATTCTCAACATTAAAATTTCAAGCACTTCCCTCAAAAATCCCACCAATTCCTTTAAGAGAACTCAAGATGGATCTGATGCTGGAGCGTCCACCAATACCATCTTTGAAGCCTCCCACAAGATATGTGAGCTCCACCTCTCCAATCATGCAAACAGGACTTGGAGTGTCTGTAATTAAAACATTCATGGCCCAAAACTTACTCTGTCTCCTGGTGGTCCCATTGGTCCTGGTGGGCCAGGTAATCCTGGGGTTCCCTACACAGAAGGGAGCAAGCAATTAGTGTGCAGTAATACACTGTTTGTGTAAAAGAAAAAAATGATTCTTAGTGTTCTTCAAAATGTTTCCAAACAAAGTTTGAGGGCTCTAAAAAGAAAAAGAAGACTATAGCCAAACACAGGGCCAGGCATATAGACATTGGTCAGCTAGGAGGTATTAGAATTAAACAGTATACCCTTGAAGAGTAAGAACAGAGTATGAAATTCAAGTCCAGAGAAGCACACACGTGAGCCACCCTTCACTATTTAATCTTGGTTTGCTTCTTTTTAATTAATTAATTTTCATATAATATATTCTGAGCATGATTTGCCTTTTCTCCAGCTCCTCCCTGCTCCTCCCCACCCACCAAACTCCACCTCCCCTCTCAAACAAATTTGCAACGCTCAAAAGACAACTTTTTCAACAGAGCATTACAGGTAAGAAGGGGTAATTTTGAGAACTCACTGTCCGTCCCGGAAGGCCTGGCTCTCCTGCATCACCTTTCATTCCCTGCCGACCCTAGAGTGGGCAGTAAGAAGATGGTTCTCAGGTATTATGGAAATTAAGTTTAAAAGAAGGAATTGAGTCACGTATGCATTTTTATCACTTTATAGGTCTGATGTAGGGATTCAGAGACAAGCACGCAAGTCTATTTTAAAGGAACATGAATGAACCCCCCCCCCATTAACACTCACTTTCTATCCAGCAAATGCCATTTTATAGTTTCTACTTAATGTTATGATACTGTTATATAGATTTGGGACAATATATCTACTTTGAAAGAACATAGTTTAACAAAAGTGACATATGCATTACTTTCAGGAAGTTTCTGAGAGACCAAATAAATAGAACAATTTTCATAGTTACTGGTTGCATGTCCCATTTACACATCTAAAATAATATTCATCAGATGACACCAGCTGAGTAACTAGCCTTGCATTCTCCTAGAAAACATTTGCACTCAGAACAACACAGAAAATATTGCATGTAAACCAGTCCAAGTGTCTCAGGCCTGGCATCCCAGCTGCTCAAAAGACTGAGGCAGGAGAATCACAAGTTCAAGTCCTGAACTGACCACAGAGTAAGCTCAAAACCCTGTCTCAAAATAAAAAGCTTATAACAGGTCGGGGCGTTAGCTCAACGGTAGAGAGCTTGCATAGCATCTGTCAGGCTCTAGGTTCAAAACCTTATACCAAAAATTGCTGAGGGGAGACACTACAAAACAAGGAAAGAAAGAAAAAAATGTTCTCCATTTAAATACATTGTTAACCCAACATTTTCATTTACTATAGAAAGCTTTTATGTTTACCTGTTCTCCCGGAATGGAAAGTCCATTGGGTCCCTGGGGGCCTGGAGGACCTTGGGGGCCTGGAGGGCCAGTATCTCCACGGGGACCTGGGGGCCCCTAAAATATATGAGGAAAGAGAAAGATGAAAAGGTTGATGTAAGAACCTTTAAGAACAGTAAGAAGGGTCAGAAGCCTCTCGTCATAGCCTGACAGCATGATTACTTAGTCTTCATCAACAGTTTAAAATACAATACGTGTATAAAACTCTATTGAGGCCACACCCTTTCATTCCTTTTACTACACCTTCAGAAAATGGTGCCATGAATTCACAACAAAACCTACATTTCAACAAATGTCCTTTTAAAGGTGGTCTTTTTAAAGTAAAAACCATTATATAATATGTGCTATATCTGTATTCACATATTCCCATGAGTTCAAATTTCCACTATATTGAATCTACACTCCTTGTTCATTATGTCTGAAGCCAAGAATAGTGATGTAACTTGACGCTACTAAACCAGAAGTAAGTGGCCCAAGGTCGAATACCACCTCCAAGGAAATTTAAACAACTAGATAGCCATGACTCCTTGGAGCATTAAAATGTACTTACAACTGCCCCATTGATGCCTCTTTCACCTCTGGGACCTTTTGCACCAGGTCCTCCCTAAAACACATAAAAAGAACACATTTTGGTGTGAGCATAAGGAATTCAGAAATTGATACATAAAAAACAGTGTTTCAAGAAATAATATGCTCGCTAAACGGTCAATACTTACACAGATACTTGCAAAATATTAAAGTAAAGCTATTACGTTATGGCCGGGATGCAGCTCTATGGCAAACCCTTGCCTAGCATGGACAAAGCTCAGCTTTGAGCCCCAGCATGACTAAGAAATAAATTTGTATCATATAAACACACAGGCAAAGAGAATTTGAAAACTGCACAATCTATGTTTCTTCTTGTTATATTCGCAGCACTTGAATGAAAAGAAAAGTGCATTTGAGGATTATATGAATTATATTCTGCAAATGTCTCAGGACCTCAGAGTGTGCGCTTACAAACAAGAATTCAAGGAACAACAAATAAAGCCAAAAAAATATGATAGTGACATCAGAAAATGGCACCTCAATACTAGAGAAAAAAAAAAACAGAGAAATAGCTATCAGATCCAAGACATATTCCAGGTGAATCTCAGATTTTTGATACTAATTCCAGGGACATTTTGAATCCATATATAAAAAGTGCTTTGTAATTAACCTAAAGTCAAGTTATTTTCTATAACCCCAGTATCACACAGACTGGTGCTCTCAGTATCTGAGTTGCTCCTATATCAATAATTTATTTTCTTAAAAAGCCAATGAGGTTAAAGCAATCACTTATATTCCACAGTAGGGCTCAAGTCAGGTATTACAAATCAGGCCTAATCCAAAGAGATACACACTGATGGACCAGTGCACTCTAGGGTAACTGCAGTCTTCAATGTTTCACTTTGCATTTTTCTTAGGCTCTCATCCCTATCACAGAGTATCTAGTCATAGCCTCAGCATTCAAGTTAGGCCACACTCTAGTACTTGCTCCCAGAGCTTATACCATGATCATATATTTGTCATCTTAACATGTTCACACCATGAGGTGTGCCTGCTATGTCAGGTACATATGTTCTAAGTTCTACTTAAGTTGTTCTTGGTCAGCCTTCCAAACCATGGTTATTCATACAAGAAACTTTAAGGAAATACAGTAAACTTCCAAGTGCTTATATTTACAGATGGAAACCCAAACTTGTGTTTTTAAGAGGAAAAGTCTTGAAGAGAGCCAATACCTGAGTAGCTAGAGAAATGGTCTGGGCACTAGAATAGAACTCTCTTGCCTTTTGAAATGAAATTGTGATCACATTTACTAATTTATTTGCTGGGGGACACATTGTGAAATCCAGAGGACAATGTGCATGAGTTAACCCTTTCATTCTACATTGTGGATGTTAAGGATAAGACACTGGTCATTCGGTTAGGCGGTCAACACCTTTACCCACTGATTCATCTTGCCAGCTCCCTAATTTTCTTCTTGATTCACTTCATTTCAGATCTCTAAATATATTATGAATATACATTATAAAGATGGCTGGAAGTTTAGCATGCTCCAGCATTGAAAACACTGAAATGGATAAAAAGCATTTTATGGCCACCATACTGACAAACAGGTGATTTCCCCCTTCAAAAACAACTTTCAAAACAAAAGAGCAATAAGCAACTATGTGTGTTTCCTTACTGCAGGGCCCGGGGGTCCTGGAGGTCCAACGCTGTCCTGGGTACACGTGCAAGCATTCGGAAGGGCGGGGCATTTTGCTTCATCTCTCTGAAATTTTGAAATGATCATTTGCATATAAACTCAGTGAGACACAGAGGGTGACATCTCACCCACCACCCTACTTACACACATGAGAATCTGTTTCCCAACTGGAACAAGTAACTGCTAGTTAATCATAGCTTAGAAAGAGTCTAACGTTCGAATTTGCTCAGCTCCTTTGTGCTATGCTTGAGCAACCCACACATAACAAAGTAAGGTTAATAAGATTAGCAGAAGCCCTGGTAATTTAGCCCAGTTTTCTTGATTCCCTGTTATAGAAAATGATGCATATCTTTTTAAAAAATCAACTCCTATTTTGTTCAGGAAAAAAAAAAAAAAGCAAAGCCCTTTCCATAGTCCCCACAACTCTCCCATTCTGTAAACCAGCATATGTGTCTCACTGTGGGCCACGGTCCCACTTTACCTTCTCATGTCTCAGGTAACTAGAGCACACTGTGAGAGTTATAGTTAGCGTGTCTGCCTCTACCAGCCACATAGCTTGCTCCCTCGCTCCACTGGGTCCTCTGCTTAACTCTCTTATCACTGAAAGTTGATGGCACCTCCATCACTCCCCATGCCTTTACCTGTGCTTGGTTTTCATACCAAGGCCCCTGCTCTGCAACAGAACCCAGATCATACTTAGGTTATCTAAGAAGGATTTGTTCCAGGACCTCCAGAAAAACACCAAAACCTAAAGATACTAAAGTCACTCATATAAAATACTCTAGGTTTTGCATGAAGCCTAAGTATATCCTCCTGCATGCTTCAGATCATGTCTAATTACTTAGTATAATATGTGTTAGGAATAGCTGTTACATTATGCTATTTAGGAAGTAATAGCAATAAAAATGTCTGTGTGAGGTTGACAAATATCCCAGTTAGGAAAGCATTAGAGCAAAAAGTATGCTTAGAAGTTCAATAGATTCTGTCTCTTTAATATTTCCAGTCTGTATTTGGTTAAGTCCACACAGGAGAAGCCCAGACTCACGGAAAACCAATGCATCTAATTTTTAATTTCTCTCACTGGCTTTCACAGATACTCACCTTTTACTGCAATAACCCTGTCATATTGAAGAATTCATAGTTTCCAATAAATGTTCACTAAATATTTAATAGTATACATTTATCTGGCAGATGTGTGCAGCTGTACTTGCCAAAAGCTTCATATCACCAACACTGAACTTTATAATTATCATCTACACACCACATGTATGTATGTATGTATGTATGTATGTATGTATGCATTCCTTCCATCAAAAGGTCCATAGTAACCCAGAAAAGTGATAGCTTATTTAGTAAAAGGCTGTTTAGCAGTGGGAGGTCTGCAGTAAGTAGGTTTATCAGACACATTGACTCAGCATGATTTTCCTGGCTGTTGTTGAGAGAATTTCCAGATATGATCTTGTACATTCCTATCCTTCCAGCAAAAGGTCACGTGAGCCCTGGCCTGAGCTGTGGTAACTGAAGAGCACACACACATTGCACGTCCCTGGGCTCCAATCTGCAGCTCTTGAGTGCTATTTCCTCTCCCAGACCATTTGCATGAGAAGAGCTCTGTCTTGGGGGTTTAATGCCAGGGCAGGGCTTACTCACCCTAGAGGGAATATCACAGCATCTGTCTCTGCTGGTCCACACTGGGCTGCAGACAATGTCAAAGCTCTGGATTTGGAACTGCAAATGACCAACAGAAACATCAGTTAAGGAAGATGGTTTAAACATTTTGTTTTTATTTAGTAATCATTTTATTTGTTTACATTTCAATTGTTATCCCCCTTCCCGGTCTCCCTTCCACGAACCCCCTACCCCATCCCACTCCCTTTTGCATGTAAAATGGTTTAAACATTTAAATATCACCAATTTCAGGTAGATTCTCTCAAGAGCATTGTGATGCTCATGTTGTGAGGAAAATCATTAAAACTGTAAATCTCAAAGAGACAGAAACAGGAACTGCATTAACCAGCCCCTATTCCTGACCCACGGCCTGAAAAGAAATGATGGATTGAGGTATTTAAGAACATTCCTTTCTGTCTTTAGATTAATTTGAATACGCACAATTAAATCAATCTTTTAAAGTGTGTCTTTGTAGAAACGTTACATTAAAGAAACTGCCACCCTATTCTATGATTGATGATATTTGCTTTAGAAATTATTATCTAGGAATAGACTAATAATTTTGTTTTGTTTTGTTTTGTTTTGTTTTGTTTTGTTTTGTTTTGTTTTGTTTTGTTTTGTTTTGTTTTGTTTTGTTTTGTTTTGTTTTGTTTTGAGGCAGGGTTTCTCTGTGTAGGCCTGGCTGCCCTGGAGCTCACTTTGTAGGCCAGCCTGGCCTCGAACTCAGAAATCTGCCTGCCTCTGCCTCTGCCTCTGCCTCTGCCTCTGCCTCTGCCTCTGCCTCTGCCTCTGCCTCTGCCTCTGCCTCTGCCTCTGCCTCTGCCTCTGCCTCTGCCTCTGCCTCTGCCTCTGCCTCTGCCTCTGCCTCTGCCTCTGCCTCTGCCTCTGCCTCTGCCTCTGCCTCTGCCTCTGCCTCTGCCTCTGCCTCTGCCTCTGCCTCTGCCTCTGCATCCCAAGTGCTGGGATTAAAGGTGTGCGCCACCACTGCCCGGCAAAATAGACTAATAATTTTTAAGGCCCTCAACTGAGCTATTTCAGTGAAGCATATGCCTGTCTTTTTAGAATTTAAAAGGAAACTGTTTTAACAAAAGGAAAAATACTGTCTAGATGCAGCCATTCTTTGAAAAATCTGATGATCTCTTCTTTCCTGGAGCCAAAAGCTACCATATAGGCTACTGGGGGAAAAAAGACATTGACATCTTACGCTGATATCAACTCTACAATCTACAATACTTTCTTCAGTAGAGGGAATTCAAACTGTAAACCTAGTCAAAAACCCATGACTGAGGAGGTCTTAAGCCCTAGGGGTGAGCTTAATACGGTTCTTAAGTTGTCATGGTAATAATCTGCCTTCTAAATATTTATAGACAAATACTATCCCCAGCTTTAATCAGAGAAGTTTCTCTTTGCAACGAATGGCAGTGAATGCAGAGACACATGGCTGCTGAAGGCGCTCAGAATACGTGATGGGGAGCACTCAGTCCTGAGCGGAAGATTTAGGCCACCCTCCCCCCCCCCCACCCACCCCCGCCCCCCAGGGTCTCCTTCTATGGCCTCCTCCATGGCCCAGGAAAAATTGCAGAAGAGGGAGTGGAAAGAATGTGAGACCTAGAAGACAGGGATAAGAGCTAGGAAATGTCCTCTGAGTATCACACAGCCAATGCAGTCAAGTCACCATGACTATGGCTGTTTGCAACTGGCCTGCATATCAATCAGGGATCAGCAAGAGAGTCATGTGGCCCTGCCTCTCCCTGTTGAACTACTAGCTACTGATAAATGTTGGGAGAAGGGAAGGCATGTTCTTCAGTTATGTAACCCCTGATGAGTCCAACAGACACCAGTGACTAGTTCCAAACTATGGTCACATAGCCAATCCTGATTAAACTCAATGCCCCTTCTTCCCCCTATGCCTAAAAAGTGAATGTACAAATTCAGGCTAACAATTATTTTGGGGGAAAAAAATATCATGATCTTGCTGGGTATGTAAGCAGTTATCTGTCTTGTTTCTTTCCAGCATGACCTTGTTTGAAAAGATTACATGATGTTTCTTGGTGCCTGGGTGTCTTATTGTGACTGCAGTAGTAAAAAGGTATGTTATCATATTCTCTCAGTAGCACATTTTCTGAATGTAACTTTCCACACTTTCAAACTCACTAACAAATTAAAACTCACTGAGGGAAAAAAAAAAAGCAAATAAAATTGGCTGATTTAGAGGACACCATGTCAACCTTACCATAAGGCACTAAGCAGCAAAGGCCTCGCAGGGCTTTACTTACCGTGGCTGACTTCCTCTCTCCTTTAAGAAGTTTTCCAAGAATTTCGTAGCCATCAGTTGTTATATTTCCAGCTTCTTTGATGTCTTTTTCTATAATTTCATAGCAGTCAATATAAATCTTAACACTCTTTGAGGTCACTACAATATGGACCTAAAAAGATAATTAATCTTCATTATAAAATTTCTCTCAAAAAAACAAGCTGACTTCTGCATTACTTTATACCAATTCTTTATAAATTGTTTCTTTTTTACTTATTCTACTCTCATACAATACATCAAGACTGCAGTTTCTCTTCCCTCTACTCCCAGTTTTCCCCCAACCTCCCCTCCCTAGCCCCAGATTGATTACAAAACCTGTTTCTTAAACCATTTTATCCCAAGTCAAGAGTCTTGGGTTAAGGCCCCCAATGGAGGAGCTAGAGAAAGTACCCAAGGAGCTAAATGGAACTGCAACCACATAGGTGGATCATTATTATGAACTAACCAGTACCCCAGAGCTCTTGTCTCTAGCTGCATTTGTATCAAAAGATGGCCTAATCGGCCATCACTGGAAAGAGAGGCCCATTGGACTTGCCAACTTTATATGCCCCAGTACAGGGGAATGCCAGGGCCAAGGGGTGGGGGTGGGTGGGTGGGGGACTGGGGGGGGGAGTGTATTGGGGACTTTTTGGATAGCATTGGAAATGTAATTGAGGAAAATAAAAAAAAAGAGTCTTGGGTTAAAAAGTCCAAGAACTTAGGTTTTAAAATCATATGAAACTTTACTAGACACTGACTGCATTTCAGAGTCTGTCACCCATGTACATGGGTAAAATTTCATATTTCCCCTCTGTGTACTCTCACTGAGACAAATAGAGAGGATGCAGTGCATGAAAGAATTTTGTAAACTGTAAAACAATGATCTAAACAGACAATAGTAGACCACTAATATATTTCATTCAATGCAAAGGAGCTGTAGATATCTTCCACAAAGGTCAATTCTGATTCATTCACCACCATCTCTTCACTATGTATCGGACAGCTTTCTCTAACATAGAAAGAGCTAGCACATCATCGATAGTCAAACCCAGAAATCAACACAACTCAAGATTTATTTAAAGAAAGGAACACCTATTGATTGTGTTGCATCTGCTAAAATGGGGGACATTAGGAAATCTATTGGTACAGAAATTCAGCAAAACACTTGTATTGAAGCAAGGAAAAGAATGATTGGGACAAAGTGTTGGCTTCACACTTAGACTCATGGATCCCACTATCTCAGCACAAATACTTAAGCAAGAACTTGATGGTTACTATGAAAAGTTTGACAGACAGATGAAAAAGAGCGGAAGTACTGCTCTGAAGCAGGTAGAATGGGAAGAATTTCTAAAGGTTTATTTTAAAACTAAATATTTTTTCCTACAAGGAGCCATCACTGAAGGACTGGCTCATAACATCTGTGATAAATAAGAATTTCATGTTTTTATATACAAGTGATTCATAGCTTACTAAAAATAAAGTTTAAACATCCGTGAGATAATCAACTAGCACTGATCTCAGGAACATCGCATAAGCATTCCCAGGATATTTAGTATCTAATAAATAATTTTAAGAAATTTATTGGTTCTTATGAACAACCACACAAACAAATGTTCACAAGGGTTATTTCAAAATCAAAAGGATTTTAATTTGTATCATTCAAAATACACTCATCTTTCACTGCGAACCATAAGTCAGCACATCCTGAGAATACATTTCGCTCTAATTTCTTCACTCCTCTTACTGCATTTTAAACATATGCAAATTACATTTCATTGCTGATTCTTGATCCGTAGCTCACTGGCCAAAGAATTCAGGATTATGATTGCCTGCATTGGGCCTGAAGAAGATTGGCCTGTCTTCAGTCAAGCATGGATAGGGAGGACTCACAGGACCAGAGCCTACCCTGCTTAAAAGCTGCTGGCTACTTGTAGACTTGGGGGTAGGGCAGGAGTTGTCTTCAATATATGCCACATGTGAGTATTCCAGGCCACAACGGATACTTTGAAGCTCATGGTCACACAAACAGTTCTAGTTTAACTCAACTGATCTCAAGATAAAACACAAGGACATGAGTGTGAGAAAGGGATTTGTGAAGAGGAGCTGGACTGGTGGGAGCAGGAGGGAGAAAAGAGAGTGAGAGGTGAAAGTGACCCAGATGGCATTATATACATATATGAAATTGTCAAGAAGAAAACTTATAAGAGTTATAAGTCAGTCAGCCACATGTCCTTATGGATTAAGTTATATAATTGGGTGGGGAGAGTTACTGGAGAGATAGCTCAATTGTTAAGAATACTTGCTGCTTTTCTAAAGGACCTAATTTCCTTCCTGGACACCCTAATGATGGCTAACAACCACCTGTAATTCTAGTTCAATAGAATCCGACACCCTTTTCTGGCCTCTTTGAGCACCTTCCATGCATGCAATACTCATACTCACAGGTAAATACGCATATGCACAAATTAAATTAAATTAAATAGTAAAATATGTTAAATAGGAAAAAGAAAGGAAATGAAAACAATAGAGTATGAAGAAAATAAAGTTCTCTATGGTCTGCTACAGCCTACCACAGACAAAGGTTACCCTCTGACTTAATCAAAAAAGTTTCTCTTCGAAGTGAATGAAGGTGAATGAACAAGATGCTGAGAACAAAGGATGGTTGAGGGCTCCGCCCTAAATAAGACATTTGCACCACTCCCTTAAAGCTCAGAGAGTCCCATGGTAGAAGAGGCAGAAAGAATGTACGACCCAGGAGATAAAGAGCAGAGCTACAAAAGCTAAGCGGGGCACGGTCACGGGCAATCCTGCACTCACAACAGTGTGTCCACTGGCACTGCGCCCAAAGATGTAAGCCCCTCCTAAACTTCAACTATGAGTAAGGAACAAGATCCCAGCACCTGGCACTTACTGTTGATCTAATGGCCACCACCAGTCTGATGGTTACTTCTAAACTTAAAGTCATACAAATGGCCCAAATTAAACTCTGATGAGCACTAAACTAAACAAAAGTTAGTAAAAATGGGAAAAAACTGGAAAAACAGGGAATATATATATGTATTTATGTGTATATAATTTCATACACATATATTAAATTTCATAATATATGTATATGTTCATATGAAATTTAATATATATAATTGTCAAACAAAAATTATTAATAAAAAAAGAAGACAAAAATAAGTGAACATAGAGAATTTGGGTAAAGAGAGAGCCAATGAAAAGAAAGAAATATGAAAAATATGAACACTTCTCTAGGAAAACAAACAGTACAAGGAAGGTAATGCCAAGAAAAATTTATCTTCATTTGCAATAATTAATTACTATCAGTAAAGATCTCTCAAAGTACTACTCTTTTGGCTTAAATAAAATGGATGGTTCCATGAAAATTGGGAATTTTAAAATAGCTACAAAATGTTTACAAGTTGTTCAGGAGATTAGATTCTTAGCATCTCCAGTAACCGTGAAAGAAAAATAAATTCATCCTTCTCAGCTTGCTATTCAATTGTAATTTTAAAAGCTTTATCAATGAGCCAAGGTTGTTCCTAAGAACGTTGCCAGAATCAACATCTCCTCCTGGATAAGGATGAGTCAAAGCCAATCATGTCCCCAAATTTTGCTTTCCCAAGGAGGAACTTATCTACTGCATTGCACCAAAATCTGCAAATGTTTAAGCAAGATATATTATACTACAGCACTTGGAATTGTTTTTATTCTCTGTGGCTGTGTTGCCATCTACATCACTGTTGGCTTCCACAGGCACAAGAGAGCTTCTTGTCTCTTTAAACTAGATTAGGAAAGCCCTTCTCCATCCGTATCAAGAATCTATAACTACCTATTCTATTGTGGGTGGATAGGAGAGGGTTGAATTGGAGGATTAAACAGAAGGGAAAAAGGGATGAAGGAGGAAATATGGGGAGAGACAGCTTAAACAATAGGACATCTGTGGGCTCATACAGAAACCAAATACAGTAGAAGCTTTCTATAACATATACATATGTAAAGTCTAGCAAAATGGCACATCAAATAACAGAAGAAATATCTCTTATCACCAAATAAAGCTTCCAGTACTGGTAATGGGTTATATCTAATCAAATGGTTGGCCAAAGGGGTCCTATGGGAACCCCCAAACAACTCCGGCTATTGTCAAGAATATTGGTGATTCTTCACAACTAACAACATGGTCTTATTGCTAAAGACAACTCCTAACTAACTGAGCATGAATCAAGCTGGTACCTACCTAGTGCCTTATGGAAAAGTTTTCTTGGTACTAGAAGGTACTTTGCACACTACCAGAGGAGAAAAGTAAAAACCAACCCAGCTTCAATCCCTTCTACCTATAATTATGATCTGGCTTCAAGATGGACTGGTGCAGTAGTGGCACAACGGTTTTTGGAGTAACCAACCAACATCTGTTCCATGAGAGAGAACCCTTACCCAACGCTGCTTGGGTGATTGAGAACCTAAAGCTAGATGACTTAAAGGAAAACAAAATACTACTACTCTGCTAAAGTAATGTAGCAATAAAATGACTTCTAATGACATTCTGCTATACACATAGATCTATGCCTTCCTTATCAGAGCAAGCTTCCTCCAACAGCAGATGAGAACAGCGGGGACCCACAGTCAGATATTACGAGTGGAATAAGAGACCTTATAACACTCAGCCCTAACTGGGATGTCTCTATCAAATCACTCCCCTCGAGGCTCAAGGAACTCTGAGGAAGAGGAGGCAGAAAGAGTTATAGCCAGAGGGAATGGAAGACATCCAGAAATCAAGGTCTTCTACACACAGTAGGGTTGGGACACATAAGAACTCACAAATACAAAAAAAAAAAAAAGCATATACACAGCTTATATGGCTATGCACTAGGTGGGGTCCTAGGGATGAAAGAAAAAGGGAACACACACAACCATTCCTAACTGAGAAGCCTTCTCCAATTGATAGTCACATGAAAAAAGAAACTCAGTTGTATCCAAGAGTCTTACTAGGGAAACAACCCAGTCTTAAGAATAACCCCCAAGCTCAGCAACAGAAAGTGAACTCAAAGGCATCTTTGAAGGTGCTGTGTCCCATAATGTTAAGTAAGAGGTTTGGGGGGGGTTGTTTTGTTGGTTTGGGTTGGGTTGCATATTTTTCTACCTTTCAGATCCTTTGTGTATATATTATGGCTTCCAGTTTGGGGTTTTTATGAAATCTCTGGTTATGTGAATGTGTGTGTGTGTGTGTGTGTGTGTGTGTGTGTGTGTGTGTGTGTGTGTCTGCATCTATATGCATTTCTTATGCTTTTTCTTTGGCTCTTTTTTGTTTTGTTTTGCTGCTTTGTCATATTCTAATCTGTTTGCTTTTAATCTTATTTTTCTTTTTCCTCTTAGATGCCTAATTGTTTTCTTTCTTTCTTTTTTTTATTTTATTTATTTATTTTTTGTGTGTGTGTGTTTTTGAGACAGGGTTTCTCTGTATAGCCCTGGCTGACGGGAACTCACTCTGTAGACCAGGCTGGCCTCGAACTCAGAAATCCGCCTGCCTCTGCCTCCCAAGTGCTGGGATTAAAGGCATGCACCACCACTGCCCGGCTGCCTAATTGTTTTCTATCAACAAAAATAGAAATGGTGTCAATCCAGATGGGAAGGAAGGTGGGGAGGAGTTGGGAGGAGGAAGGGGACAGGAAACTGTAATCAGAATAAAGTGTATGAGAAAATTCTATTTTCACTAAAAGAAAAGAGAAATTCTCAAGGAACTAATAATTTTTGTATACTGAGGGGAAAGGGGAATCTAATTCATAAACTGGAAAGCATATGGAAATAAATTAAGCATACCCAAGAGCATTAAGCAGGAAGAGGCTGCATTGACCTATGCAAGCAAGAGAAAGGCTCTTCAGTTTCACTTGGGGATCATATTGAACTAGGAAGGTGTGGTTTTGTGTATGTGGCTTGTCTTTTACCATGCCATACATAGGGAAATTATATATAATCAATTTAAAAATTTGTATTTCTGTTAGCACAATCTCATATGTGAAAAATAGCATTAAAAATGTATTCCTAAACTAGATTGTTCCTTTTGTTTCTGATATATCCTGTCTCAATACTGTACTTTGCCAATTGATTGTCCCTTAGAAAGCTGAACGTTTCAATAATCCTCTGGACACTGACAAAAACTCAAGATCTCCAAGAATGAGAAACCACCTTAAATATCTCTTACAAGTTTAATGTGGTTATTTAGGAAACTGTGTATTAAAAGAATGGTGTTTTAGACTTTGTGTTCATGTAATAATCTATTACATATCTACCTTAATTATTCCTTCAGTTATTGTTAATTCTTATTAATAAATTCTTATTCTCCAGTTTGCTTGCATCATGTAATGTTTTAATAGGCAAGCACATAAAATGTTTGTTCTCTATAAAATGATAATATGACCAATTAAAATACAATCCATTAAATTATTAAGTTTGTTAAAATAAATGGCAGAAATGTTTTCAGTAAAGTGGTAAATAGAGTGGCTAGAGAGGTGGGTCAAAGGTTAATGGCACTTGCTATTCTTCCAGGGGACTTGAGTTCCCGGCTTCCAGGTCAGGAGGCATAGAACTGCCTGTAACTCCTGCTCCAGAGGGATCTAACACCTCATCAGGGCTGTAAATGCAGCCTCACATATACAGCATAAATTTACACAGACAAACACATACATATAAATACCAATATATCTTAAAATGGAAAAAATGGTAAGCAGAAAATCAGGCAAGTTTCATTACATATATAAATATATATAAATACAAATATATACATAACCATTGTTTCAAACTTTGGAAAATATAGTGAAAATATACCAAAATGCTAGTGGAATTTACTGTTTTATTCAAATTTTATCTTGTAACTTAAGCAAATTATTTAAAATAAAAGTAAAAGGCATAACTAGAATTCTAATTTAGCTTAAACACAATAAAATAATTAAGTTTTGGTTTCAATTCATACTCTTATTCTAAAAATAAGACTCAGATAATCTTACATTTTTACCTTATGAAAGCTTCCATAAAATAATGTCTTCACTTCATCTGTGTCAAATGTCACAGTTTGTACCTCGCCTCTTGTATCCTTATTAAAGAAAGATAGTGTCTTGCTAGAAGCTGCAATCAAGATAAGATCATTGTTAAACTTCTATACACATAACATGCTTTTTATTCAAAGTATACAAATAGTTCTTGTTGGAGAAATTGAAAAAAAATTCAATATCTACCAGGGAAGATGTGCCCACTGGTATAGAGGTGGCACAATTATGATAAAGTCACCCCAGTGACTTTCTGCTTGAATCCAAGGCTCACTGCATGGGAAGGATTTCAGGCCTGGAACCGAATACCTGGTAAGGATCCCAGAGCTGAGGATGCCATAGGCCAGAGTCAGAGGAGGATCTACTTCTATTCTTTTATAAATGAACATGCTATCGGACTACCTTCTGAATACTGGTCCATAGCCATATTTGACGCTGCTTTCAGTCTTTGTCTAAGGAGCTTCTTACTGCTGCAGGCAGAGGTTAACTCTGAAACTCATAACTAGCTAAAGTACCAAGAATAAGTGACGCTGGAGCATTCAGCCCTAACCAAAACATCTACATCACTGCTTCCAAGACTCAGGGAACACTGAAGAAGCGGGGCAAAAACAATATAAGTACAAACGTATGGAGAGATGTGCTGCAAAAACAAGTGTCTCCTAAGTATGGCATGGCAATTGCACTCTTGAGCTCACTGTGGTGGTGGTTACATGCACAGTGCCTGCACAAGATGGGGATCGTGAGTCCATTATCTTTTCAACATGGATAGAGGAGGACTCATGAGGCCATGAACAACTGTTGCCGCCAATTAATGGCTGTTGATGGAGGAAGGCATCATTGTCTTCAGTGGTGTAACCACTAAAATGTTGCCCAGAGTCCAATGAATAACTTCC
The DNA here is from genome assembly GCF_978045245.1 of Mus caroli. NCBI lineage: Eukaryota > Metazoa > Chordata > Mammalia > Rodentia > Muridae > Mus > Mus caroli. The sequence goes on from NW_028227266.1 coordinate 78,385,666, forward strand.
CACACGTTCTCCTGTATGCAACCCCCATTAAACTCAGTGCTTCGCCAAAAAAAAAAAAAAAAAAAATCAAAAGAGTAAGGGAGCTTTGCAGAGAGAAGAAAGATTTCAGCAGGGAAGAAAAGAGAGATGAGAGGGCATGATGAAGGTGAACAGGACTAAGATTAAATACAGTACAATTGTCAAAGAATGAGTAAGTTAATTTTTAAAACTAAATAAATGAGAAAAAAAAGCAAGAATTGTTTCAATTGCAAGTAGATGCAATTTGAATATTTGTTGGCATGTTATTTTAATAAACTTCAACTGAAAACATGTACCAAGTAAATATATATATATATATATATATATATATATATGCATATAAATATATTTTCAGAAGATTTCTAAAGATATAAGGAAAAACATGATCAAAACTATGCATATGCCTTAAAATAAAATAAAGTCTCCTTACGATCTGCAATCACTCCAACTTGTGGTCTGTAGTCTCTGTCTGTAATTTGCCAAATTGCAAAGGGGTCAGTAGGAGTTTCTGGGAGAAGTCTAAACAATAATATAATCGTGTATGAAGGGGGGAGTCCATTTGGATGCAGTTCTCTGTTTTGGATAAAACAAAATAAGCAATAAATGGGATTATTCATCAGAGACTATTTTGAACTTTTACACAGTAATATCATTATAGGTAGTGTTAGGACCTAATTACAGTCATCAAGCCTCATAGCAGAAGGAGAAAACCTTATGAAACACGTCAAAGAATCAAACACAAATCCATTACTTGGGATTTGATCAATTTACAAGTTTGGAAAACTTTCAATTAATCATTATCTTCCTATCCACAACTAATATTTTCTAGACACACAGAAGCACCAATTTTAAAGTAAGAAACACTATAACTATAGATATAATATTAAGAGATTAAAGTCTTACAATACATACTTAATTTCCAGTGATAGGGATATGATAATGTAGATAAAATGGCTTAAAGTTTTCATTTCTCTCTTGGCCTCACAGTAGTTCCTACACCTCTAAATTCCTCCCTTGAAATCAAGTAAAGCACATCAATAAACTTACAGATTCCCCTAAAGAGGACCAATGGGAAATGTTTAGGCCACGTACATATGCAAACAATTAGAAACGAAACAGAGATGGGATTCAACTAAAGGAAAATGAGTTTTGGCTCTAACGACATGAGACAAATATTTCCATCTCTTGTGTCCTTCTAGCACTGTGTGAACTGCTGTTCTGGGAGAATGTTTGAAGGAGAAATAATGTGTTTCTGTATAACACTGCATGACGCTTTCTCCCTGGAGGTAGGACAAAGGCCTGGAGGGGAACTCCTGGGAAAAATGAAGACACAGGATGTCTCTGGAGGCTGTATGTCCTGATGCCATATCATCAACATGCTTGGTGTGATACGCTCTTGCTCCCCAGGGCATAAGCTATGAGAAAGCTACCATGAGGCCTTTTATGTGGTTAAGAGCTGTCTTTTAATGTTCTGATTTAAAAAATATTGATTTTCTCCCTATATTATCCTCATCTCTCTCATTTAGCCTATTTTTCTCCTTCCTCAGTAAAACAACAAAGATCTAATTACATTTACTCTTCTTTCCTTCTAGTCAAAACTTGTGAGTTCTGTAGAGAGAAGAGGCTGCCATCATTTAAAATCATATCTTGAGGTGACTGGAAAAATTAAATATTCAGTAATGTTGACCACTAGAAAATCTAGCATACTGAACCATTGTAACTAAGCATAAAAGATGTAGGCATTTATAATGGGTCAAACCATGCTATGGACTCCTCCTTAAAACAAATTAGCTTTGGTTTTAGAATTAGGTTTCCACTGGCTTTCCTCTGTGTATTTCAATTTTCAGACATTATTTTCTGACCCTCCCCTAACTCTCTGGACAATTTGTTTTTTCTTGTCCTTTCTCCCCTGGAGTTGCCAAACACATACTTTTCAACATAAAATGGTTTTCATTTTAATGAATAAGAAACATTATTTTTTTGTTATCATACCCAGGTACAAACTTTCATAAAATAAAATATATCTAGTGCTACCCAACAGACTGCTGAAGTATCAGCCAACATAAACGACCCTCAGCCTGTCTGATGGTGGGCAAGTGTAGCTCTGCAGCCCTTCCTTTTCTGAAGTCTGAAACATGAGATAGAATGTCTGCTCTCATCTCTCACTTACTCCACCCAGGTCTTCTACACCACAGGGGTGAAATGTTCAAAATAATGCTCTGCCTTCCTGTTTTAACAACCTTCCTTAGAAGAAGAGAGTAAACTAAAGCCCCAGCCTACAGCTCAATAGGCTGTCCTATTATCCACCTTGCCATTAGCAGACTGAGAGGCTTGAATCTTGGAATAACAATTCATGGGTACCAGTGTTCTACATGCACGCTGTTACATAATCCTAGGAAGATAATTAAGATGTCTTTAGGAAAGCAAACTAGATTATCCACAGGGAGTCTTCTGACAACTCTTAAGTTCCAAGATTCCGGGCAATCAGCAGCAAGTCTAAGAGCCTCTTGTCTACTCTAAGAAAAAAGAAGCGCCCCCATTTTCACACTTACGCTGTGGGCTGATTGATAAAGGCATTCTTCTGAAGTCTGTAGGCTGAATAGCTGGGGAAAGATCCGGATTCCAAAGAGACTCCTTGGACAGAGGCAAAATTCTTTTCTGTCAGGTTGTAAGCTTCAAGCATCTTAAAGCCTTGACATCAAAGAAGAAAATATTAAATGAGTACATTGCAATTACATTGTTGTGAATATCTTGAAATAAATTAGCCAAAGGCTACACAAATGTCTTACCTGGTGATGTGTAGCCATCCAGATAGATGAGAGGGCAACCTGGAACATGCAACGTTCTTTAAGTATGTGTCACCAATATGAATTACATAGATGCACAGAAAGTAGCAATGCATGTGTACAAAGCAGAGTTTTTAATATAGTATTTAATTGCTGAAAATAATACACGTATAGTGTTTCCATTATCTAAAGCACAAGAACTGTCGCTCATGGTTTAAGAGAAGGACATTCATTTGATCTATGTTTAGTATCTGTGGCTCAAAGCTGAATTTGAAATCTTAACATTAAAAAAAAAAATCTCAAGCCTAGACTAAGGACATGGGTCAGTGGTAGAGAAGCAGCCTGGCATATGCCAGGTCCTAGGTTCAATATCTAGCACTATAGAAAAAGAAAGCAAATAAATAAAAGTAAAAGGCCAGTCTTCTCATTGTTCTCTTGGGGTACAAGCCAACAAGATACCAGTTGATTATAAAAGGAAACCACCTCACTGAAGTTCTCTCAAATATACAATTCAAATGCTGTAGACATTGTGCTGGTAAGAAAGGGAGAGATTAAAATTATTTTCCCACATGGGGTTTATTACATCTTTAAAGCTAAAAATGGACTTCTGGCAAGAACCCGTTTAGGCTGATCTCAAAAGAGCAATGATTCATCAGTTTCGAGAGATTTCCCAGAATCTATGTATGCCCTGGGTGTGATCCCACATGGTATGGATAACTGCCTATAAGCAGTCATTTCTCAATGAGGCCGTGGCTTTGGGCTGAGCAGGACTTACTTGAAGTGGCAGTTTCACAAACAAACGTGATCAGATTGTCCTCGATCTTCTCAAACGATTCAAAGTCATCCACGATGAATACATGCCTCTCGCTGGGCTTGCTGGCAATGTTGGCAAGCTCATTGTAGTCCACATCAGCCACACCAACCACAAATACACTGAACCCTGCCGAGTGCATTGACAAGGGAATCACATAGCCTCTTTCCGTAGATTGTTATTTATAAAACCCAACATGAAAGCATCATAAACCAGGAAATACATCATAAATCATACTGTATTTCCTCAGCATGGACAGCAAATCCTTTTATTTGACGCAAACTCCTCTAAGAGAAGAATGTGTACTCTATAATGATTATAAGCCTCTTCAGTGTCATCCCACTTTCTGACTTATAAAATTCAATTCACTGGGTCTTCTCAACTGACACCTCAACAATTAAAACACAAAGCTTTTAATAGTAGGAAGACTGTTCAGTATACATTGTCTTCCACAAATCCACAATTCACACACAAAAGTCCAACAGTTCCGTTAACAACTTAAAGCTGTTTTTAAGTTTTAAATATGAATTCTTAAAACTGATTTATTTTTGATCATCAAACTTGTGCTCAAGCGCTTTGACCACCTTTAAAATAGATCCTACAGCTCTTACTGAAAAACAAACATTCTACTCTTTAAGTAAATGTAAGTAGTTTTATTCAAACTGCTCTATTTGACATCATAACAAACAGGCTATCTAAGGACATTTACAGACATAAGCATTTGCATGTGCATTGCATTTTTATCATCAGTTCACCTGTTTCATTAAGTAAGGTAACCAAGGCTCAGAATGAGATGTGCTACATGCTCTCTGAATGTTTATCCATGGTACTCATGGGGCCTGAGTGTCGATGAAGGCCAATAACTAGAGAAGAACCCATTAGAAGAGAAAAGAAGCTTTAAGGGAGGGCATGGAGAGAGTAACAGAACACATGTGATATGAAAGTAGACGAAGGAATACCAGGCATGGAAGGAAACAAACAGGGATGGAGTATGAGGAAAAGGGAGAGAGTAGTCAGTTGGATAGGGGCAATCAAAATGAACTATGTATGAGAATTTCATAAGGAAAACTATTATCTTATATGATAATTTAAAATTAAAGATAAAAGAAAATGAAATGACTTCACACTCAGCACAACCTACAATTACAACCACATAACTCCATATGAACTGATGTTCTAGTTAACAAAGTCATCTACCATTGAGTACAGCAGAGCACACGTCGGATAGATTACTTTCTAAATTATGCCCGCCTAAGGCCCTGCTTGAGCCAATGGCAGGAGAGATGATGTTAATACAAGTCCTAGAAAAGCCTACTTTCATCTCTAATAAGGCTGAACAATAAGTCAACAGAGCCATGTTACCAAGGGGCTTCTACAATGCCTGCTTGGCAAAGTCATCCCCAGCACCATCTCCCAGAGACTGGCATAATTCTTATTTGCAGACTGCCTCCTGACCATCTTCACTCAGTCTGCATCTGCAAGGAGGAGCTATGGCAGGAAAAAGCCAATGATGTTCCTTGCATAGGTATTAAAATCAAGACTCATTGTGCTATAGCAAGAAGTCCGGCAGTATATTATAGGAGTGTTCCATAATCATAGCTTTCTATACTCTTCCATCCTCTGTGGAGAGAGTCAGGCGACAGCCCTAATTCACATCTCATGCAAAGAGTATGCGTCATTTTTCAGGAATTAGCAATCTATTCCATAATTAAATGGAAATTATAGTTATAAAGTGTACGGTGAAACAAAATTTGGCTCTTTTATTATCATTCTTACATACTTAAAGCATGAATTCTTATACACCATGAAGTCCATGTTTGTGCTTACCTGACTGCTGGATGACAAAGGCTGCCTTCTTCACCTCATCCTGCGACCGGCCATCTGTGACCACAACCAGCACCTTCGGGACATTCTTTCTCATGCCGCTCTCCCAGGTCAAGACCTTCTCCTTGATAAATGTGAGGGCCTTGCCTGCAGAGTGTGGTATGAGCACTTTAGTGTCACTTCAGTGAGAACTATCCATTTACCATGCCCAGGTGACAAAGATGTGACTATTAGACCAACCTGCCTACTCTAAAAAAAGGAGGCCCACACCAATGCTGCCACAGGGTACCTGTTCTTGTGTTTCCTCCTCTGTAGCGAATGTTCTGGAGGGCTCCGAGGGCTAGAGCTTTATCGTTGTATGTGTTCAGCTTGAATTCAGACTTGACCTCATCACTGTACTGCACAAAAGAAACCTGAAAGAAAATAAGTTTAGAGGCAAGTGTCAGACATCCAGTTGGATCTCAGTTTTCCAGTGGCTCCTCTGATGGCAAAGTGGGATCTTGGATGTAACAAGATATTTTAATGCCTAATAATGTAACCATGGCTGTTGTAATCTCATTACATTTTCTAATTTCTAATCTCCAGTGAAACTATCATCATTTAAATTAATACCAAAATCAGGCATGGTGGCGCACGCCTTTAATCCCAGCACTTGGGAGGCAGAGGCAGGCGAATTTCTGAGTTCGAGGCCAGCCTGGTCTACAGAGTGAGTTCCAGAACAGCCAGGGCTACACAGAGAAACCCTGTCTTGAGAAAAATAAATAAATAAAAAATAAAAATAAAAATAAATAATTAATTAACACCAAAAATATTTATATGTGCTTTTCTCCAAAATGTAAAATGAGATGGGTCAACCAGCATAATGGTGAGATGCCAGTGTCAGAAACAAGAACAAAACCATCCTGATTCATGGGCAGTTGGCTCTCAGCCACCTCCTTTTCATAGATGTAATTCATTATTCATAGTAAATAAAAATGTCATAGTATCATCATAATTACTACTCCTGACAAAACAGTATGATTTACATGAAAGTGTGATTTAGTGCTATGTAGTCAAGATTCACTGGGCTCAAGTCCTAATTCTGTCTAACTATAGCTGTATAACACTGGGCAGTCCCTACTTTTCTGGATGTTGGTTTCTTTATCAACAAGGTCAGGATAACTGTATTTACCTTGTAAAATTGCTTTAAGGATTGATAATCATGTGATCTAGTGAACCCAATAAACTGTAATAGCTATTGTTTTCAGAAATTAAAAAAAAAGTAGCCAATAATAGCTTGATGCCTTTCTCAAAGGAGTTTGGAACATCACCTACAAGGCTTTAGAGAACTGTGGAGTGTGGATGTTCATCTTTTCATGGGTATCCTGGGAAGAGTGGAGAAGGCTCTTTGTTTTGTGACGGATTACAATTAAATGATTAATTACTCTTTGATGTTTCCTGTAGAAACATAAACTTCTCTAAGCTCCTACTCAAGTACAAAAGAAAACAGACTGGAAGTGATTCCACAGTAATAGAATTGGTAATTACCATCTTAGAAAAACAAACTAACTCTCCTTTGGGTCACTAATGGATATGCTTCTGGCTGGGATAATGTATACAATGTAATAACAGTGTAGACACACACCCTTTCCAACCACTATTCTTATGTTAAGGGCATGATATGACAACACACTTAATGTGCAGAACTTTGGATGGCCTTTCATGGAATGCGCTTTGTTGGAAGTTTCAAGTAGAATCTTAGAGTTAGACTGTCCTAAGTTCTCCAACAGGAACATCATCTGGACAGAGAAGAAAGCTAAAGGATTATGTATTTTACTACTTGTTTATTCCCAGTACCAAATTACTTCCCAAAGACACATGTAACAGACATAGCAAACTGTGAAGTCAAAAAGAGAATTTCTATCAAAATGAGTTTCTACTTTAATAGTGAGTGGAAAGGAAACCATATAAATTACAAATAAGAAACAGTAGACACTACAAATAATAGAATAGCAGGACATGATAAAATAAAGTCACTAGTGATGCAATGCTCACCTGAATCCCAGCAGGGTTGACTTCATCAAAGGCCCCCACAGTATTAAAGATAAATTTTACAACTTTGTTAAAATTGTCATCTCCAATACTCCAAGAGGCATCCGTCAAGAACACAATATCTGCCTTGGCCCCTTTGCATACTGAAAAAAAAAGAAAGAAAGAAAACCCAAATCTCCTTAATTTTCTCATCATGTGACACTCCGTACTTAAAAAGCATCTAAAACCTTACTACTCTCAGTATGGCTACATGGTGAATCAGGAAGCAACGTGGCCTCCTCAGCCAGGCCAGGATCCTGAGTTAGAAACAGTAAGATGTCCAGATGGCTCAAATGTACAAGAAAGTTGAAAAGGCCTGTTCTAAGTGACCTCAGCTTTAGTTCTGGGAACATACTGGTTAAATTCATTATTCAGTGATAGCCTCTTGCCACATGTAATCCCTCAAGCTACCTCAAACAATAAATGAAGGGAATCAACTGAAAAGCATCAATATTGAAAATTAAAGGAAGGCCATCAGCAGGTTGAGAGATTTGCAATATAATTATCAAATATTTAGGACAAATAAAATATTTTCTTTGCTTTGAAATTGGACCATCAGAATAATATGTAAGGAAAGAAGAAATAAGATAACTATCTTTGACTTGACTCATTTTGCAACCTAAAAGAACACTTTCTAGGGCAATGTTTAGAAAACCTGAGTTCATTCAAACTTAATACTTAGCATGTACAAGTATAACTTCAAGAGCAAACTGGAAGATAAACTCTGAGCTGTGTGTGGTGACAATGTGTGGATGGAGCTTCAAGCACTGCCATGGATGCCCCAATCTGGTTATGAGAGCAAGCACTAGCTGGGAATGAGAAGGGTAGGAGTGGGGGCCCCTGAAAACTGTGCTTCCGGCTCAAGTTGTTACGAACCTGAGACTTCAAGAGGAAACAAAGGCTGCTTTTTAAAATTTTTAACATGTTCTAAGCCATGATTCTTTCAGCAAACTAATTTAAATAAAGCTCTTAGTTTATTCTCTAAATAATACTCTTTAAATTTTTAATTTTAGTTACACAGCACTTTTAATAAGATTACAACCAGTTATATCCTTATACTATGAAAGAAAAACACTTTGAACATTGAAATGTTTTCTAAAAATCAAAGTGTGAAAAAAGAATAAACCATATTATTTTGCTTAAACTGGGCTTGATGCAACACAAAGAAGAGGAGGAGGAGGAGAAAGAAAAGGAAAGGAAAGGAGAGGAGAGGAGAGGAGAGGAGAGGGGAGGGGAGGGGAGGGGAGGGGAGGGGAGGGGAGGGGAGGGGAGGGGAGGGGAGGGGAGGGGAGATAAAGGGGGTAAGGGGGTAAGGGGGATGAGGGGGGATGAGGGGGAAGAAGGGGAGAGAAGGGGAGAGAAGGGGAGAGAAGGGGAGAGAAGGGGAGAGAAGGGGAGAGAAGGGGAGAGAAGGGGAGAGAAGGGGAGAGAAGGGGAGAGAAGGGGAGAGAAGGGGAGAGAAGGGGAGAGAAGGGGAGAGAAGGGGAGAGAAGGGGAGAGAAGGGGAGAGAAGGGGAGAGAAGGGGAGAGAAGAGGAGAGAAGAGGAGAGAAGAGAAGAGAAGAGAAGAGAAGAGAAGAGAAGAGAAGAGAAGAGAAGAGAAGAGAAGAGAAGAGAAGAGGCCCTCAAATCACTGAGACAGCAGCCTTAACAAGCTCGTTGTGTTTTTTACCAGTTCACTGCAACTGACAATCGTGTCTCAGAGTTTGATGAATGGAAATATTTTTAGCTTTGTGTAATCTGGGTCTCTTCTCAGTTCAGGAGCCAGGAATTCCAAAGTCAATGGTCTAAGTGATTAGATTTCAGATATAGCCAGAAAGGTTTACAGTGTCTGTTGACGCCAGCAGTCGGCAGAGCTAAGAGGCCACAGTGTGACTGTGGAGAAGATGGAAGGCCCAGTTAGATCTTCTGCTGCAAAACTAAGGAAACAGAGTCCCAGCTAGAGGTCTGGGTTGGATTAGGACTGATTTGATTCACCCCAAAATGTGCCTAGGAAAAGGAGGAACAAATAACTGCTCATCTTTGTTTCCTCTGCAAAACCCCTTCAGCAGAAATAATATCGGGACATTCTGAATCAGCTGTAGATTGTGTGCCTATGGCGTAAGTCTAGGATCCCTACAGGCTGATTCTACCTTTTATGTTAACGTTACTTACCATCACGGGCAGGTGGAATAGTGGGAGGAGGAGAAGGCGTGGGTGGTTCTGTAGGAGCCTCTGTTGGTTTCACAGCTAGTATTTCAAAGCAACAGTTAGAAAAATATAACGTACACATCCCCTAGCCCCCAGAAATGGGGATTTTAAATCCTTAAAAACAAATGAAGACTTAGAAAGCAGAGGTCAAGCCCACTGGCAACGACTAAAGGAGATTCCTTTCTATCTAGACTGCACGTACTCAGTCAATTCTCAGGTCAACTAACGCTGCAGAAAGCACAGGTTCAGAGGGAGAACTCAGGGCCTTCAGAGAAGCCACACAAGTAAATGTCAGTAATATGTTCACCCTTTCACTGTCGTCAGAGTCATCTCTCACTTCTTCAGACCTATTTTTAAAATACTATCAATAGGGGCTGGAGAGGTGACTCAGTCATTAGGAGCACTGGCTGCTCTTCTAGAGGATCAGGGTTCAATTCCCTGCACCCACAAGGCAGCTTTACCTGTCTGTAAATCCAGTTCTAGGAGATCCAACACCCTCAGACATATATGCAGGCAAAATACCAATACACATAAAATGAGAATAAACACTGACAGAGCCTGATATAGCTGTCTCCTGAGAGGCCCTACCAGTGCCTGACAAATACAGAAGTGGATGCTCACAGCCTCCATTGGATGAAGCACAGGGTCTCCGATGGAGGAGCTAGAGAAAGTACCCAAGGAGCTGAAGGGGTTTGCAGCCCCACAGGAGGAACATCAGTATGAACTAAATAGTACCCCCAGAGCTCCCTGGGACTAAACCACCAACCAAAGAAAACACATGGTGGGACTCATGGCTCCAGCTGCATGTGTAGCAGAGGATGGCGTAGTCGGTCATCAACGGAGGAGAGACCCTTGGTCCTGTAAAGGTTCTATGCCCCAGTATAGGGGAATGCCAGGGCCAGGAAGCAGGAATGGGTGGGTTGGTGAGCAGGGGGAGGGGATAAGGGGTTTTCAGAGGGGAAAACAGGAAAGGGGATAACATTTGAAATGTAAATAAAGAAAATATCTAAGGAAAAAAAAGAATAAACATTGAAACATTTTAAAATACCACCATTAAAGATAGTCACTACAAAGTCCTGGAATAGCCACACACCCTGCTCATCCTATTACTGCTACCCCAGGGGAGAAGAGTCGGATGCCGCCCACACTTGGAACGTTCTACACTCCAGATAACTCAAAACTTACTGGTCTGTTCTTTGATGGGGACACCCGGCCCCTCGAGATTTGGTGTCTGCACAAAAACAGTAACGCCGTACTCAGCCTCCGGGGAGAGACCAGTGAAGCAATGACTGGTCTCTGATCCTCGCACGGTTATTTCTTGTCCCCTGGTTCCTGATTGGGATAAGAGGAAAAACAAGTGCTATCACCCATGATCTGGAAGGACATGTTTACATAATGGCTTATAAACAAAAGGAAACCAGCTCGGCTTCCCAGCAGGCTCAGTTTGTTTTCTTTTGCACATACCATCTGCAGGACTCAGCTTTAGCCTGTAGGAGGTGGCTGCCCGGTGAGGTGACCACTTGACACAAAATGTATCCCATCCAACCTGATAAGTTTTCAGATCTGTCACATTTAAGTACACTACAGAAGAAAGAAAAAAAAATACAGATTCACTATGTATAGTAAAAAAGAAAAGCATAGCTTTCACCATAATATGATGTTCATGAAAAGTAAAATAAATGCTTGAAATCTCACAGTATCTCGTTATGGGAAACTTACATCAAACACGTCTGAAAATGTGGCATAGACAAACTCATCCTGCTTCTCCATCTATGATTTTATTTTCTTTCCTTTTTTCCCTTGAGACAAGGTCTCCATATATAGCACTGACTGTCCTGGAATTCACTCTGTAGACCAGGCTGGCCTCAGACTCACAAAGATCCACCTGCCTCTGCCTCCCAAGTACTGGAATCAAAGGTGTGCGCCACTAGGCTGGTTTCCATCAGTAATTTCCAAGGAAAAGAAATTATACAGTCCCTCAAAATTATGAATGTCATTTACAGAAAAAATAAGAAAAATGTCTAATATACTAGCTGCTGAATCCTATTAAAACTTGTCAAAAATGTTGGGTAAACAAAATCTAAATGACAAATTACTGATTCAGTATTTCTATTAGATTATATTGATGAATGTAAGTGGTATATATGTTAACATTCAATGTCAAAAAACAAACAAACAAACAAACAAACAAACTGCAATAACCTGCCTCTGCCTCCTAAGTGCTGGGATTAAAGGCGTGTGGCACCATGACTCTAGTTTATAATAAAGCAACAAGAAGCTAAAAAAAACTGCAATAGAATTTTACACAGGTAACTATGAATTAAATGATATTGTATAAGGTTAGTATTTTAAAAATCAAAATATAATATTCTGTATCAAGTAAAAATCCCTTCCTCCAGGAGGAGGAGGAATGGAATGAGGAACTGAGGGAGGGTAGACTAGTATGGGGTAATGACTGGACTGTGAATGAATGAATGAATGAATGAATGATCACTTCCTCCTCTTATATACATGTATAAATCTACTAAGTTACTTAGATATGTATATAGTTGTTTTGTTTAACTGGACACTAAATGGTCTCTCTATGTCAGTGGTCTTCAACCTGTGGCTGTCAACCCATTTGAGATTGAATGACCCTTTCACAGGAGTTGCATATCATATATCCTGCACATCAGACGCCCTTCATATCATATTACAGTTTATAACAGTAGCAAAAATTATAGTCATGAATTAGCAATGAAGTAATTTTATGGATGGGGGTCAGCACGACATGAGGACCTATATTAAAGGTCACAACATTAGGAAGGCTGAGAACCACTTCCCTATCCGATGCTGCACATGAGAAAGAGTAAGATTACAAGAGGATAGCCTGGAAACTTTTACTGCATTTCTTACAACGGCAACATGATGCACAACTCACATGTGGTGCCTTGATCTGTGAGGGGAACGCTGAGTCCAGAGTCATACTGTGCATAAACATTGACGTCATAGGTAGTGCTGGGATTGAGGTTGTGTAGAGTGTATGAAGTCACTTCTCCAACAAAGGCTTCCATAGGCTCATTGGAACCTTTCAGAACAACAAAAGGACACAGAAGAATATATTCACTAGCCTCAGTTTCTGTTCAGAATGAAAGATATAGCTTGAAAATTGACTATGATGATGAGCGCATTAATTCCAATCATCCTTCAGGCTCTTTTATCGGGCCACAGTGGGCGGTGACCAGGAATCTGTAAGCACCAGTTTCTCTCCCATCCGCAAAGCACAGCACAGCATAGAGATAATGTCAGCATGTTTCTATGTTCCTTTACTAAACACATTCCCTCATTTCTTTTCAAAGCCCTGATTTGCCAGCATGATGCTTTCCACAGACTACAGACTCAATTAACATTTGCAATTATTGTAGTGATAAGCTAAGACCATCTACCCTGGACTTCATCCCACACTTTCTGTTTACTACAGATCCTCGGTTATTAAAGCCCCTGCACACTTCAGGTTCTCTGCTTCGCTGGCAGAGGTTCACATTTGTTTTCTCCTGCTTCCTCTCCTTTATCTGTATTGTTCATAGTCCTCCAGGGTACATAATAGGTGCCCTAGGAGATTTGACACTGATAAAACGTATCAAATTGTTCATTCAAGGTGATGTTGGTTTAGGTGAAAATGTCACTGAGGAGTTGAAAGCAAACCTGAACAAACTAAGATGCACAAAACCTTTTAGTGTAATAAGGAATTTCATGATCATCATGGCAAAGATGATGCCAGAATATAAGCAACTTCAATCTGTGCACTTTGTGTACCAGCTAAAACTTTTCTTTTATATAATATTTCTATTATTTCTTTAAAAATCTCTCCCAATGTGTTTTGGTCATATTCATTTCCACTCTGCCCCCAACTCCTCCAGAATCTTCCTTTATTACCCAACCCTCTCCAAACAATGTACTCTTTTTGGCTTAGTCATCCACTAAGCGCACTTTGTGCTGACTACATGCTCAGGGGTGTGAGGACCATCTATTGGAGAATAGCCACAAGTCAACATTTTCAACTGTAAAATTTAATGAGAGTCTCATACACACCCAGAGTGATAACGATATTTTAGGCTGATGGCTTAAAGGCTGTTTCCGGAAATAGTACCTCCAGTAGCAGAAAATATATTCTGATACCATTGTATCTTGGGGGTTGATCTGGCACTGCTATGCCCTCAAATGCTAAATACTGCCTCCCAAGATCTGGTTGCCCCTGATGAGAAGATCCTCACACAGACCAAGTGATGCTAGATAAATCTTGCTCCCCAGTTTAAAACTATTGGTTAAATAAAACTACAACAGCCAATTACTGGGGTAATAGAGAGAGGTGGAGTTTGAGTTATTGAGCTGGGGATCACAGATAGGGACAATGAAGAGAAGGAAAAAGGAGATAGAGAGGAATGTGGAGAAGACAGAGAGAACAAGAGGTGGGTCACCCTTCATCATAATAGGCCAGCAGCAGGTGCCAGAGTGAAATGCCTCTCCAAGATGACAGATTACTGAAACATAAATAATACAGAAAAGTACAAACAGCAACTTCAGGGGAGTGCAGCTGGGGAAGTGGTCAAACTAACTTTAGAGAATTAGATTGGAGGTAATCACCCAGTAATTGCGCAGAGCCTAAAATAAATCAGTTTGAGTCTCATTCATTTGAAGCTAGACAGGGATAGGGATAATCCATATTAATTTATAATCATACACAAATAACTTGGTGATGTTTTTTCCTTTGCTATTGTAATGTGAAATACTGCTCCCCAAGGCCTGGTTGTCCCAGGAATGAAAGAATCTTCATGTACGCAAATGATGCTATGTAGCCTTGCCCCCCAAATCTTCCCTAATTGGTAAATAAAGATGCCTATAGCCTATAGCCATGCAGAAGAGTGATAGGTAGAGTTTGGTTTCCCAGACTTGGGGTCTGAGACCACAAGGGGAGAGAGGAGACAAGCTGGAAAGAAGAGAAGACAGAAGAAGCCATGGGTTAGGTGAGTCATAAAAGTATGGCCATGAGGGTTGGCCAATTCAAGTTAAGAGCAGCCCAGACAGAACATGGCAAGTTATAACTTGGGGTTATTGGTGAGGAAGTACCCATAATAGCAGAGACAGTAGCTATCTGCCCAGCTTTAGTGATGATTAAAGGCTTATTATAGATATAAAAGTTGTATGTCATTTATTTGGGAATTAAATGATCAAAAATGATTTTAAAAATTGGGTATAAACACCCAATTAAGATTTAGTATTTGTTACAACATAACTTTCCAATATATTCCTATTATGAAAACTGTGTTTCCTTACCCACTGGCTTGTACACAATTTTATATCCAAGAACTGGTGAGGGTGAAGGGTCCCAGGACACTCGGAACCTTGTGTACCATTCATCGAAGATGTGTATGTTCTGAGGAGGAAGCAGACCCACTGCAAGGAAACATGCACACACATCACTGACTTGTTAGGACATTCCCGTGAGAGCAGTTTAACTTTTTAATAGCCTGAAATTTTCTTATCCAGAAAATAATTTAAAAGCCATTGTCATGTTCCAAAGAAAACTTAGTAGTTTTTTTTTTTCAAAAAAGCAATTCAAACAGATTCTGGAATGGATGGTTTTCAGAAGATTCAATAACAAGGTCCAGGGCTGGTGTGTGATCAGGATTAAAGACAATAAGAGAGATCTCAGATCTCCTTTAGAATATTGCACATTGAACAGTCTTAGAACTAGAAGGCACATTACAGATTATCTAGTCAGCACCTCATTCCATAAATAAGATATAGTTTCCACAATAGACCAGCAAGACAACGACTAAGGTAATATTCCTTCCCTGTCCCACCCTGTCTGCCACACAGCCTAGCATCTCAATCTACCAGAGGTTTTGCCCCAAACACATAATCACTCCCAAAATATGTAACTTGCAAAATCTGTAGTAGTTAGGTGGTACTCTCTACAGCCACTGAGTTACCCATGGCGTTCTAGAAATGACTAATGCAACATGAGAACTTACTTCCATGAGGGCAACTAGACATGGCTTTGCCCTGCCTACAGAAATCAAGGTTGATGTATCATTTTTGCAAGCACAAAATCCTGAAATACTCCATAGTCCCCCCCAAAAAAAGTTATCAAAATATATTTTAAACTTGAGAAAGTGGGAAAGTGAGTTTGCCAATGGAGAAACACCTAGAGTCACTACAGTATGAATAAATAACCCAGATTTCCAAGCTGGCGACCCCGAGCTGAATCCACTCCAGTTGGCTTTTCTGTTAGAAGCATCCCAAGGTTGCCTTTCTCAACTTCTCTGATGTTGTCAAGCACATGTAAATCCCAAAAGACTTTGAACAAGTGAGTGCATGAAGAGACATAAACCAAGTAACCCAGTAGATTTTCTAAATCAAGGAAGAAAACACACTGTCCATATGTACACAACTGGAGCCCAGGTTGCCTTGCAGGAACCAGTGACTCTCAAGCCTTGGCTGCTGTATAGCAGGAAAGCCACAGGCCGTATCTCAGGCCAAGTGTATTGGAAGCTCTGGAAGAGCCTTCCAGGTAAGCATATTTTTAAAGGCTGTCAGGCAAAAAACAGGTTAGAGAATCGTTAAACCAAATAAAATTGCCACCAGTACAGATCAAAGGGTGAGCCCAAACACTGGTTATTTTCTGTCGATTATCTGAGGCAATAATTGTAAGCTACAGTTTTAGAAAGGGCTCCTATCATTTTGCTTCTGGGTTTCTGCATTAAGATTCAAGGATAACAGTGGATGTCTAGCTGATACCACATTGACTTACAACTACAGCCTCACTTGTCACCATGCACACTGTAACATTTCATAGAGTACACTATAAAGAACAAATAATCTCAAGCAATGGAAAATATTCAGATTCCTATCACCCTTTTGCTCCTTTTATTATACCTTTAAATGGTTAAGAAATAAATTATGTTATGTGTCATCATCTTAACATTCAATGTCTAACATAGAATATGATGTGCTATCAACATAGTATCTGAGCAATGCTGGTAAAGGTAGTAGTTCTCAGTTTTAGTGGTGTAGTGACATTAAAAACATGAGAATTTAAAAGAGAAAAAAGATATATATATATATATAAAGTCAACACTGACCAGTCCTGCCGTTTCCAGTTAGGTGACCACCATCTCCATCCTCATAAATAGCAATGACAGTAATTTTATACGGAGTGTCAGGTTGCAAGGGCTGCAGTATTACATTGTTTCTTCTGCCTGGAACTGTGGTCTGTGAGGAAAGTTCAATTTAACATTTATTTTCAACAAGAGGACACCTAGATCAGAAGCCCATGCGGTTTTCATATGGCTCCATAATTAAAAACAGATTCTTCATACTTTTGTTTCAAAATGCTCAGGGAAAGGCATATTATCTAGCCTGCCTCTACAGAGCTTGGAAGAATAGCTGAAGGCCTGACAGATATTGGCTGAAATCCCAGATCAGCCACTATGCAGTCATATGACTGAGCATCTCTGGAGGAAAGTACAAGCTCTGAGGACAGTAACACAAACAACACTCAGAAAGTATCACTGAGCCGCTATGTCTGAGGATGTCATCATAACACATCACATCCCCAGGTAAAGGACATGCTATGGACCCAGGTGTCCCGTAGTCAGCAAAAATGGACAGGTTTCCACCCTCAAGAATATTAGTTTAGTTGATACTAATTAAGTGTTCTTTGAAAAAGAGGAAATGGAAAATGTATTAAACTCCCTTTTCCAAGATGAATGATCCGTGCATTTTTCAACCTCCCTTGTCTTGTACAAACACTGTGGCTAAGCCTCCTGGCCTGGACTCCCATAACTAGAAACACTGAACTGCTAAAAGAAATTATGTTTTCAATATTTTCAGAAAGCATAGGAACATTTTTTCCCCAGCATGGAAGAAAAAATACTAAGCATGAGTAGTGAAATTGTTTATCTTGTTTTGCTTCTTAAAAAGTCTAATTGACAATTACCTGTTTCTTCTTAATAAAACAGGACTTCAATTCAAGATTGTTGTGCCAAAATCAAGAGAGGGAATAGTTCTTCACATGCAAAAGGCATGTGGAAGGAGAAAGGTTCTAAGAGGATACTGCTAGCAACAAGGATGCAAACCACAAGTCTAACGACTTTACAGTCACCATTTGAGCTAATCTTGGAGCTTGTCACAGAAATCAATCAATACATGTCAGTGACTGTGGTTTCCCAACTATAAGGAAATTCCAAGAAACTTGAGGGGTTAACTTGAGTGCTTGACAAGTATACACACAAGACCCTGGTTAGTCCCCAGTCCCACAAAAAGGAAGAAGGAAAAGAAGAAAGGGAGAAGGGATGGGGGAAGGGGGGATTGGGGAATTGAGGGGAGAGAGATGAAGAACTTGAACCTGTGTCCAGGAGGTCACAATATGTACACTGCCAAGAGTTTGGAGAGACTCTCAATGTAAGTCAATGGCAGAGAAATTGTTTCTCATACCCCAAGTCCTGAGTTTAATTCTTAGTGAAAGCATCAACGAAAGAAGAAGGAGGGATGGAGAAGGGAGGGAGAAATAGAACCTAGAACCAACTAACAGGAGGTTTGTACATTCTAAACCAAAAGACTACAGAAAAAAGATGTGAGTTTAGAGAAAGTGGACACTAGTGCTAAGATACCAAGGGGAAACCATGCAGGGGAATTGGTCTAGAAGGGTAAGATTGGAATATTCACATCATCTGGATATTAGTTTGGACACTAGTTATGGATTAATGTGTGGCATATTATAGTAGACCTTTTCATGGAAGTCAACAGTTAGAAATGTAGACTAGGACAGCTTTTCAGTCAGTCCTTACAATGGAAATGATCCCCAGATCACTGCTTCACCATGGAAGTTTCAAGCAGGAACCTTCCTGTTTTCTCCACATTAGAGAAAACTACGTGAGACCTGTCACATAAGATCCAAGAGCTCAGTAGTAACCGTCTCAAAAAGAAGCTTAATCTTACCCTCCTACCAGGTGAAATGATTGTTTAAATGCCAATCAGTGGGTAGTATACGTACATATTCGTCAATTGGATCGCCAACAGTAGGAGAATAGATGATCCTGTATTGCTGAACTGGCCCATCAGCATGGTCCCAGGCTACAGAGAGGCTGTTGGTCGTCTCCCCAAAGACCCGTATATTCCTTGGTCCACTTCTTGGAACTAGATAAAATACAGTTGGTTTTGCTGCTTACCTGATAGCATTTTCCAGGCCAGCTTACAGGAGGTGCTTACTGGTGCTGAAGTCACCATTCATCATGCTTACTCCCTGCGACGCTGTGCACTACCTTCTGTGGTTTTCATGTGACACGACACAGCATGACATGCTCCCTTTCAGAGATACTAAACTTTCAACAAAACAGAGCTAGGTTTGCACTGAAATATGCAGACTGGGAAAGAAAGGGATTGTTTTAACCACTATAACCATCTCCACTTGAAGTAGAGAGGCTAAGCCTTCACATTTCCAGTGCCTGTTTAGCGATTAAACGCACTGCATTAAAAAAAGAAGGGGACAAAAGAGGAAAGACCTCTTTCATTTAGACCCCAGATTTTAAGGTGTTACCTTTTTTATTTGTTTTCATTAGATTTTTAAATTTACATTTCAAATGTTATCCCCTTTCCTGGTTTCCCCTACGAAAACTCCCTTTCCCATTCCCTCCTCACCCTGCTCACCAACCCACTCACTCCCTCTTCCCTGTTCTGGCATTCCCCTACACTGGGGCATAGAGCCTTCTCAGGACCAAGGGCCTCTCCTCCCATTGATGTCCAACAAGGTCATCCTCTGCTACATATGCAGCTGGATCTATGGGTCCCTCCATGTGTACTCTTTGGTTGGTGGTTTAGTCCCTGGGAGATCTGGGGGTACTGGTTGGTTCATATTGTTGTTAACGTTCAAATGAAATTCATTCAGCACAAAAGATAGTTGTGGACACACAGCCTGAGCCTAGAATGTGAATGTGGGAAATACCAAGAAGGATTACATGCAGACACTACCCTGTTCTGTACCAAGTCCTCGGAGTCCCTCACCTACCACCCACCACCCACCCCTCACTCAGTGACAAGAGATAAAGTGGAAACAGGATGCTTGGCTCACGTGTTCGGCCCTGGCTGGGGCTGGGATTCCCCTCTCCATCTGAGTAGAGAGCCACGATGTTCACAGAGTAGGGTGTATCAGGAATCAACCTCTCCAGATGCACCGTTCGGGTATTCCCTGGCACCACAATCTGAAGGGGAGAAAAACGTGCCAAATTCTGCTGACAGCTAATGCTTGCCAGGTCCTCAGTTAGTCAGCACAATAGTATTTATCATAAAAGGCTGCGCCCAGGCATGTCAGGAGCCAAGTGTGCTTCTCTGCAAGATCTGCCTCTACCTCATTATTAGACACAGCTATTCTCAGAAATCCCCCTTACACATTTGCTTCAATTTTCTCCCATTTACATTTCTCATAAAGACTCATAAATGGAATATGTATGTGTATTTGCTCAGAGTAGATTCTAAATGTCACATAAGCATGAGAGAAGGGATCCCATGCTAGTGGCAGAGATATTTAGTGTTAAGGCATTAATTTGGATAAGGGTAAAGTCATTAAGAAAGAAATTATGCCATACCATATAAAAGAACATTAAAATCAATGCTACTCCAGAATATATTCATTGCTTATCATTTTCTTATCTTTGCCCATCATTGCTTACTTTTGCAAAGACTTGTCAGTCCATAAAATTCTTTCCCTTTCAGCATTTTGATGCTATTATTATTCATACCAAGTAACTTCAGATTTGTACAGTATTGGCCTACTCACAAAACAGATCTGAGATTTATCAGGAAGCTAACAGCCAAGTCTCTGACCATACCGCCCCAAACATGTCTGTTTGCACCTGACCTCAGAAGGTGAACAGCCTGGTCAGCACTTGGATAAGATGCTGAAGAGTACTGAAGAGACACTGTAGTTTGTAAGAGCTAATAAATAAATGTGTAATTAAAATATTTTCACAGCAAAGACTGTGTAGTTTCTCAATGTATCTACTATTGAAAGCTCTAGAAAAAGTATGTCTCATAGCTAATTCACTTTTTCCCCAAGTTCTTTCCTAAGCAAACTTATAATTACTACATCTGTCATAACTCACAAACACACTCATTTAAATATTATGTACTAACATGTGGGTGGGTTATAAAAGCTCCTAAATGGCACTCAAACATGCAACCATAGTAATCAGGAAACCTAGTCTACATGAGAGGCAGTGACACCATCATTGTTCCCTAGCCAGCTGCTGTGGCAGAAGCCACAACAGAGTTGACAACATTCTTTTCTGAGCTCTAAGACGGCAAAATTACTTACAGATTCTGAGGGTCTTGTACCAGCAACAGGGGAGTACACAATGCGGTACTGCTGCACTGGCCCTGGGGTGGGGTCCCAGCGGACATCGAGGCTGTTGGGTGTAGGGTTATACACTTGGATGTTTCTCGCCAGTCCTCTCACCACTGAGGAAAGGAAAGCCAATGCCCATGTCTCATGTCTGTTTATACATGTCAAGCTTTTCATCACTTTTTCACAAGTTACACTCTCTGTAATAGGATAAAATCCTATCCACTTTATACTTCTATCTACACACAAAAGCACATGAAAACTCTCCAAATGCAAATCCGACAAAGTTAGCCTTTGCCCAGTCAATGTTGTTTTCAATAAAAGACTATGAGCATGAGCCACAGGCCTGGACTGGCTATAAAGGAACATGGAACAAGGAGAAGGAAACAGAAGTAGCTGAGCTTCCAGTACAAGCAGTGGGGCCAGAGGAGAGATTATATATATATAGTCTTCTAACCAACGGAAAGAAATAGATTCAGTCAGATGATTTCTTTTTCTTTTCTCTTTTAAATTGGATATTTTCTTTATTTACATTTCAAATGTTATCTCCTTTCACTATTTACCCTGTTCCCAGAAACCCCCTATCCCATCCTCCCTTCTATGAGGGTGTTCCTCCACCCACCCACCCACCCTCTCCCACCTTCCCACCCTTGATTCCTCTACACTGGGACATCTATCAAGCTTTCACAGGACCAGGGACCTCTCCTCCCATTGATGCCTCTGTCAGCTGCTTTCAATCATTCTTTTTTTTTTTCATTCATTCCTGCCTTATTCAACACTAGCTGTGGAATATCTTCTATGATTAAAAGAAAAGATGAAATGAAGAGACAAGTCAGTTCTCAATTATCTTCCATCAATAAAATTAGGAAATTAAATCTGCTTACTAACCCAAAACTCTAGCTTAACCAACAGCACCATCTCTCTAGATCCCTGACTGTACCCTGGAGAAAACTACCCATGCTTGATGCCTTTCAACGTATGCTTTAAAAGTCATAAAGTGTTAAGCATGCACAAAAGACTAAGCAATATCCAGAGAGGCCAGCAAAAGCATTTAAACTGGTTTGACTACATTAATAGTCGATAAAAGCAAATAGCACCAAAAGCATGTCAGCAGCAAACCAGAGAAAGTCACAACCACGTGGTAAAGTGAACAGGTTTCAGCAACCTAAGCTATAAAATCCAATGGCAAGACCCAACAGGCTGATGCTTGAAAAGGGAGCTGTGGGTCATTTTGATACTTTTAACCTTCTCATTCTGACTTTCTTTCTAATTTTCCTCATTGCTCAGTGTGCTCTTTACAGTGGAGATCAATGTCTACAATGGAAAGCCAATTCTGCTTTTTACTCACACGTCCTTCCAGTATCTGATGTGCGCCCGCCATCACCTTCTGTATAGACCGGAACCACTGTGATGGTGTATGGAGTATCTGGCTGCAGGTTCCTAAGAATGGCGTAGTTGGTATTCCCGGGGATTGGGACCTAAAAGTGTAATAAAACACAGAGCAGTGTATTGAATTCAAAAATAGGAAAGGGGCTAATCCTTCAAATAATAAAATACCAACTGAAAGCATTACCTTAATGAGATTACAAGAACTTTATAAAGTCTCTGCATTCAACGTCTCACTTTATCTCCTGGTTCGAACCAGCACCCAACCCACTGTCTCCCTACTCCCTAGGCTCCAAAACATCAAGTATGAGTTCTCTATCAAGTCCTTCACATTAATATAAATTCTTCACTTCTAAACAATTTACCTCTTTCTATTTCCATTTTAAGCCAATCTCCTGAAATTTAAACAAACTAATATTTTCCATTTAGGAGTGAGCTCAAGGGCAACCTGGTCTACATAGCAAGTTCCAGGACAACCAAGGCTACATACAAAGACCCTGTCTCAAAAAATAATAATTACCAGTTCTTCTGGGCCACCTGCTGTTGGGGCATAGAAGAGTTTGTACTGACGAGGACTGCCTTCTGCGTGGTCCCAGCGAACACTCAAAGAGCTGGTAGACGGGTCATACACTCTCAAATTCCTCACGGTATTCAGAGGTTCTGGAATACACAGGAAGTACACTCTAGTGCTGCTCTAACTAGCAACTATATCTAAAATACAAGTTAAACAATATCTTCAGGCCACCTAGAACATAGCAGACACCCCATAGATGTTTGCTGAAGTCGTTATTAAGCAAAAGATGTGCACTTCTGTGGTACATATGTCTCATCTAGTTGTAGGACATTATGGATCCCTGAACTTTTTGGTTTTGATCCTGGTAGATAATGACATCTTTTGTTTACACAAATAAAGACATTATTACAAGAAGGACATTAAAAAGAACAACTACCATCTTAAAAGATTCGCCTATGGCTCAGGGAGTATCACGCAAGAGGAGACAGAAAGACTGTAAGAATACTCAGAAGTCTTCATTGAAAACAGTCTCTCCTAAAAATGACTGCATAAGCAAGACCCGAACAATAGCAATACCAATGGGCAGGTTGTCATGGAATGGAGAATTTCTCATGGGATCCTACCCCTAGGCAAAGAACTACAGGCAATGATCAACTTCTCGTAAAAGGAGCATTAACCTTTCCCAGAGATGAGCCCCCTTGTTGGTTAATCAATGCAAAGTGGCAAGACTTGAAACCATATACATACAAACAACAAAAACAGACTCAGTTGGTTGTATTTACATACATTTGTAAACACACACACACGCACACACACACACACACACATCTCAGAGAAAAAGAGGCTATTTTGTCAGGCATGGTAGTACATGCTCCTAATCCCAGCACTTAAGAGGCATAGGCAGGCAGATAGATATCTGTGAGTTCAAGGTCAGCCTAGTCTACATTGTGATTTCAAGGACAACCAGATTTATATAGAGTCTGTTTCAAAAAAACAAAAAGGAAAATGAAAGGGAGGGAGTGAGGGAAGAAAGAAATAGTAAAAAGGAAAGAAGAAAGGGAAGGAGGGAGGGAGGGAGGAAGACAGGGAGAGATAAAGAGAGAGAAAGAAAGGCTTAAGAATGAAGTAAAGGATCATAGGAAGAACGTGAAGTAAGGCAGCTGGTGGGTCGGGCTAGAAGGAGAAAAGGAAAGGAAGCAGGAAGTAAGGTAATTTCAATTAAAAATGTTCTTAAATTTTTTAATTTTATAAAAGATCTGTAAGACATTCTGCTTCCTCCGTGTTTGTAGAAGTGTGATTTGGTTCCGTAGTGTAATTAAGAAGCTGCAGGGTCTCTGGTCTCACTTACTGGTCTTTCCCCTTCCGGTCATCCGGCCGCCTTCACCATCGGGATACTGGGAATACACCGTGATGGTGTATGGAGTGTCGGGCTTCAGTTTCTGCAGGAGCACACTGTTCTGCCGTCCTCCTACTGTGGTCTTGAGGAAAACACTTCTTGGTAAGCATCAGCCTTACTCTTTCCAAGTCACTAATTTATTCTTTCTCTGAGGGAACTATTTGAGACCCTTGCCAAGTTCTGGAGCCCTGTCCCACAATGAAGGCTTAAAATATATCTCATGGCATAATTTTATATGTAGAGTATGTGTCTCGAGTCATGAAAAAGGATTCCAAACTTTAAACTGGAGCTCAAAAAAAAAAAAAAGATAGTTCAACTTGCAAGCCGCCAACACTGCAAAATTTCATCCAAAACACATTTCACAGAACTCTTCCCAAAAATAAGGCATTAATCATAAGTAAGCTACAAAGGGTCTTTTAGATACCAAAGAACTGTGTAATTTTACAGGCTCCACACCATTCAGTATTATTCTTGTTATTTTACAGATGGTTTTTATTTGCTTTAGAAACACATTTAAATGGTTGGGCAAAGGATGTAAAGCTCTTGGTGTTTCCCCCAAACGCTGCCACTCTAACAGCATTAGCTGTGTAAACCACGTGACCAGACCCCTCGCCAAGCCACACTCAGGCAGTGGTTCCCAGTGATCTCCATGATACCAGCCTTGAGGTATGAACGTCTCAATTTCCTCCAATTATGAAGGAAGTTTGAAGTTTTTAATTCATTAGTCAAAGCCATCTTGCTATCTTGTTGAAAGAAAATTTGTACGATTTGTTAACAGTCTACTGAATTCAAATGTTTATGCCATGGTAATTAAAGTCACATGAAAATGGCACGCAAATGGAGCGCTGCCCACGGGAAGGGCTCATGGAAAGGTCTGGATGAATTAGCACTAACAGATGTTTCCAAGTTAGCACCCATTCACTCAAACGGTCGGAGTTCCAGAAAAAGAGAAAAAAACACTTCATGGATCACTGTAGCCACCTCAGTTTGAAGAAACTGAGTTACAATGGCTAATTTCAAACCATCTCCTCTCCGGTCGTGGAAGAAAAGAGTTCGGATGGACAGAGCTGTGTTTGTGAAACTTTTGATATGTAGCAGGTCGGGAGGGCTTAGTTAGGAGACCTAATATAAGGAAGGAAATGGGTGTCTACTTATATCTCCCATCCAACTTTCCAAAATAAGCACAGAGTTAGTGATTTGTTGCTTTGAGTATTTCATAGACTGCCATTCCAATGGGATTGGAGCATCTGTGGTCCAGCTAAGTTCATTTGCTAGGCAAGAGCCTTTACTGCATGCAAGTACCCACTGCCAACCTGAATTCTGCTAACCTTTGAAACTGATGAGAGATATGATCCACTTGCTTGAGCTCAACACATTTAATATTGATTATTCAAGCCTTGTCTCTCTGTGAGGTTATATAAGGAAATAATATAACCCATACCCCGCTTCCCAAAGGGCCAGCAAAGCTCTAGAGCTCATCAAAAGACATTTGAAAATGAATCTGAAAACATAACCCTGTCTGTATAAAAATTGTGCATCTCATAAAAGGAAAAGCTGGAGGGATCCCAGAGAAGTCACTAAATTAAATGAGGGGGGCATACAAAGACTCTATTAAATAAGGGAGGGCTGGAACAGCAAAAATGACAGCTCAGCTCCATGCATTACTCCCGTTCTCAATTTCCTCCATTTGGTAAATATTTTTAATTAGATCAATGGACTTCTAGATCTGGAAACAAAAGATCTGATGAAATCAGAACTATCGATGATCTACCTTGACTCAAGAAGGTTTTAGATGTCACCATGCTAATTGGGCACATGTATGAACTTGCTAACTATCAGGTCCCACCAGAGCATCCTGTGTGTCTTAGTCATGCACTCCAGAGGGAGAGTCAGCTAAATTCAAATGATTCTCTCCAATACAGGAAATCCTACATGCCCTAACAAGATGAATATTGTAAATGCTCCAGGGAAATAGCTGAAAAGCAGCAGGCAGAGCATACCCATGTTACACATTTTATATAACAAATTACCGTTTGTTCATTGCCTTCTCCTGTCGAAGGCTGATAGGTGATTCTGTACTTCTGCACACGACCACTAGCAGGATCCCACTTAACAGTCAAGCTGTTAGATGTGGCATTGTACACCTGAAGGTTCCGTGGACCACTTTTTGGAGCTGAAAGAAGATTGTTAAAAAAACATATTTAGCACATAGAACAATCCCCCAATACACTAAAAACCAAGAGCAAACAAACAAACAAAATCTGTATAATTCCCAGGAAAATCAAGAGAGCTATGTACCACTGGGTTTAGAATTAAATTTAAACTAACAATAAGGTCATTGAATATTAAATGGTTATTTGGTACTGAATGAATGTGTTCCCCCAAACTTTGTCCTCTTGAATAGTGAAGCCCTCATGCTCAATGCAGTAGAATTTGCAAATGGGGCTTTTGACAATGATGTCATGAAAGTGGGTCCCTCAAGGGAGATTAGTCTTTATAAATGGAAGCATTTTCTGTCTGCCACATAACAGCGAGATGAATTCAGATCCCTGCCCAAGAACAGAACTGGCTGCCATTGTATCTTTATCTTAGACATCCTATTCTACAGACATTTTTTGGTGGTACTAGAGATTGAAGGTAAGGCTTACAGATGATAGGCAAGAGCTCTACTACTGACCCTTCATTATGCTATGTTTTATTATTATTATTATTATTATTATTATTATTATTATTATTATTATTATTATTTACTTATGGTGGAACACCCCTGCCACACAATTTGAAGGAGTCAATTCTCTCCTCCAAAAACTCGGTGGATACTGCAGCTTTAACTAAGTCTGTCAGGGTTGGCGGCAAGCACCTTGGCCTGCTGAGTCATCTTGACCACCCTTGTTTGTTTGTTTTTTATTATAAATCAGGATCTCACTAAATTGACCAAATTGGTCTTGAACACATGATTCTCTTCAGCCTCCCAAGCAACTGGAATTACAGGCCTGCAGCACCACATCTACCTTCTAGTCTCCAGAATTATCAGCATATTCATTTTTGCTGCTTATGCCATCCTATATTTTGTTACGGAAGCCCGAGCTGACTCATACACTCTTCAAAAAGTAACAGAAAAAGCAAGTGTCTCAAGAAAGGCCACTCCTGGAAAAGGCAAACCTCGCTGTTAAAATGAAGAAGGCCTTTTCACAATGGATTTGATGACCTTATTTGTGAATTTAAACTATGTTCATTCAGACAATCCAAGAGGTTAACTTTTTACCTTGTGTTGTTAAGGGTATCAGACGCACTAAAAGAAAACAGAATTTGTAAATCGTTAGTGATGCAGCTGTAGCCCCTTTTCTTAACATTTAATTTTGAACTATCAAAATCCTATTTAGACGTTAAACACCTACGTGTGCGCTCTGTGCCACTCAGGTCCTCGCTTTCAGACTCATCTGGATAGATGGCAGTGATGGAGACTTCATACGGAGTATTGGGGTTCAGATTTTCAAACACCAAAGTATTTTCATCTCCATTTAAAATGGTCTTAGATAAAAAGGAAAAATCATATGCACACTAAATTAATATCCATTTAGATGATGCATCCCCAATAACATTGTGCTGACAGGTGAATGCCCGAAGCCAACTGTCAAAGATGATTTTTTTTTCTGTAAAGGAAGGTGGTGCTTTGAATAAGAAATCTGTCATAGACCCGGGCATTTGAATACTCATTTGCTGGTGCTGTTTAGAGAGACCAAAGGGAGGTACGCCTGGCTGGAGGAAGTACATCACAGAGGTGGGCTTTAAGAGCTTACAGCCTTGCTCCACTTCTAATTTGCTCCTAGCTTGCAGTTGAGGACATGATCCCCCAGCTTCCCGCTCTGGCTGCCATGTCTGTCTGCTGGCTTTCGTATCAGCAAATGGAAAGAGAATGGGACAGAATGGAAAGATGGAGAGAGCTAATGTTACCTCCATCTTATCTGGGTTTCCAACAGGTGCCCAAGTTATTCTGTAGAGAGACACATCTGAAGCTCCATGATCCCAGGTACCCCTGAAACTCTCCGGTGTGACTTCAGTAAACTGGAGGTTGGTTGGGGCTGGAACACGCCCTATCATAAGAAAAGGCAAGACTATGTGTTTCAGTGGGAACTATGAATTTCATTTAATATAATTAAAATATTTTATTTTAAAGGATATGGTAAAAAACAAAACTGCCAAAACATAGCATTAGAATGAAATATTTTATCAGTTTATCTCATTTGAAAAACAACATAGGGCAAGCAGTGTATGGTTATAATGTATAGATTACTAAAATATGTAAAATGCATAGGTCTGCTGAGATGATGGTCTTTTTAAAGTACTATTCAGTAACACTTTTCTATTGGTGTGGTTCCCAAACTTTTTGTATACCAATACTTTAAGGATCTAGTGTAACAGCAATATACAACATGCAAACTGTGACCTGCAGTTGGGCAGCTCATGGTCCTCACACAGTCTCATTGATCCCAGAGATCCAATGATTTCCATTAAAAGATATTGCATCTTAGAGACAGTACAATAGATACCATTGAAATTCAGTAAATTGAGATATATATTTAAAAAAAACAATATTCTAGTAAATTGGAAATCTTAGAAAACATGAGTGGATTTCTAGATGGATATCACCTACCAAAAATTATCCAGAGCAGATAAACAGCTTAAACAGATCTACAAACAACAATATTGAAACCACAATCTAAAAAAAAGTAAAAAGTCCAATGATGTTGGAAGGAGTGGGGCAGATCCTATAGGAGTTGGAAGGAAGAGATGGAGAGTAGGTATGCTCAAAATAAATTGTATTCATTTATGAATGGCTCAAAGAATAAAGAAAATATTTTTATATAAAAAAATTCCAGTCTGGAAGGGATGGCACACACTTTTGATTCCAACATTGGAGAGGCAGAGACAAGCAGATATCTATGAGTTTCAGTACAGCCTGGTCTATGTAGGAATTTCCAAGCAAACCAGGGATATATAGGGAGGCCCAGTCTCAAAAGATAAATTCCTGACCCAAACATATTTACTGCTGAATTTTATCAGACCAAGAAATAAATAACCAAACAAAAATTGTAACTTCAATGATTTTCTAAATGTTCCATTAAAAAAAGAAAAGGAATAAATGCTACCAAACTCTTTTAACAAAGTCAGTATTACCCTGATCCCAAAACTAA
This sequence comes from Mus caroli, assembly GCF_978045245.1. Taxonomy (NCBI): domain Eukaryota; kingdom Metazoa; phylum Chordata; class Mammalia; order Rodentia; family Muridae; genus Mus; species Mus caroli. Next base: position 78,415,235 of record NW_028227266.1, read on the forward strand.
TAAAGACCAAGAACAAAATTATAAGGCAATCTTCCTGATGAACATAGATGCAAAACTCATAAAAAAAAACACTTAAAAATAAATTCAAGAACACATCAAAAGATCATTGGCCATGATTAACTTGGTTTTATATCAGGTAGCCAAGGATATAAACGACCTCTATAAGGAAAGGCTGAAGAAAGAAATTAAAGAAGACACTAGGACATGAAAAGAACTCTCATACTCATGCATTTAAGGAACAGACATCTGAAAATGTCTGTCTTACCTAAAGCAATCTAAAAATTGAATAGAATCTCAGGCAGACTTCCAGTGTCATTCTTCATAGAAATGTTTTTTAAAATATGCCCATATAACAAACAAACAAAAATAAATAAATAAATAAGCCCTAAGCAAAAAGAACAACATCAGAGGTACCATGGTAGAGGATGTCAAACTATGTTACAGAGTTATACTACAAAGAACAGCATGACACGGACTCAAAAAAGAAAGCAAATGCATGGTTTGATGGAATAGAGGACCAAGACATAATGCAGCTACATCAATTTGATTTTTGACAAAAACATCAAAAATAATACACTCCTGGCAAAGACAATGCACTTGATATCTAGTGCTAAATATACTACATATCACATGTAGAAGAATGAAACTAAATCCCTATTTCTCACCCTGAAAAAAAATAATTCAACCCCAAATGAACCAAAGACCTTAATATAAGATCTGAAAGTGTTAGATAAGAGTAGAGAAAATGCTTCAAGATATTAGACATAAGCAAGGACTTTATAAACAGTATTAGAGTCACTCCAGAAAGAGTAACGATTGACAAAGACTATCACTCCTGAACTCTCATCACCAATCATGTCCCTATTTCCTGGTATTCAAAACCTACTGTATGAGAGTATACGCAAACCCATGGGAAGTTTGTTCTAGGAACAGCGTTAAAACGGCTATGGAAATAGATAGTGGTACCACTTCCATAGTACAGCTCAAAACAACTCAACTATTAAGGATGCCTTTTTAGATCCACCTAAGATTTCAACTCTTAGCTTTTGAAAGCATGCATTGAAAGCATTAATCTCATTGCTGAATTATCTATTTCCTGATGGTTCCTCTCTTTTTATCTGTGGTATACACAGAACTGTTGACTTGCAGCGGCATCTTCTTCTCTATCTGTGATTTCTTTCTTACCAGATAAGAACTGACAGCAAGGAGAAAATGAAAGTGGTTACAAGAGCTCCCATCACAGTCAAGTTTAAAAGAGAGAGAAATGTGCATGTCTGAATGAAGGAGTGGGTTGTAGCACTGACACTACCCTGATCAAATCTAGACAAAGTGGCACCAACAAAACAGATGCTGACTGTGGGTGTGGGTTAACAGCCAGCCCTCCTACTGTATCCAAGGCAAAGATGTTAGACTCTGGCTTCTGCAAAAGTTCCAGACCTTGGTGCTATTCCCACCATTAGATTACAGATGAGGTCCAGAAAGCTATTTAGATTCTCTAGATGTGTGCTGTACTGTGGGAACCACTAGCCACATGTGATATTGAAAAGTTAATGTGGCTAGCCTAAACTAAGATGCATTGTGAACACAAATATTAGAACTATCTCCAGAAAGTGTGAGACAACTTATAATTATACTGAAGTGTTGAAATGATAATTTAATTTTACCTGTCACTTTATCTTTTTTTTTAATGCAGATGCTGGAGATTTTTAAATTACATTTGAGGCTCCTGTTGTTAGTTTAGGATAGCACTGGCTGTCAGCTTTCATTTTAATCAATATTATGATCAAGTTATTATAAATTGAGCACTTGATTAGATCATTATATGCCCAGCACTGAGTTAAGTAATTAAATCAGGGGGTAGAGATACAAAATAAGATCCTCGGCCTTCACTAGGAAGGAACCAGGAGGATGGAGTAACTATGAAAGGAACAGTAGGCCTGATCACTGAGTCAAACACTACAGAAAAGGCAAAGCATGGTATTGGAACAGAATGGAGCAATGGAGCAGGTTATCCTGGGTGTCTGTGTCATACTGTTCCTGAGGCCACCTCTCTCCTTCTGGGGTCTGACTTCCCATTCTGAGTCCCACTCATCTGATCATCCTTTCATGACCCTGGGACTTTCCATTACCCTTTTATCTTGACAGCTAAATTGTGACCTGCTGAAGGGAAAGAGGCTTATGTGTTCTGTTTCTCCTGATAGCATTTTACACAAGAAGAAAATATGAGAAAGCAATCTACAGACCCTAGTATCATCAATGCTGGCCAAAGAACATTGAGAAACAAAATGTCTCAGTAAGTAGAGATTTGCAAACATGTTAAGTATTTCCAACATGTCCATAAAACAGGGTGCAACTCACGGGTTGTATCATAAGCAGTCGCTGGGGGAGATGTGCCCTCATCATACACTGCAGAAACGCTCACTGTGTACTGGGTTTGAGAGGACAGGTCTTTGAGGATAGTGCTGGCCCTTGATCTGTCCACCTCCACCTGTAACAGGAAGAAAGCAGTGGGGGCCTCTTAGAAAGGATTTTCTCTGGCCTCTCTTCTGCTGCTTACTAGAGCTCTCAGCAGAAAAACACAAGGATCATTATACCAAAAAGTCAGGATTTTCAGTTTGCATAAAATTCCAGAAAATGGGCACAACTTAAATGTTCCAAAGTAGGAAAAAAATGTATGTTCTAGAGCCATGACAACCTGATTTTTCAGGCAAGCAGTGACTGCCTGTGGCTTCAATCAAAGAAACTATGTTTATCTGCATCTTTTAATATTATTGTCTTACTACTTTCAGAAATGATCTTTTATACAAATCTCATTTGTAATGCGTAAGAGCTTTGAGACCCACTGACCAGTTAATTCCATTTGAAATGAAAATCCAAAATTAAACAGATGTGTACAGACATATAAAATAACTTGTACAATATATAAATGACAAATATATACAAAGGAAGGAAAGGTTGGTTTCACAAAAAAATGCCTCTGGAATTCTGGCATTAAAATTCCCTCAAGAGCACCGAATTATTTTTTTACTAATTCACTTTATATCCCACTCATTGCCCCCTTCTAGTCAACCCCTTCCCTTCTCCTCTGAGCAGGTGGGGGTTGCCCTGGGTATCACACACACACACACACACACACACACACCCTGACACTTCAAGTCTCAGCAAGGCTAGGCACTTCCTCTCCCACTGAGGCCAGACAAGGCAGCCTACCTAGAAGAACATATCCAATGTACAAGCAACAGCTTTTGGGCTGCCCTTGGAAGAGCACCCAATTTTTAAACCCATCTTCCAAAAAACAGCTTCTTCATTTTGCTCCCATTTTGAATCACATTACAACGTAAAAAGTTGTGCATCCCAACATCACCTCAAAAAAGATCAGTCTGAAAGACACAGTCCTCTAATAGCCTCTTCCTCCTTTCTCCCCGACCTGCCCAACTGACTATCTTACCATTATCTAACACATTCCCTTTCCTCCCCCAACCCCCACATCTTCTCACAACCTTGTATTTTTAGAACATTTGGAATTTTTAGTCATTCATAGACTAGAGAGTACCATATAAGGCAACTAGATGAGAAGGAAATACCTCACAGATTCTATAACTCTTTATCTACTGATGGATGATGTTTTTGAGATTAAAATCACACAGCAGAACATTTCCAAACTAAATCTAACACAGTCCAATATATTACTGATTTTCAAAACAATGTTTTGACTGCACAAGTTTTCTGTCTTTCATTAACAAAGTGACAAATATTCAAAACACATTATCATCCAGCCTAGATAAGGTTATTTTGCTAACCCTTGCAGGAACACAACTATTTCCATATCCTTTCTCATCTCCAACCTACCTCTTTGAACTCCTCATCTGGAGTTTTGTATCTAACAATGTACTTGCGAACTTTTCCAAGCACAGGTTCCCAGACGACATTCATGGTGCTGTGGGTCACATCTCTGAGTTTCACATCCTGAGGTCTGGGTAAAGGCACTGAAGAAGTACAAGCCATTAGAACCAGATGTGAGTCACAACAGAGCCTTCAGTATCTGAACAAGCTTTTCAAGAAGAAAACTTAAAGCTATGTAGCTAAATGATTTTTGTTTGTTCGAATTTTGTTTTTTCAAGTCAGGGTTTCTCTGTGTATCCCTGGCTATCCTGAAACTCACTCTGTAGACCTGGACTTGAACTTGGGGATCCACTTGCCTCTGCCTCCCAAGTGCTGGGATTAAAGGTGCGTGTCACCATGCCCTGTTTGATTTTTAAATAGCAATACCATTTTTTCAACACATAGTTGCTTTATTCTGTAGAAAGCCTTTTAGAAAGAAGATATGTGCTTTTATTTCACTGCTGACTTATTGTTTACATGATAATCTCCCAGTCCAACTAACACTATTTGCTACTCAGCCATAAATGTCTTTAGGCATTTATATGTCATCAGATATTTAAATAACTTAATATTGAAAATGAAATCTATCAAGGGATGCTCCCTTAAGATGTTATAGATCTCTTGATAACCTTTCAGAACTTGACAGTAAGACCCTATGCCTGAAGATATCACATACCTGAGACATAGAACATGGAGAATTCAAGCTGGTGCTGACTTAAAAACTGCATCCTAGTGATTAGTTTTCATGGTGGTATAGAGTTATATACACCGTCAGAGGGGGGAAGTAGTCATCATTCTTATACAACTGTGAACCCTGAGAGCTACAATAATGACTGGCCTAGTAACATGCTTACTGATACAACAGTGGCACAAATGTCATGGGAGTAACCAACCATGTTCTGATTTGATTTAAGTCCTGCTCCACAAGATGAAATATATACTTATCACCACCATTATCAAAGCCAACAATCTCTGACTGTGCAGGTCATAATCCATAGAGGAAAACTTACTTCTATTACTCTGAGAGATAAATATAATATTAGATCAATTCTTGATAACATCATTTTATCTATAAATTAATGCATCTCTGAGCATCCTCAGAGAAGTTCATTGCAGTATATGGTGAGTAACAGGGAGAATGATAACTGGTCAGGGTGTAAAGAAAAGATTACAAAGATTCAGCCCTAAATAGGACAACTATATAACAACCCAAAGCTCAGGAACAACTTCTGAAATAGGGGACAAAAAATATTTTAAGAGCTAGACATGGTAGACAACTACAAGGCCACAGTATTCTCTGGTGTATTCAACAGAACAATTACACATACAAACTCACAGGAATTGTGACAGCATGCATAAGATCTGTGCAAGTTCAAGCCAGACAAAGCCAAGCCTGGAGATTGGAGAGAGGCATGAAGTTCCATCCTTGCTGAATAGCCGTTGGCAACTGATGCATTCTGGTAGAGAGTGTGGCCCTGATGAACTGAATATGTTTCATTGAATAGATCCATGTGGCCAAGAATATATGGGCAGCACAAATTGGACTCAATGGGTTTAAAAAGAAAACAGAACACAAAGTTGGGAGAGTAGGGAAGAGAGGCAGCTCTGGTAAACACCAGGGGATGGATATGATCAAAGTGTGTTGCATGAAAGTCTCAAAAAATTAATATAAAAGAATATTATGGGAGATGCTCTATAAACTGCTTATGAGCGTGAAAAATAAAAATGGGTCAGTGGTAGGTACCCACTAAAATTGTAAGTTGTAAGAACAACTATATTTGCCTAAATGGTTGGGGAAAAAAATCTAAGAAAAAAAAATCAAACAGAGATTGATTACCTTCTTAAAAAGGAGAAGATAGACTACAGCCTGTGTTCTTCCCAGGAGGTCCACAGAAACCAAAGTCAAATGTGAGAATCTTGCCCAAATACCCATACCAGCTGGCACAACCATAGGGCCCAATTGACACAAGACCCACCTCCCCCACTACTGACCATCCCAAGGTCCACATTCCTTCTAGCCCACTTCCTCACCTGGGCCAAATCAGCAGCCTGATACCCACCCAAAAGCTATAGTGTGTAAGCCCCCCAGAAGGTCAGCAGTAAACAAAGGCACAGGAGGCCTGGAGTAACCAGGGGCATAGGATGCCTGATTTAATCAGAGACAGAGGAGGGCCACCCTAGCCAGAGACAATGCTGCCTGCCTCCTAGGAGACCAGCCCTAACTTAGAGGCCAGTTCCAGTCAGAGACACCCAGGCCAGGTAACACTAGAGAGAACCAGATGGCCAGAGTCAAGCACAAAAACATAAGTAACAGAAGCCAATATACTTTGGCACCATCAGAACCCAGTTCTTCCACCACAGGAAGCCCTAGATACCCTAACATGCCTGAAAAGCAAGATAATGACCTAAAATCCCATATCATGAAGATGATAGAGACTTTTAAGGAGGATATAAAAAACTGCCTTAAAGAATTACAGGAAAACACAGGTAAACAGGTAGAAGACCTTAAAGAAGAAACAAATCCCTTAGATAAATACAGGAAAATACAATCAAGCAGGTAAAGGATTTGAATAAAACAGTCCAAGACCTAAAAAAGAAAGTAGAAACAATAAAGAAAACACAAAGGGAGGCAGTCCTGGAAATGGACAACTTAGGAAAGAGATTAGGAGTTACAGATACAAGCATCACCAACAGAATGCAAAAGATAGAAGAGATAATCTCAGGTATAGAAGATCCCATAGAAGAAATTTACACATCAATCAAAGAAAATACAAAGTATAAAAATCTCCTAACCCAAAATAATCAAGAAATTAAGGACACAATGAAAAGATCAAATCTAAAAATAATAGGAATAGAAAATTATTTTTTATTAATTTAATAATAAATTAATTATTATTATTTTCTCAAAGGGCCAGAAAACAACCTCAAGAAAATCATAGAAGAAAATTTCCCTCAATTAAAGAAGGAGATGGCCATCAATGTACAAGAAGCCTATTGGACGTGAAATAGATTGGACAAGAAAAGAAAATCCTCTCATCACATAATAATCAAAACACTAAGTGCATAGAACAAAGAACGAATATTAAAATATGTAAGGGGAAAAGACCAACTAACATATAAAGGCAGACCTATCAGAATTACACCAGAGATATCAACAGAGATTCTAAAAGACAGAAGATCCTGTACAGATACAGACCCTAAGAGAGCGCAAATGCCAGCCCAGAATACTATACCTACTATTCTCAATCATCATAGATGGAGAAACAAAGATATTCTATGACAAAACCAAATTTAAACAATATTTTTCTACTAATCCAGCCCTACAGAGGATGCTGGAATGAAATTTCCAATGCAAGGAGGACAACTGCACACAAGAAAACATGAAAAATTAAACATTTCACAACAAACCCAAAAGAACAGAATCATACACACATAATACCACCTCCAGCAACAAAAATAACAAGAACTAACAATCATCTATCTTTAATATCTCTCAACATCAATGGACTCAATTCCCCAATAAAAAACACAAGCTAACAGGCTGGATTCATAAACAGGATCTAGCATTTTGCTGCATACAAGAAACAAACCTCAGTGACACTACCTCAGAGTAAAAGTTGGGGGAAAAAAAGTTTTCAAAGCAAATGGTCCCAAAAAACAAGCTGGAGTTGCCACACTAACATCCAATAAAATAGACTTTCAACCAAAAGTTATCAAACAGGTTGGGGAAGGATACTTCATATATATCAAAGGAAAAATCCACCAAGATGAACTCTCAATTCTGTATATCTATGCTCCAAATGCAAGGGCACCCACATTTGTAAAAGCAACTTTACTAAAATTCAAAACACACATTGAACTTCACACAATAATAGTGAGAGACTTCAACACCCCACTCTCACCACTGGACAGGTCACTGAAACAGAAACTAAACAGACACAGTGACACTAACAGAAATTATGAACCAAATGGATTTAACAGATATCTACAGAACATTTCACCCCAAAACAAGAGAATATACCTTCTTCTTGACACCTCATGGAACCTTCTCCAAAACTGACCACATAATCAGACATAAAACAAGCCTCAACAGATACAAGAAGATTGAAATAATCCCATGCATTCTAGCAGATAACCACAGATGAAGGTTGGACTTCAATAACAACAAAAACAACAGAAAGCCCACATACTCATGGAAACTGAACAACTCTCTACTCAATGATAACTTGGTCAGGGAAGAAATAAAGAAAGAAACCAAAGACTTTGTGGAATTCAGTGAACATGAAGACATAGCATACCCAAATTTATGGGACACAATTAAACCAGCACTAAGAGGAAAATTCATAGTACTAAGGGCCTTCATGAAGAAATTGGAAAGATCCCATACAAACAACTTAACAGCACATCTGATAGTTCTAGGGTAGAAAGAAGTAAAAAGGAGCAGACAGCAGGAAATAGTTAAACTCAGGGCTGGAATCAACCAGTTAGAAACAAAGAGAACTATACAAAGAATCAACAAAACCAAGAGCTGGTTCTTTAAGAAAATTAACACAATAGGTAAACCCTTAGCCAAACTAACTAAAGGGCACAGAGACAGTATCCAAATTATCAAAAATAAGAAAAAAAAAAAAAGACTTAACAGAAACTGAGAAAATACAAGAACTCATCAGAACCTATTACAAAACCTATACTCTACAAAACTGGAAAATCTAAATGAAATGGATGGCTTTCTAGACAGATATCACATGCCAAAGTTAAATCAAGATCAGGTAAACTGTCTAAACAGTCCCATAACTCCTAAGAAAACAGAAATAGTCATCGAAAATCAAACCAAAAAAAGCCCAGGGCTAGATGATTTTAGTGCAAAATTCTACCAGACTTTCAAAGAAGAGCTAATACCAACACTCCTAAAACTATTCCACAAAGTAGAAACAGAAGGAACACTACCTAATTCATTCTATGAAGCCACAATTACTCTGATACTTAAACCACACAATGGCACAACAAAGAAAGAGAACTTCAGACCAATCTTGCATATGAATATTGATGCAAAAAATACTCAATAAAATTCTCACAAACCAAATCCAAGAATAGATCAAAGGCATCATTCAACATAATCAAATAGGCTTCATTCCAGGGATGCAGGGATAGTTCAATATATGAAAATCCATCAACATAATACATTATATAAATGAACTCATGATAAAAAAAACCACATGATTATCTAACTAGATGCTGAAAAAGCCTTCCACAAAATACAACACCCCTTCATGTAATAAGTCCTGGAGAGATCAGGAATTTATGGCATATACCTAAACATAATAAAAGCAATATATACCAAATAAACAGCCAACATGAAATTAAATGGAGAGAAACTTGAAGCAATCCCACTAAAATCAGGGACAAGACAAGGTTGCATACTCCCCCTCTGTCTAGTCAATATAGTTCTCAAAGTTCTAGCTGAGCAATTAGACAACAAAAGGAGATCAGGGGGAAGGAAGAAGTCAGAGAATCACTATTTGTACATGATATGATAGTACACATGAGCAACCCCCAAAATTCTACCAGAGAACTACTAAAGCTGACAAACAACTTCAGAAAAGTGGCAGGATATAAAATTAACTCAAACAAATCAATAACGTTCCTTTATACAAATGATAAACAGGCTGCAAAAGAAATTAGGGAAAAACACCCTTCACAATAGCCACGAATAGTAGGTGTAACTCTTACCAAGCAATAAGAACTTCAAATCTTAAAAAAAAAAAAGAAAGAAAGAAAGAAAGAAAAAGAAATTGAAGAAGACCTCAGAATATGGGAAGATTCCCCATGCTCATGAATTGGTAGAATTACCATAGTGAAAATGACCATCTTACCAAAACCAATCTACAGATTCAATGCAATCCCCATCAAAATTGTAACGCAATTCTTCATAGACATGGGAAGACATGGAGAGAATTTGAGACAGTTCTCAAATTCATATGGAAAAACAAACAAACAAAACCGCATGATAGCCAAAACAATTATCACCAATAACAGAACTTCCGGGAGAATAACCACCCCTGATCTCAAGTGGTACTACAGAGCAATAGTGAAAAAAAAGAAAGAAAAAAAAAAAACAAAACATTGTACTGGTACAGAAACAGACAGGTCAGTCTGTGGAATAGAATTGAAGACCCAGAAATAAACCCCTACATCTATACACACTTGATCTTTGACAAAAAAAGCCAAAAACATACAGTGGGCAAAAGATAGCATCTTCAATAAATGGTGCTTGTCTAACTGGTGATTGTATGTAAGAGAATGAAAATAGATCCATGTTTATCACCTTGCACAAAGCTCAAGTCCAAGTGGATCAAGGACCTCAACATAAAACCATATACACAGAATCAAATAGAAGAGAAGGTGGGAAAGAGTCTCAAAGTCATTGGCACAGGGGGAAGTTTCCTGAAGTGAACACCAGTGGCTCAGGCTCTACGATCAACAATTGGTAAGTGGGACCTCATGAAACTGAAAAGTTTCTATAAGCAAGACACCAAATGGACAAAAATGGAGAAGAACCTGAGGAAAAGGAGGTCCAGTGACAGGCCCAAATTGTGATCCAGCTCAAGGGGAGGCCCCAAGGCCTGACACTTTCACTGATGCTATGGTGTGCTTAGGACAAATTGGCAACCTACAGATTGGGGGAAAAAAAAACTTCACTAACCCTACATCTGAAAAAAAAAAAGGCTAATATCCAAAATATATAAAGAGTTCAAGAAGTTAACCTCCACAGAAACAAATAACCTAATCAAAAAATGGGGTATAGAACTAAACAGCGATTTCACAAGAGAATAATCTTGAATGGCTGAGAAGCACTTAAAGAATGTTCAAAGTCCATAGTGATCAGGGAAATGCAAATCAAAATGACCCTGAGATTCCACCTCAGAATGGCTAAAATCAAAAACTCAGGTGACAGCACATGTTGGAGAGGATGTGGAGAAAGAGGAACACTCCTCCATTGCTGGTGGGGTTGGAAACTGGTACAACCACTCTGGAAATCAATCTGGAGGTTCCTCAGAAAATTGGAAATAGATCTACCTAAAGACCCAGCTATATCACTCTTGGGCATATACTCAAAAGATGTCCCACCATGCAACAGGGGTACGTATTCCACTATGTTCATAGCAAACTTATTTGTGATAGCCAGGAGCTGGAAACAACCCAGATGTCCCACAAGAGAAAAATGGATACAGAAAATGTATTTCATTTGCACAATGGAATACTACTCAGCTATTAAGAATGAGGACATCATGAGTTTTGCGGGCAAATGTATGGAACTAGAAAATATCATCCTGATGGAGGTAACTCAGACCCAGAGGGACATGCATGGTGTATACTCACTAATAAGTGGATTAGCCAAAAAAGTACAAAATACCCAGGATACCATTCACAGAACTTGAGGCTAACAAGCTGAAGGGCCCAAGTGAGGATTCCTCAATCTCACTTGGGTGGGAGAAGAAAGCAATCACACAAGTGGGGCAGGCAGGGAGGGACCTGGGTGGGAAAGATGACAGGGAGGGTAAGAGTGAACATGATCAGGTATTAGGGAAAACAGGACTGAAGTCCTGAGGGCCAGCAGAAAGAATGGAAACAGGCAACCATAGAACTTGTAGGGGGGGGGGGGCCTCTAGAATGTACCAGAGACCTGAGAGGCAAGAGGCTCTCAGAACTCAAAGGGAGGGACCTTAGATGAAATGCCCTACAGTGCGGGGAGGTAAGTTGTAAAGTCCACCTCCAGTAGAAAGATGGCTCATAAAATGGAGGGATGGACTTGCGTTCCCACAGTCAAAAACTCTAACCCAGAATTGTTCCTGTCAGAAATAACTGCAGGGACAAAAATGGAGAAGAGCCTGAGGAAAAGGAGGTCCAGTGACAGGCCCAAATTGGGATCCAGCTCAGGGGAAGGCCCCAAGGCCTGACATTTCACTGATGCTATGGTGTGCTTACATACAGGGGCCTATCATGACTGCCCTCTGAAAGGCCTAACAAGCAGCTGAAAGAGTCAGATGCAGATATTTACACCCAACCAATGGGCAGAAGATGCTGACCCTTATGGTTGAATTAGAGAAAAGCTGGAAGAAGCTGAAGAGGAGGGTGACCCTATAGGAAGACCAATAACAGCCTCAACTAACCTGGACCCCCAGGATCTCCCAGACACTGAGCCACCAACCAGGCAGCATACATAAGCTGATATGAAGCCCCCAACACATATAAAGCAGAGAACTGCTGGGTCTGGACTCAGTCGGAGAAGATGCACCTAATCCTCAAAAGACTCGGGGGCCCCAGGGAGGTCTGGTGAGGTGGGAGGCGACATCCTCTTGGAGATGTGGGGAGGAGGTGTGGGATTTGGAAGAGTTGGAGGGTGAACCAGGAGCAGGGTAAAAGTCTGGACTATAAAAAACAATTAAAAATAAACCAAAAAAAGGAAAAGAAAATAGGCAGAAGACATTATTCTTTTTCTTTAATTCTTTTTTCTTTCTTTCTCTCTTTCTTTCTTTCTGTTTGTTTGTTTGTTTGTTTGTTTGTTTTGGGGGTTGGTTGGTTGATTGGTTGGTTTGAGACAGGGTCTTTCTACATAGCCTTGGCAGTCCTGAAACTCATTATGTAGACCAGACTAGTCTTTGAACCTACAGGAATCTGCCTGACTCTGCTTCCTGTGCACTGGGATTAAAGTTGTGCACCATCATCCTTGGATCTACTTTTTTTTCTCTTCCTATAATAGATGTTCCTCCTTCTAGCTGCCCACTGGACCGTTTCTCTTCATCCTTCACTTCAACTCTGCAAGTCTCTCTTCTTGAAGCCCTGTTTCTAATGCCGAACTTCTGCGCCCCTCTGTCTTCTCATTGCTTTTGTTTCTTTGCATCTGCATCTTTTCCCTCTTCCCCTTTCCACTACTGAGGTCTAGAACCATTTTCGGATCCCTTATTCCATTTGTCTGACATACCACTGTGAATCTTGGGTTCTCTATCCCAGCCACCACTGAACATGTGTTTCCAATCTGAACCAAATCCCACCCTCTCATGTATCACTACCCCATCCACAAAACCTCAAGCACTGGTTAGGATCTAACAAATAAAAATGATAAATCTTTACATGTTGTCAATAAATTTATACTGGTGGGCTCTTTCTTTTCTCTGCCATATGATTTTTATGTTTTCTCAATATCCTTTTCACCCTTGAAGTTCCTTCTTCAATTTCCTTACAATAGGCTAAAGAGCACTAGATTTAAGCCATACATCTATCACAGAAATTTCTTCTTCTCCAAGCAGAAAACTTCGTAAAGAAGGCAACAAACCTCATCAGCCCAAGACACGGAATAATACACAAAAGAACTGCAGACCAAGAAAGCACCCCACAGCCACTGCTTAGCATCATTCAGAGGTATATCCCCAGCACCAAGCCTGATGACTGGGATATAATGCATGAGCAATGTGTTGTGGGATTGAGTAGATTGATGAGATGACAGACTTGAACTAAGAATTTTTAACTACCAGTTTTCACTTCAACAATGTTTGAACTTAACCCCCTAAATATCCTTCTCCAAACTGTAAATAGTCCCAGTCTCATATATCTTACATAGTGTACTTCATAGATTAAAACATGAACTCTTGGGCTGGAGAAATGGCTCAGCAGTTTCTCCACTAGGTGCTCCTCCAGAGGACCCTGGTTCAATTCCCAGCATCTACATAGAAGCTCAAAACTATCTGTAACTCCAGTTCCAGGGGATCCATGGCACCAGACATGCACATGGTGCACACGTATATGCATGCAGGAAAATATCTATACACATAGAATAAAATAAATAGATCTTCTAAAAAATACACTATTATTTCATGTCCATTCCTTGATTAACACGTTGCCAAGAGCAACTCTAAACTCCATTAATTATATGTCTGAATATAAGCTTCATTAAACATGAAAAGAAAAATAGATATATGTAAAGATGATAGATAGATAGATAGATAGAGATAGATAGATAGATAGATAGATAGATAGATAGATAGATAGATAGATAGTAGGTGATAAGTAGATAGATAGATAGATAAATATGCAGACAGACAGATGATACATAATAGTTAGGTAGGTAGACTGATTGTTGATCAGTCATGACATAACATGACATGACATAACCACGATATTCAGAAGGGTTCTACTTGGAAAGAGAAAGAAAGGATGGTACGGGAATATGAAGTAGGAAGACAAAATAAGGAGCGCACAGTTGATGCCCATTTTTTCATACACTAACTAAAAGGGAAAGACTAATAACTATAACCATGCACTAATTGTCAAAGTATCACTAACATCCGTGTCAATTTTACACCAATAAGAAACAGAAGAAAGCAACATCTTACATGTGACTTCCCGAGCTTTGGCAGGTTCACTAGTGAGGTCATACAGGACGGCCTGGACGGTGACCTCATACTCTGTGTTAGGAAGGAGGCCAGTCAGCTGCACATCATTCACTGTTGGCCCCACACGCATCTACATATGGAAATGCCAGAGGGAAATAAGACATTCAAGTCAAATGCTTCCAATTAGTAGGAAATGCAGTAGAAGCCCATTTGTAACCATTTGTGAACACAGCTTTTACACCCAAATATAAGAACTGGAGATTTTATTTTCTTTTGTGTCAATCATTTTAGTGTGCTACAGGTCACAAACCTCATTTCTGTTTTTTTTTTGGTGGGGAGGGTATGATATTATAAATTGATAATATGTAGTATATGCAGTATAATATGACTGTAATGTAGTAATAAATCTATAAAGTCTGAGAAACCCCAAGTAATTAAGAAACAGCCATCTCTCACCTCTTTGGGCTTTGTTCCTTCTGGAGATCGAGTAGGTTGGTATGATACGATGTAGCCAGTAGCTCCTCCCACAGGCTGCCATTGCACATGCATAGTGGTGGGGCCAACATCATAAATATTCAGGCTAACTACGGGGACTGGCACTAGGAAAATATGAAAGAGGATATCAGCTGGATCCCTGCGAACAAATGTTTCCTATTTTATTAATAAACATATATGCTAAATAGAGAATGTATTGCTTGAGAAATTAATGAGTGACTATAGCTCCTTCCACCCATAAAAACCCATCAGTGTTCATTGCACTGAATTCTCCGGGATACACATTCCAACTAATAAATAGAGGAGAATGCTCAAAGTTCAGATTACAAATGGCATTCCAATGAAGCCAATATGAAAGCCAAAATAGATAAACTTACTGAGACTTTAATCCCTTTTTCTGGAACATCACTAAGCTATTTTTATTCTTTAGTCATAGAACTTAAGACAGAAGTCACCAACACATTGTTTCATTTAATTCTTTTTTTAAAAAACAACAACAACATACTTAAGATACTTAAGATGTAAGTTTCACACATCAATGACTGGGACACAATGGATTTGTCAAAGGCTGGCAGAAGTCTTGCATGTCCCCTCCCCTGTTTGTCTTGGAAATGAAATAATGGAGCTATCTTGTCCCTCTTGCTGTCTCATGTCTGACTTACGGGTTTTCTCTGTGCCCTTCAGAGGCTCACTGTACTCATCTTCAACCACAGAATACACGTTCACCACATACTCAGTCTCAGGCTTCAGATCCTTCAGCACTGTGCTAGTTTCTAGTCGACTCACATAAAACTGGAAGGGAAAATAAAAAAGAATGCTCAACTCCATTCTTCCTGAGAGACCTCTAAACAGCCACCTGCAGGAAGTTTAGAAGATATCCCAGGAGACTTTGCCCTTTATTTTGAGAAATTACTGGATTACAGAGCGATCTCAGGTGACAACGTAATTTATTTTCCCAGCTATGATATCCATGTTTGTAGAAGTAGTAAAATTTGCCATCTTTAGTAAGTTTCCCTTGTCAACTTTATTAGTCTAGTCCAAATTTATGAATCAATTAACTTGTTTGAAAACTTGGACTGATATTCTACAGTACTTAGAAACCATTAAGAACATTTTTAAAGCTATTTCCCTTTAATGAGGTCCAAAAAGAAGCACCTGCCCTGAGAGGAACAGAGTACCACTCTTCATTCATCTCTTGACTTTCTTTCACCCAACATTTTTCTCTGTGCTCTAATGAGGCTCACCCAGTCTTCACTATAGGGAAGAAGTGCTTAAGGGTCACCTGCTCACCTCCTGGCGTTTCCCTCCAGAGACAGGGTAGTATTCCACCTTGTATCTGTCCACACTGTCAGAAGGGGGTGTCCAGCTCACTCTAAAAGAACGGTGAGTTCTCTCTGAAATTACTAAGTTAGTCGGTGCTTCCAAGTCACCTGTGTGTGAAGATAAAAGATACACACTCTCATTTCTGGAGGAAAGTGGTGAAGGAGGAAGTTAGCTTGAAAGAGTGCTGGTCTATATAGAAGTTTTCACAGGCTCCCTTTAACATGGGAAGTAGATGATGAATCTGTACGAAAGCCCATTGCCCATTGGCCTCTCTGAACAAATGGCTAAAGGATTCCTTTAGTCTCAGAAGAGTCAAGCCAGAGTGCCTTGTTCTTCTTGTTCTTCTCCTGTTCTTTCGGAAACCACTAGTTAAAATGTCACCTAGACACAAAACCTCTGAGTCATCTCTCATGCCCTCTCCTCTCTCAACCCCTTCTACATAATTACTAAACAGGACCTAAATCCAGACAATTCTACTTCTTCGTTTTCTAAGGCTAGACCAAGTTCCCTACCCCATTACCATTTCTACACATCTTGTGTTCTATGAAGAAAACACTAGTGGCTTGTCTGTGTTGAGTGTCTTTAGAGCACTTATTTCTTCTGTGTTTTATGTTCATACCAGCCTTATTTATAATAGCCAGAAGCTGGAAAGAACCCAGATGACCCTCAACAGAGGAATGGATACAAAAAAATGTGGTACATTTACACAATGGAGTACTACTCAGCTATTAAAAAGAACGAATTTATGAAATTCCTAGGCAAATGGTTGGACCTGGAGGGCATCATCCTGAGTGAGGTAACACAATCACAAAAGAACTCAAATGATATTTACTCACTGATAAGTGGATATGAACCCAGAAACTTAGTATACCCGAGATATAAGATACAATTTGCAAAACACATGAAACTGAAGAAGAACGAAGACCAAAGTGTGGATCTTTGCCCCTTCTTAGAATTGGAAACAATCACCCATGGAAGGAGTTACAGAGACAAAGTTTGGAGCTGAGACAAAAGGATGAACCATCTAGAGACTGCCATATCCAGGGATCCATCCCATAATTAGCCTCCAAACGATGACACCATTGCATACACTAGCAAGCGTTTGCTGAAAGGACCCTGATATAGCTGTCTCTTGTGAGACTAGGCCGGGGCCTAGCAAACACATAAGTGGATGCTCACAGTCAGCTATTGGATGAATCACAGGGCCCCCAATGGAGGAGCTAGAGAAAGTATCCAAGGAGCTAAAGAGATCTGCAACCCTATAGGTGGAACAACATTCTGAACTGACCAGTACCCCGGAGCTCTTGACTCTAGCTGCATATGTATCAAAAGATGGCCTAGTCGGCCATCACTGGAAACAGAGGCCCATTGGACACGCAAACTTTATATGCCCCAGTACAGGGGAATGCCAGGGCCAAAAAATGGGAATGGGTGGGTAGGGAAGTGGGGGGGAGGGTATGGGGGACTTTTGGGATAGCATTGGAAATGTAATTGAGGAAAATACGTAATAAAAAAATATATTAAAAAAAAAGAATGAAAACTAGCAAACATCAATATTTTTAAATATGGCTATAGGCATATTTAAATAGCCTGTGGTTGTGCTTCCTGTGGGAAGATATGGGTAAAACAATGTGTAACAGTAACTAGAAAATTAAAAATTGATGTGATAAATACATTAAGACCAACAGCAAGTTGTTACAAATAATGATTTAAAGAGAGAGGAGTTGCTCTTATGTGACCATGAGCATGACAAATCACTTTCATACATACTCCTCTGGGTTTCTTTATAAGTCCAAATTGAGTGAGTATGTCTGCTCTTAGCAGTTGGGTCAAAATCAAGCTTGCAAAATTATCAAGTTGTTTTATGGCCTGGGAAATTTCAATGACTGCAACTATTACATAGTTGATAAAAAACAATAAAGGAAAAAAAAACAGATAAAAGATGTTTCCATCCCCATTCAAAGTTCACTCCAATTGAATAAAAAAAAGACAATTCTCTCAGTTCACCCAAAGCCAGAAGCCTACAAATTCTGGCTGCCCAGCTGGTCTGTTTCTCCAGGGAAAAGACCAGTCTTTTGTTCAAAATTCAAAAGAGAATATCTGCAAAAGTCTGAAGACAGACGTACAAGAAAGAACATGAAATATGCAGCGTGGATGTAACCAAGGACACAGACCTTCAGAAGTGTTTCTGCCACACTGTTCGAGTTCATTCTGCCCCTCTGAAACCACTGTCAGCTAATGACACACTGCTTCTACACAATCCCCATGTTTAAGAGAAATGTCCTCACACTCTAAGAATCATGGATCTATCATTAATTCTGCAAAGCCCTTCAGTATTGCTGCTTCCAATGTCTTGTCCTACAGTTTGCACAGAGATTAACCATTCTATGCCCTCCACTGTCACTACAAACCCAGTTATGATATTGTTTCTAAACCATAATCTGTTTTCCATGGTTACATCATGCAAAGTCCCACAACAGCACCCCTATCCATCTGACCCTAACTAGGTAACTGTTCTAGATCTATGTCTTCTTGTGATTTCGTATGGTCTAAGCTTTAAGGCTGTAACTTCTTTTCACATTTGGGGATTATCAGTGCAGAGCATCAGACCTGAAAATCTGCAGCTGAAGAAAGGAAATCAGACATAAGATGTCTTCCCTATACATTAGGAAGCCGAAAAAAAAGCTACCAAACATTACTGAGCAAGCCAAATTGGTCAACTTTTAAGTCATAGCTATCTGAATAATGTAGCACTGAAGTGAAGCTGCCCCGCCCCCAAGCAGGTCTGTGCTAGAATAGGAGTGTCTGTCAACTCTCTTTCCATTATTTTGTCTCTTCCCACTTTTGTTTGCATCAACTAAGCCATATAACCTAAATAAATCCTTAAATAAGCTAGAAACCATTTCTTAGTTTGGTGCCATCCCCGCCACACACACACACACACACACACACACAAATCATTTTAAAGTGAACTAAAGCAGTGTCCCTTAACTAGGACGTTCCTCAAAGCAGACATCTAGCACCAGTAATGGCAATTCTGCAAACATCTGGAACCATTTCTACTGTGTCTATGAGGTTAAATTCATTCTAACTTTCCCAGAACCAAAATAAATTAATGGAAGGCAGTTTTACTCTAATATTCCTATATAAAAAGAAAGAAATTTTCACATGTAACAAGGACCAAGTCTCATAATTAACTTGCACAAAGCCCTCAACTATTTACCATGTACCAGATGCAGATACTAAAAATTGCCCTGTTATCTTTAGTCACCACAACTCAGGGGATCTCCTGGTATCGAGGAGGCAGAAGCCTCTAAAGGCATTGAGCATCTCATGAGGGGGTCCCCACCCAGACACACCAGCATCTGACCAAGCTCACCAGGGCCCTTGACACTGTTACACAAGTTGATGGTGAGGTCATCCACAATCTTGGACAATGACTCAAAATCTGCCACATTATATGCGTGAATGTCATCTGGATCAGTGGCAATCATCTTTAACTCAACTTCATCAGCATTCTTAATACCTTAAAAAAAAGAGTTAAGTACAAATTGAAAGCACCTTTCAGGAAAAATTAATGGTATGAAGCAAATACTTCAGGTCTTTTCTTTTTATCAGTGCTCCATCACTGTGTCTATATTGGTCTGTTAATCACATGAGTGCAGGTACCCACAGAGGCCTCTGGATACCCTGGTGGCTGTGATGTAGGTTCTGAGAATGGGACTTAGGTATTCTGCAAGAGCAGTACCATGCTTAACTTCTGAGCCATCTCTCCCTCCCCTGTAGTAGTTTTAAATATAAAAATCCCTTTATTGTAATGAACTCCCTAAAACACAACAGAGCTATGTTTCCTCTAAATATATATGGTTCCTTTCCCTAATTCCAGAACTTCTTTTTATATGCAAATAAAGCCCACTTTTTAATGCCATCAAGACAAAGTATTATGGATGTCTTTTTTTTTTTAAGCTTCTTATTTCTCCTTCTCAGATACCAATAAGTCTTGTTCATTCCAAAAGAACTAAAGCTGGAATTAGTATTAGTTTTTCCCCATTTGTTAATTAATTTTGTTGCTCTCTCATTAGAATTTTGTTTAGGAGGGTCAAGAATTCTGACATTCATTGGTGTGAGTAAGCATGGGAATCCAATAATATATATATTTGGTTTTTCAAGACAGGGTTTCTCTGTGTAGCCCTGGCTGTCCTGACACTCACTTTGTAGACCAGGCTGGCCTCGAACTCAGAAATCCACCTGCCTCTGCCTCATACAGAAAATGTCCTCAATGTACCTGTCACCTCAGGGCATCACTATCATCTCCAGTGCTTACCAATAGCAAACAGCTCCACGCCTTCATCCTTGAGTTTCTTGGATGGAGCCTCCACATCATCTTGTGATTTTCCATCGGTAATGAGAACTCCAATTTTGCGAGCACGAGGCCTCATGCCAGCTTGAGTCTTGAAGCTCTGTTGGCGAATGAAATTCAAAGCCATGCCTAGTGGGATTTTTAAAAGACAGCCAGTCATATCACCTCTCAGCTACCTGCCTGACCAAAAAGCATGTGTCAAAACCTCACCAAAGCAGCCTGACTCACCTGTGAGGGTATTTCCTCCTTTGTATGGTAAGTTCGCCACAGCCTGTAATAAACTCTTCTTGTCTCTATGAGCATTTAACTGCCACTCTGTTCTGGGGTCTCCACTGTACTGAGCGAGAGCTAAAAATAACAGCATGGATGTTATGATGTGTTAAAGATAGCAAGTAAATTATCAAAGGTCTTCAGTATTGATGAAACCTACCAATTTGTACTCTTTTGGGGCCAATTTCAAAGACTTCTACAATACGAGAAATGAAGCTTCGCACAGTTCTAAAATTTGCGCGGCCGATGCTCCATGACCCATCCACCAGCAACACAATGTCTGCTTCAGCTCTGGTGAGACAATCCATCCCTGACATGGCAACGGTAAGACAGGACAATAAGAAGCACATAGTTGGTAGGTTGTCCCCTGTGCCACCTAAGTTGTCTATTTAACACTGCAGCTAGGTGTCATAATTTAAAGACACAACTATAATTTATTAACCTTAAATGATATTCATGCAAATCACTTTCTCCAAATATCATTTCAGTGGCAACCCTTTTCTCCATCGGTGACTATATATTCTGATCACAACCATAGACCCTAGAGAGTTTAGTTAAACTATTATGGTTAGTTTGAAAGGCTCACACAATCAATACCTAAAATAATAAATGAGAATGCATAGCTATCTAACAACAAATATTAATAACTTGAATAAGATGTGGATGTGCTATAAGATATAGCATTCTCCTTCACTATTTAAGACATTAGCAAATAAGCATAAGATGGACTGGTTAAATGTCTAAACTGTAAGTGATTCCAGTGAGCCAAAAGTATTCTTTATAATAATTAAGCCACCAGGTAACCATTACATGTTATGGAGGACTGGATACATGATTCTTAAAATCAGACCTTTGTAAAGTAAAGACACGTTTTGAAAACTCGAAACACTATTCTATTATTTCATTATTAACTGTTCAAGTTTTTCACCTACTGCAGATAAAAATTAGGTAAATTCAGACAGCAAAGTTTGCACATTTAAAGAATTGAGGAAGAAGGAAGACAATTTGGGAAAGGATGCAGAGAAATACACAAATTGAGAGCTGTCGAGACAACGAACACAAACACAGATACAAAGCTAAGGTGCTTTAGGAAGAGAAAATAGTCCCAATATCCTCAGTGACAAGCTACAAAATAAAAATATAAGCCGGTTAATATCATCATAAGAGAAACAATGAAACAATGCAAAATATCAAAATTTGACACTTTCCTTTATCCACCTTTAATTGTAAATATTCTTTTTTTTAGAAGCTTGCATCCTATAAACTTTCCCATTTATTGCAATGTTATCAGATCATATTTGCATCGCTTTTAAAATGAACAAAAATTAAGCAATGTTCATCACACTACTAATTACAAAAGTACCATCTGTGCATAACCTTTCTCACAATGGAAGATGCTATGTACTGTTCTAGAACCTACATCTTTACAGCCTACTCTGATTATGCTAAGACCTACTGGGTTTAATAAGCACTTTTACTTAAAGTTTAGGAGGAAACTCTATCTCCTACTCTCACTTTTAATTCTATTAAATGCTGGCTTGCCTACATCAAAGCTGTAATTATGGCAAGAGACAAAACATCTAAAGGGCTGTGCTACTATTATGCTTGTAACTCATGCTTGCCCAATTCTTTATGTATAGAACCTTCTTTCTCCATCCAAGTAAGCCCTCAAAGTAAAAAATATATAACTACTTTAATAAAAGAAAATCACATTACTAGAAAGAAAAATAGAAAGTTACACTTAATAAAAACTCATTTTTAAATAATCCAGTATTTAATTAATGCGAAGTTGAAAAAAGAAAAGTGAAAAAAAATAGGCTCAACTGGATATTTGAAGCATTTCTACAAATATAAAAGAGTTTGTCAATAATTTATTTAAATTATTGTTATAGTTTTCATTGCTGAATAGCCTCACACTTCACTTGCATTGTAGTTTCATAATACTATTTTCCAATGGAAATATAACTCAGTTTCTTACCAGAAGATAGAAATGGTGTAACAGTTGTGTCAGAAAGAGTTGTCATTTCTTGCCCAACGAGTGGTAAACTTTCTCCTCCATCAAACATCCCAAAAACATTGACTTTATAGGTGGTGCCTGCCCTGAAATAGAGATATACAGAGTGGGTGGGGACTATGGTCTCAAAGGAACAGCTTCCATCTTGTTAAAGATAACTTATCTTCACTAACAAACTTTCACCCATAGGAATGAAAAATGTTCAGTATTGTGAAAGAAGAAAGATAGTTGCCAACACATTCCAGCTTGCTGGTAAGGAATCACAGGAAACTAGCCACCCAGCATTCCAGGGAGCTCTGGGGATTTACAGCACTGTCTCAGGACTGGTCAGAGACAGCATTTCCCCCATGCCACTCAGTGTTGGGAAAAATTAGCTGCCCTGCTTAGGCTGCTCCTGAGATGCAGGCTTTAGAATGATTGAAATGCTCTGTGTCTGCCCAATGACCTAAGACACTCAGCACTGGGCAATGTCAAACAGTGACCTCCCGAATTTCATCCTACCTACTCAAGTTATAATGAACAGCAAGCATTATACAGGTTCCAACATTATTGAATGAATACTTGAGCAAGCAAAGTTTCCAAGAGGAATGTACAGTAACCCATTGGTATCGCTGGATGAATGTGGAGTGCTGTTCAAGTTCACACTCCTTTGTTTTCCAACTCACTGTGTAAAACTAGACCTCTAATCAACTCAAAGCTGTTCTGCCAGCTGGCCACAAGCACAGACTCTGGCCTTTGAGCTCCAGTGTGCTTCACTGCAGGGACATCCACCCTGGCGGGGGCAGGGGAATATCTCAGAATGAGTCACTTGGCCACACATTTTCACATGACTACAATTGTAATGAAACTATGTGATACGGACAGGTCAAAACCCAGGTATTTTTTTTTAAGTCATCCCTGATCACTTAGTAACAAAAGTTATCTAAACAATACAAGCTGTTTGTCAGACTTAATTCTTTTCTGTTTTCTGCAAACACGTGAGGTTGTTCTTTGTATAAAACCTATTAATTTACCTAAGTGATACAGTCCTTAGCACAAATACAGTTCGTTCCTACCTAAGCTCCTCCAAGACAACTGTGTTGTCATATGGTCCAAGGACCAACTCCCCAAGTCTTCTGTCATCGCCTGTAGGGTGGAATGTGACTTTATAACCTTTCACTTCCCCAGGGGCAGGCTCCCAAGTCACTCTGAAACTCGACATGGTTGGGTCAGAAGTTTTGAGGTTTCTCGGCGATTTAAATCGAGAAGCTGTACAAATAAAAGATTTTAAGAACAATGCTATGGATAAGATAGGCTTAGGTGTTTTGGATTCACCCCCACAAAAAATGTGTATGTATAAGAAGGGTCAAGTCTAGTAGCACAAAATGTCAGGCTCAATAAAAGCCCTGGGAAATTGAGTTCTGCAGGAGCAGCACCCACAATTGGCACAATTCAAGTGAGTTTTGCATTGATACATTAGCAGAAAGATCAGTTCACCAGGAACTAGATTTGCAAAACAAGTAATAAACTAATTAGACACCCCATCTAATAAATATAATTTAGTTTATTACAATTATAAATATTTGCCTATAGGGTTCTAGAGCTTAAATCCAAGGACCCATTCCTGTTGGCTAAATACTCTATAACTCAGACACAACCCCCCCAGCCCCAGATTCAATTAAAATATTTATCATTGTTTTATACCTGTTGTTCCTGAGCCTTGCCTGAGCTTTCCTTCTCCTGTCTTGTACATTGGGAGAACTGTGATGTCATATGTGGTCTGGGGTTGAAGTCTCTTTAGCACTGTTGAAGTGACCGTGGGTGGCACCTTAGCAACCATCTGCCTCCCACCCCCTTGAGGGCGATACACAACACGGTAGTTGACGACTTTCCCCGGTGCTGCTTTCCAGGTAACTCTCATTGTGTGTTCTGTTTCTTCATCCACTCTTAAGATTTTGGAATCTTGAGATACTGTGAAATAAAAAATAATAACAATAAATAATGATGATGATGATGATGTATAGCATGTTAAAGGAAAACATCTTTGTCTGCCTCTCCCTTCGTGTAGGAAGAAACTCTAGATTCTAAGTGTGGACACAGATGTCTTGCTTAATGTTGCAGTCATGGTGTCATGATGGCATGTGAGCCTAAGCTCAGCATGGCCTCAGTAGAATGCTCTCGCTTTGTCCAGTTAATACAGAAAAATAAAAGTTCATATTGCAGGGATTTCCTATCTGCATTCTAGAGATTTGGGAAAGAAAAAAAAAGTCAGTCTCCAAAGATGTTGTCTTAAATTTTTTGTTGTGTTTTATCTGTAAAGAATTCCTCTGGTAATAATGCCATGAGGAATGCTAAAGATCAAAAATACAGAGTTAGAAATTTTATTCAGGCCTTTTCAGAAGCTGCAGTCTGTAAATGTCTGGCCAGGGTCAGTACGATTGACACAAACCCTTTCATTGCTGTGTGTATAAGACAATGAACACAAAATAGGCAATTCTGACACATTAAAACATCTCAAAAACTAGGAGATGAAAGCACACACGTCAAGTATTTTAGAAAGTGCTGTTGATTAATATCTATCTAACACATAGTTTACATCATTATTAAACGAGCTCTTTCATTAATATTTCATATTATGAATAACCCTCTGAAATAGATCACCAAATATCTTCAAACAACCTATATCCCCTTTCTTTTTTTTCTTTTTTTTTAATTTTTTTTAATTTTTAATATTTTTTATTACGTATTTTCCTCAATTACATTTCCAATGCTATCCCAAAAGTCCCCCATACCCCCCCCCACTTCCCTACCCACCCATTCCCATTCTTTTCTATATCCCCTTTCTTACAATGGCTTTACTTGCCAGATCATTCAATTCAATGCAAGACTCTTAAGACTCAACTTAGGAACTCAAAAGTTCCTAAGTACTTTTAATAGGCACTAAAGCTGAAGAAAACAAAATCTTATCTTTCTTGATTTTCAAAGAAATTTTTATGTTCAGATGGATAAGAATCATAATGAAACAGCTTTAAAATGCCCACAGTCACATCTCTGACCCATAATTGTTCCTGTCTGAAAGAATTACAAGGATGGAAATGGAGAGGAGCCTAAGGAAAAGAAGGTCCAGTGACAAGCCCAAAGTGTGATCCAGCTCAAGGAGATGCCCCAAGGCCTGACACTATTACTGAGGCTATGGAGAGCTCACAAAAAGGAATCTATCATGACTGCCCTCTTGAAGACATCAACAAACATCTGAAAGTCAGATGCAGTTATTTGCACCCAAACAATGGACAGAAGTAGCTGACCCCTGTTGTTGAATTAAGGAAGGCTGAAAGAAGCTAAGGAAGAGGGTGAACCCTGTAAGAGTACCAGCAGTCTCAATTAACCAAACCTGGTGATACATGTACTCGGGAGGCAGAGGCAAGCAGAATCCTAGCCAGCAAGGGCTATATAATGAGACCCTGTCTCACAAAAAATAGAGAGAGAGAAAATAAAAAATAGTGATCAAAAAGCACAGATATGCCCCAAGTATCCTTCTTTGCCTGCATAAACACACAGCTTTCCCCAACAAAGAAGTACACTTCTTGACATTGCTGAACGTATGCACAGTCATACATGTTTAATTGTTGGGCTCTTTACTGTCATTTCCCTTCACCCCTGTGGCACTGTAAGAGTAGAAATGTATCGTCCATATTCTACAGATTAGGAAACCAACTCTTGGAGTAAAGCAAAGGCTCTTGACCAAGATTATACAACCAGAAATGCTCCTAAATTCTACTTGTCTACGTGGAAGCTGTCTTTTCACTAGTTGAGTGTCCTATTTAGCTGATCTTTTCACAGAAAAATAAAATGAAAAAAAAAATACATATAGCTGGAAAGAATTCAAAATTGTCCAAGTGATATCATTTTTCAAATCCAAATCTAATTTGAACGTCAGTGCTTACTACCAAGTGAAGAAAACAACCTCAGTGGTTAAACTGTGTGTCACTTGAGCCGACTAGCCATTAGGTAGCACCAACATGCATCCCAACACACCTGGATGTTACCTACATTCAGTTGTGGCATCTCCAGTCACGGGTTCTCCTTCTCCACTGCTGTAAGTTGCAAAAACGGAAATTTTGTACTTGGTCTCTGGCTGCAGGTTCTCTATCATCGTATGAATTGCATCTCCAGGAAGGGTTTTCTCTCCAGCCTCAACATCGTCATAAAGCGATTTCCATGAGACCCTGTACCCTCGAACCATCCCTGGGGCAGATGTCCAATAGGCTCCGATTGATGTGTCTGTGATGTCTTTGGTAACCAGATTTTGAGGTGAACCACGTTCTGGAATAGAGATTAAAAGAGTAGCATTTTTAAAATGTCAGCTGGATAATTAAGTATTCATTCATCCCGGTAGACATCCTAAAATTCTGGACTCAAACTCAAATCTAAAGCTAACCATTCTTCCTGAGCTTTGGGGCTGTTTTCAGTCCATGGGACAAACAGGGGGAAGAACACTCCAGGGCGAGCAATTCCTAACTATCAGCCTTGCCCAGTCCCCGTTTCCAGTGCAGAGTCCTCTAGGCCAGGGCTCACATCCTAATTTGAAAAAAATACATGTTTTAACATTCTTTCCAAAGAGAAAAATATGTCTAAATGTCAATATTTTATCACATTTCAGTGTGATTTAGGACATAGCCCACTGTTCACAAAGGTCTTAAAGTTCTTACCAGGTTTTATTTCCTTTCTGTCTAGTTTTAATCGCCCCAGTTTTGTTATATGAATTATAGTTAATACAATTGTACACCACTTGCAAACCTAAACTCCCACAAATGTTTTCTGTTGAGACTTTTACTTGCATATTCAATTCAAAAGAGTAAAAATACAAACTTTCAACACAGCTTAACTCCAATGAAACTAAAAATCACCAATACTTTGGAAAACTTAAAAGTGATTTATCATTGAAATCGAGTATGCCACTTATTCTATGTAATCAAAACTGTCTGCATATACATATACTATTATATATACTAATGTACATTATACAAATACTAGTAAACAAAAATGTAGAAACCTCAACTTGATAATAGGTGCAGATGATTTCTAATAAAACCCTCACTTACCATTTTTTCCATGTAATATAAATATACTGGTCACTTTATATTGGCTGCTTACACTAGAGTTTATGACACACTGTGACATAAATATAGAACTATCCACCTCCCGAGTATACATTATGCTAGCAATTGTTTTACATTGATGTAAATGGTAGTATGTATACTAGATTTTTGAAAGCTGTCATTTTCTCAACTCAGAGTGAAAATTAACATTTTAGAACTACTTATAAACAATTAAGCATCAGCCAAAAGTAAAGATAATGACTAGCAACAATAAAGTCGGTGCACACACTCCTCATACACGCTATACACTAGAGGGAAAGATAAATAGAGAAGCTGGAATGCACACCAGACATTGATGTAAATGATAGTTTACATCATATTGTAACGGGAACCTCATATTCCATTATAAATAACTTTGAAAGTGGACAGGACTTCTCATCTCTAGAAGGAAATTAGCTGCATGTTTCACTGGACCCAAAAGCACTTATTTTCAAGAACACAGTGACTCCTTTTCCTTTATAGGAGAAGCATTTGCTGCTTACATGGGAATAACCCTATATTTTCTTTAATTGCCAAATATGAAAGTGCATCTTCAAATCACTAGCTTCTTGGCTTGGTTTGGTTGTTCGTTGTTTTCTACTTGTTCTAGTGACTGATTTCCCACAACGCCATTAAGTTTCAAGTCTGCACTACACTCTTCCTTTGCTTACTATAGATCGTTTTTCCACATGTGCCTTTGCTTCTGAATCTCTTAGCCTGCAGCCAGAAGGGCTACCGGACAATGAGCTCACTTGATAGTCACTTTGTACTTCAATTAGCTAGTTAATGTATTAATGATATCCCCCAAACATACAAAAATAGCTTAAAATATGGGAATTTCCTTCCAAATTAATACCACAGTAATCACCAACTTCTACTTTCCCTAAGGGCTATGTTTTTTAGTCTATTTTTCTTCCCCACTTTCTTCAGCACTGAACTTGTAGCATTGTTTGTTTCCATGACAACAGGCATCAATCTCCCAAACACACGCAAATGATTTCACTATGAGAAAAATAACAGGAAGAGAATTGTGGTTGAGGCAAAAAATATATTCACAGAGATGTTTCTGTGCTTAGAACAAAAAAGATTCTAGCTCACTAGACATGTCTTCCCATGGGCTTAACCAACTATCTTAACACTCAAAAGACCAGTAAAGCTAGAACAAAATGCTAGCAAAATCACAGTAAAGATCTTTCAAGTGCATTAATGACATGAAATTAATTTACAAAAAAAAAAAAAAAACTCTTTAAGATACAAATGAAATAGCAACTAAAAAAATGTTTTCGTCCTCACTGAAAGCACACCAACAGTGACTGAAATGGCCTCAGAGAAGATTTCGAGTCACAAGAAACAGGCCTTTAGTTCAGTTTCTGACTGAGGTATATGAATATTATCTGCAGACATACATTCCACACTAAAGACGAAGGTCAGACCCCATAGAGGAAAAGCACCTCAATTCAGAAGCCAAGACTGAAAAGACAAATGCTTCTTCTTTTTTTTTTTTTTTTTTTTTATTTTAAGGTTTCTCGAGACAGGGTTTCTCTGTGTAGCCCTGGCTGTCCTGGAACTCACTTTGTAGACCAGGCTGGCCTCGAACTCAGAAATCCGCCTGCCTCTGCCTCCCGAGTGCTGGGATTAAAGGCGTGCGCTGGTTTCTTCTGTCAGTCAGGAGGATAAGAGTACGCCTCAATGTTAAGTTTGTCTCTTTTCAGGCAGACTGGCTGCTGCTTTGTCTACAAAGTACGAAGCCATGTACTCTAATGAAATACAAGGTACTTTGTAACACATGGATTTTTGAGAAAGGGATAATCCAAGATGAGAATGTTTTATCAGACCTACAATCTATAAAATTGTTTATTTGTTTGTTTGTTTGTTTTTAACAATCATCAGATTACCAAAAATTGAAGAAACTATTTAGGGAACTGTAGTGAAACAGGCAGGATACTGGCTGGCATGCGGCTAGTGGTGAAGTTAAGTGTGCAGCCAGCTGAGTGTGTCACCAGCCAGCTATGTCACTTCCTAGTGCCTTAACAATAAAACATGGTGTACATAGAAATGTACCTTTGAGAGTCAAAGCTCATCTCTGCTCAAGTCAGAAGATATGAGACTGTGTCTTAAATACTAAGAGTCCCTAAAGCCCTTTTAAATCTGTCCTGTGGCTCATTCCTCTATGTCTCTTTACTCTTATCTCTTTCCTCCACACATGCCCGACTCTCCTTCTGTTCCCCTCTCAATCCTCCCCAGGTTCTTGCTACTGATGATGATGTTGCTACAGAGCTGTTTTTTTCAGAAGACACATATGGTCTGAGGGGCAGTGAACTTTCACTCCAGCTTTTGTCTAGAATAACAGCTCCTGGAAAATGAGAAATTTGTGATAAGCCAAACTGGTCAACTTGTGGGTCGTGATGTGGATGTCTGAGACTGTGTGGTGATCTTTCTATCGTATGGTTATAGCATCATGCACATCAAATCAAAGTCTCTTCAAGACTGACCCTCGGAGAGCTGGGTAGTTGATTTAGCTGAACATCACATGCTTTCCATGTCATAAAATGTGGTTCAGGATGCCTCCCTCCCTTCTCTCTGCCCTATCACGTCCCAGAAGAAAATGGCTCTCAACATACTTGCTTTTAAACACTCAGTGACACTCTTAAGGAATTTAGTCAAAGTGTCATCTAGGGAGGCTCTTGCGTATTTAATATACTTCTACTTTCTGCCTCAGTTATCAGTAACTACCAGAAAATAGTTGGGTAGACTAGGCTTGAGCCAGGTGTCCACTTTTAGAATATGGAAGAGGAGAGAGAGGAGAAAAGGTAAGCAGGAAGTCAGAGTCTGCCCTCCAGACACAGTACCAGGGGCAGTGAGCAGATCCCAACAGGCTTCTGGGAGCTCCGCAAATGTTTGCGTTATGATCCTGAGGCTTGTGCATGGTTTTTCCTAAGTGAATGTCTCTCAATAATGCTTAAATCTCATAGCTCACTTTCTCCTGCTCTGAATGACATGTTCTATATTCCATTTATCTCTGGAATAGACTCTACTGCATTTGTTTCTATGTATCTTCCTAGTGCCATCACTTCTCTTCCTCCGATTCCATCTCAGTAGTGTGCCTGTACATTCTTCCTAGGGCCAGTGTAAGTACAAGGAATAGGAGTGTGTTTCTTTCATGGAGTTAAAGGTATAAGGCTCAATCGGCATTTGAAATCTTGGTATTCAGCCAAATGGCTGAAAATAAGTGACCTTAGTGAACATTGCAGAAGAGAGGTGGAAAGAGTGCAAGTGGGGAGGATGGGGAAGGCTGCAGAACGCCATCTTTTGGACATGATATGGACATTACAGTCATGAGCTAGCAGCAGCTATGGCTACCTGCATAGCATGGACAAAGTCAAGCCAGTTGATATTTCAACAACGAAAAGGGAGGGGTCCATGAGGCCCCACCCCTAGCTAAGGAGCCATTGGTCGTTATTGACAACTGGGGGAGGTGGATTCATGTTTCCTAGGCGTTGGTAGATTGTCTATGCTCAGGCTGATAGTCTATGCATTCTAGTGGCACTGAGTGGACTCCAGGAGGTTATACTTTGTAATGAAGACATGAAGCTAGGAGGAGGGTGCACTCAGTGTGGGAGGCAAAATGTTCACAGTCAGTGGGAGGAGAGTTAGGGATAGATTAATTAAGATACATTGTATACATGTATGAAATTGTTTAAAAAAACAAGAATATTCTTAAAAACAATTTTGATGTCCTTCATTTCTGTTCTGACTAAATCATGTATACACACACATGTATGTGTGTGCGTGTGCATGTGTGTGTCATGTCTGCTTGCATCGTCTCATTGCTGATGCTGTGAAAGTTAGCAGACAGGTGTATTTCTCATGATCTGAACATCCACAAAGAGTTGAATTATACAATTTTTTCCGCATGCTACGCCAAAGAACTAATGTCTCATTTAAGTAACTTTCCTATGTTTCCTTAGTGCTTTTCCATTCGCCTTCCGAAAAGGAAATGAGCATCCAATTCAAACATAATTAAAATAGAAATTAGCTGACGGTGATAACTGAAGAATGAATCACCCGGTGCTGAAGCTGTGTTTCATCTTATAGACTGCTCCAGCCAGCCTTCACTGGACGTCACACAGCACTTTCAGAAATAGACATCCAATTGAAAATGTAATGTAAACGCTCCTCTAAATCAATGTGTCTTTTCCGTTAGTGCTCAGCTCAGAAGTCATCCAACTTTCCACAGCAGGCTGCAGAAGACCTGCTCCTGGATAACACGCGTGTGGAAACAGAACCAGAACCACCACTCCAAAGGACAAAGTTCACTGTCGGCAACTCAATTCAGCTACTTAAAGTTTGTAAATACCTATCAACTACATTGAAGTTCAGTTTCAAAACTGCCCGAGTAGACATCTCTCTTCCCTATTTATTGCCTCTCAAAGTCTGACTTAGTTTTATTCCTCTGGCAAGCAGTTAAGCCACAGAAAAGAACCTGGATTGGCATTCCATGATCATGGTAACACTCCCTGGCAATGTCAGACTGCTTATACCCCACAATGTATGATTTTTTTAAATTATGAGATAACAGTAAATCTAAGAAAACAGAGAGGCCTTGTTTAGTCCACCTTGGAGAAGCCCATGTTACTGTGCAGAAGGCAGAATCCTCACACTGTGCTGAAAACCTCACTGTAACAAAATGTCAGCTGAGTCAACTCGGTTTGATCTGTAGGAAGCCATTCACGGGTCAAGCACTAGCAAGTTGCTACAGCAACTGAAACAAAGGGAATCCTGAAAAGGCATGGTTTCCATAGCCAGAAAATACTCAAAATCCAAAAACAGAACTGTACTATTCCCAAGCTGATGTTTCCATTCCTTTGTGGTGAATCTCTGAATCAAAGATAAGCACTATTCATTTAAATTTATCAAAGTAGGTTCCCTGCACTCTCAAGTCCCAGCAGTGACCAGGAAGGTTTCTATCAAGACTTAAAGTACATTTGCATGCATGCACAGCATCGTTTTAGTAATTGCAAAGAGCCTATCTACTCTAATGACAACAACGGGGGCTGGGGACAATATAAATCAAACTTAATGGCTTCTGCTCAGATTCCTCTGAAGTTTGGATCTGAAATAGTAATAAACTCTGCCTTTGTGATTCTATCACACAACAGTCCTAAGCCAACCATGAACCGCCCTAGTGCCAATGCTAATAAATCTTTCTTCCAGAGACACGGGAATTTTCAGATCATCGGCTGCATTTCAAAAGGAAAAAAGTCCTAGGAAGCAAATTCAGGTTAGAGACAGTTGCAGACCATGTGGTATTCTAGAAAAGGAAAGGCAGAACTTTCATCCTTTGACTTGAAAACCACGGGTTCTCAAGGTAATCTGCAAATTTTTCAACCTACAGAAGCGCTTGCTGGTTGACTCCAGGCCCTGGATAGAAGATGCATTCCTTCAAGGGCTGCACTTACCACCGCCTCTCCCAGGAGAAAACCAGATTAGAAAACCAGCAGCCCTCAGAAGCATTTGCCTGGCTCTGCTCCGGGCTTTCCACTCCCCACATTCACGATCATATCCTATTCCTGTATATGGTATGTGAATTTGGCTGAGTTGATATAATAAAATGAAATGGAATAAGCAGGGGCAAAAAAAATAATCTATTCTTTTAATTTAGCCACAGCTACACTTCCACAGATTCATCAAGCTTACCACGCATAATGCAATGGGATAAATATGTTCATAAAAACAGGAGGACAGCACTTTTGTAATCTACAGGATAGGCCAAGGCCTCTAATATAAAGAAGTCTTTGATCAACACAATTTAGTTTCACATCACTGTATTTTTAAGTTAGTTCACTAACTATTTGCTTTCTCCCTTCTTCTCAAGAAATAATAAACTGCCTTTTTTTTTTTTTATTCTTGTGCAACTTCCTCAGAAACAACTTCTGGTCAAATAGATGTAAATGTGTGTGTGCTGACACTCATACATGATGATAATCTGGAAATTGCCCTATGCCACTTGTAGAAAGTCAGAAACTTAGGAACAACTACACTACCCATTGACCTAAAAAAAAAAAAAAATCACAGGCCAAAAAGAATGTTTTATAAGTGCATGTGAGATTTTTAGGACATTATTCTTGGTGAAAAATAATTTTTAAAATTCAGAAGGATGGGTGATGAAACACCATTTCCTAGACTGGATTCAGCTATTGTAAACACCAACTGGCATTACCTGCACTAGTCCCACACGAGACTGGCCCCATCAACATCACTCAGGGAAATGGGAAAGCCTCCGAACAGGCATTGTCGCTGATGGTTACAGCATCTACAATTCTTCTCCAAGCTCCTTGATCCAACAAATGCTGGGTACTTTGCCCAACTCCACTGGTTTTTTTGCACTCATGATATACTTCAGATTAACTATCTCACCATCATTTCACATAAGCAATGTAAAAATATGATTAAAATAATATAAACATAAACATGGTTTAGTCTCATATTCCTTGAGCAGTTGTGAATGTTTTATGAAAAAGATGACTAGAGTCAGAGAGTGGCCCCCATGTAGACCTGGAGAATAGAGCCATGTGACCTTGAGACCTCTGAAGGCTCCTCAAGTTTACATGTTCCCCAAGATCCACTCCCTTGAATGTTTCCCACTTTATTCATTTCAGCATCCCATGGTCTTACCCCAGTTGCTTTTACTATATTGTAATACAACAGGCTGATTTATAGCATTAATTTTTAATACACGTTCCTTTTAAGAAAAAAAAAAAGCAGACCATATAGTCCAGATTTCATTCTATAAACACTTCCAGCTTCTTCATGCAAAATCACACACAGCCAGAACTTGAGATATTAATTACCTTCAAGTGTTGATCCTTTTCCAGAAAGGGCCTCGCCAGCCCCAGACGCATACAATGCTGTCACAGATAAGTCGTACTGTGTCCCTTCCTTCAATTTCCTCAACATGGTAGTGGTTGTATCTCCTCTCACAGTGACCTCCTGAGTTTCACCTCCTGCTGCTGGGGTGTATGTGACAAGATACTGCTTCACCTTTCCTGGTGCCCTACTCCAAGACAACTTCAGGGTTGATGTCGTAGCATCAGAAACTCTTAGGTCTCTTGGATTCCCTCTAACTTTATTTAAAAAAAAAAAGAAAAAGAAAAGACTGTGTCAAAGGACATTATTTAGTAAATATGACTTAAAAAATACTCATTTTTTCATATGTGTGTCAGACCAAATTTATGTCCTATGTAATGATTCTATGGGCAATATAAACCACTGCCTAGCTAAATATTTAAGCATTGCTGAATAGGATCCTAAATGATAGTGAATAATGAACAAACATCTAATGACTTTTCTGAGTTTACACAAATTAAAATCTTCCATAGAAGTCGGACATAATAGCAATGTCCTGCAATCACCACACTAAGAAGGGTAAGATTGACAAATCTTAAGTTTGAGGATAGCCTGGGATACATAGGAGTATGCTGTCTCAAAGGGGATGAAAATCTTTTGTGTAAAATCTGACCTCAGAATCTTCCACATAAAATAGTTTCCCTAAAGCTTTCCTACAACTGGAACAAGCTAATGTGCTTGTCTCCATGTGATTGGCATATCTTCTCTACCTTCTTCAGTGGCTGCATTTCCTGTCAGTGGAGATCCAGGTCCCGAGGAATATTCAGCAATCACAGATATTTCATATTTTGTGTCTGGTGTCAGATTCTCCAGTGTTTTCCTCCTCTGATTGGCTGGGGTACTCACTTCTTTGCTTTCTCCACCAGAAACTGGTCTGTATCTAATCCGATACCTTAAGACTCTCCCTGGAGCTTGGGACCAGGTAAGTTTAAAACTGTCCGTAGTCTCATCTGTCACCTTCAGGTTTCGTGGAACTCCTTTTACTGAAATTTGAAAATACATCATTTAAAAAAAAAAAAAACTACCTGATTTTATGTGAGTACAAAAAGTAGTCTTTGAACATTAATTATAAGATTTTTCTAACTGAATTCCATGACCAGTTTTGTTTACAAGCATGCTAGTTACAACATTTATTTAGCCAGACCTTAATACATCCTGAAAATATCCTGCAAGTAATTTCTTATTTGTATGGTCATTTAACATAGAGGAAAAACTAGACTATATATATGAAGAAGTATATGACAAGCACTTAATGAATGTCACTAACTGTTAATCTTGAAGTTGAATTGCACTGTGGGTAACACAAACTTAGGGTCTTAAATGAAATTTTCAAGGAAGAGCCCAAATGTGGACAGCATTAGACTTTGCAGAATTAGAAGTTTACATACAATTTCAACACATCGTGGAACTGGAGAGATGGGTGTGTGGTTGAAAGTAGAGCTGCTCTTCCAGACCACCTAGGTTGGTTCCCACCACCCTCACTGCAGCTCACAACCAGCTGTTGGTCCCAATTTTAAGGTTATTAGACACCCTCTTCTGGCCTCTGGGGACATGGCAAACACATAAAACTAAAATAAATAGATGAAAATTTTAAAGAAAATTTCAACACACCAATACATCACTCTAGATAGAAAAGAAAGGAAAATAAAATAAATCCAGCAATAAGCAAATATTTGGAGAGAGTGGTGATGTATACCTTAATCATAGCACTGAGAAGGCAGAGGCAGGTAGATCTCTATTGGCTAAAGACCAGCTTGGTATACACAACCAGTTCTAGGCCAGCCAGGGCTAAATAGTAAGACCCTGATACCCTCCCAAAAGGAAGGAAGGAAGGGAAGGGAAGGGAAGGGAAGGGAAGGGAAGGGAAGGGAAGGGAAGGGAAGGGAAGGGAAGGGAAGGGAAGGGAAGGGAAGGGAAGGGAAGGGAAGGGAAGGGAAGGGAAGGGAAGGGAAGGGAAGGGAAGGGAAGGGAAGGGAAGGGAAGGGAAGGGAAGGGAAGGGAAGGGAAGGGAAGGGAAGGGAAGGGAAGGGAAGGGAAGGGAAGGGAAGGGAAGGGAAGGGAAGGGAAGGGAAGGGAAGGGAAGGGAAGGGAAGGGAAGGGAAGGGAAGGGAAGGGAAGGGAAGGGAAGGGAAGGGAAGGGAAGGGAAGGGAAGGGAAGGGAAGGGAAGGGAAGGGAAGGGAAGGGAAGGGAAGGGAAGGGAAGGGAAGGGAAGGGAAGGGAAGGGAAGGGAAGGGAAGGGAAGGGAAGGGAAGGGAAGGGAAGGGAAGGGAAGGGAAGGGAAGGGAAGGGAAGGGAAGGGAAGGGAAGGAAAGAAAGAAAGAAAGAAAGAAAGAAAGAAAGAAAGAAAGAAAGAAAGAAAGAAAGAAAGAAAGAAAGGAAGGAAGGAAGGAAGGAAGGAGAAAGAGAAGGAAAGAGAGAAAGAAAGATATGGAGAGAAAGAGAGAGGGAGGAGAAAGAAAGAAAGAAAGAAAGAAAGAAAGAAAGAAAGAAAGGAAGGAGAGAGAAAGAGAAGGAAAG
The DNA here is from genome assembly GCF_978045245.1 of Mus caroli. NCBI lineage: Eukaryota > Metazoa > Chordata > Mammalia > Rodentia > Muridae > Mus > Mus caroli. The sequence goes on from NW_028227266.1 coordinate 78,452,511, forward strand.
AGAGAAAGAAAGAGATGGAGAGAGAGAGAAAAAGAGAGAGGGGGAGAAAGAAAGAAAGAAAGAAAGAAAGAAAGAAAGAAAGAAAGAAAGAAAGAAAGAAAGAAAGAAAGAAAGGAAGGAAGGAAGGAAGGAAGAAAGAAAGAAAGAGAGAGAGAGAAACAGAAAGACCAAAGAGATGAAAGAAAGAGAAGAAAGAACGTTGTATTTGGCAACCATTATCCATGACTCATTAAGTATGTCAAGAAAAAAGACCGAATTGGTCAAAACAAATGAAGCAGAATGACTAATGGCTGTGAATCCTGGCCCTAAAGCTTAATGGATGTATAATTTAAGCCACAGATTGTTCAGCAGTTAAATGTGACTACCTATTAGATTATTGACGTACCTAAATAAGATAATCCATGAGAAGCATTTAGTATAGCGTATGCCACCTAGTAAAAGCTCAAAAGGCACCAGCTTAATTAAGGTGTTAAATGTTAAAACTTGACTATTTACAAAGGAAATTTTAGATGCTATAGTTTCATGAGAAACAGTAGGGCTGTCAATCACCAAGCTCTTCTGTGGTGGCCCAATGTCTAAACAGTTGAGTATTTGTGAACACATTGGCCTCAACTCAAAATTCCCTCCTGCCCCCTTCCCCCTCTCCTCCTCCTCCTCCTTCTCAGCTGTTGTGATGGTGGTAGGTGGTGATGGGGGTGGGAGAATGTAGTGTTTACTTCTACATTTTATTTTTATGAAAAAACTGTAATAGCAATATTAAAGGGAAAACCAGTTCCCCATAGCCAGAAGCAAACAATATCAATTTATTTGTAAGCAATGTAGTTTTTCAGCCAATTAAAAGAATGAGAATAAAAGTAAGTACAGAAAATGCAACTTTAAGAATTTAGATTAGAAAATGTTTAATCTCAAAGTTAGTGCCCTAAAGTGACTAATAGTATAGTTGTCTCCTGTGCTTTCTATTTCTTGCTACAAAAAAAAAAAAAAAACCTTTCTTCTGTTTCAAGAAAGGGCTGAAATAAAACTGTCCAGCACCCAGCCCGTCAAACCTTAGTGTTCTGGGAGGATGTGAAGCATCAGTACAAACATGGTGTCTATTTGTACAAAAGGCTAGTGGACGTAAATAGGAGAATGAAATTCAACAGCTAAGCAGATTGCTTTACATGTAAGTTTTAAAGGCTTTCAGACTTGTGTTTCTTCTTGAGCCACAGTGGGCATTATAAGCAATCAATAAAAAGGCAGAAACATCTTAAGTATGAAGATCTAAGTTATAGAACCATAAAATCAAATAGATTAGGTACTTTAGTTGGCCTGTTGCCAGAAATATACCTATATCATGTACGAAAGGAAAATATCAATCTTCTTGAAAAATGTTTTAGAGATGAAGATTCCCTAGTTTTACTAATAAGGTATGCAACGTGTGCTGGCCCTGTCTTCAAGTGCTTCTTTACACATCATAAATTCTCACGATTCCCCTTTGGGGTTCTATTCCTTGCACCCGGTCAAAATTAGGAAGAGAATCTACATCTGTTGTAATTTATTGCTGCTTCCGTATTAAGCAGTGATACTTGACTGGCATTCATTTTTTTCTTAGTCATATTAAAGGCCAAATGAAATTAATTATACCAAAAGGTATTCAGCACTGGTCAGTAAAGGGGACACATCTCAAACACTAGTAGAATTATTTCGCTCATGTCCCAGCAGCGCTATTCACAATATCTAAACGCAGGAACAACCTGAATAAATGTATTCATACAATGAGATACGGGTCATCCTTTAAAAATGAAATTCTGCCCAAGTGTAGTGATACAAGCCTTCAATCACAGCACTCAGGGGTCAAAGGTAGGCAAATCCCTGTATGTTCAAAGCAAGTCTGGTTTACCTAGCAAATTAAGGTCAGCCAGAGCTACATAGTGAGGTCCTGAGTCAATAAATAAGTAATAAACAAACATGTAACATGAATGAGTAACCAGACAAAGTGAAATAAGTCATACCAAGGAAAAATAACACATGATCCCATTGTATACAGGCTAAAAATAATCAAATTCAAAGAGACAGAAGGTAGGATGACAGTCCAGGAGTAGGGGACCTGGGAAATGGAGACCCACGTTGGCTACAGGGTTCTGGTTATGCTTATTCTACACATGGATGTTGGTAATGACAGATGTATGAGATATATATACTCTGTGCAATTGAACTGTGCACCTAAAAGATGTACTAAAAGCAGGTGGTTTATTCATGCTATAACATTGCTCTCTAGTTAATTGCAAAGTTTTGAAATAACATAGGAGAACTCCTCCTGTACCTTCTGCAGTGGTCTCCTCCCCAGTTATAGGAACACTGAAGCCATCCTCATACTCTGCTGTCACATTCACCAAGTACAGGGTTTCTGGCCTCAGGTTGTTGAGAACAACACTAGTGCTGGAGGCTGGCTCCACCACTGTGACCTCATCATCACCATTAGCATCCTTGTAAGTGACATGATACGAAAAGACGTTGTCTCCAGGAGGAGACCATTCAGCTTTGAAACTATTAGCAGTTACCTGAGTAAACCTCAGATCCTTTGGTGGAACATAAGCTGTTTAAAAGAAAAAAAGAAATAATTTAAAATTTTAAATCTATGGAAGGCCCATAAACATAGACCTCTCGACTCTGTGCTTCTGAAATGGTTGGTTTTCATTCAGGAGCAGAGTCATTGAGACCCGTGCACATGACCACTGAGAGAAGGCTTCCCTCTTAAAACGAAGTCCTGATCATTTTCCTTAACTATAAATAACAGTGATTATATTATATGGAGAAAGTAACAAATTAAAATGAGCTTCTCAAGACGAAGCATTGATAAAATAAATATTTCCCCACAAGTGTATATTTAGATAGTGGCAGATTTTAAATGAACCATAACAATTTTCCCATTCATCCTGGTACTTGAATATTACCCCTTAGTGACAGGTAGACAGATATCCCAGGGTAAAACTAAGGAACTTTCTGGCAAATGAATAATTATAGTAACCGGGAAGGGGCCTCAGTTGGGAAAGCATTTGTCATGCAAGTATGAGGAACTGACTTGACCTCCCCAAATCCATATAACATGGCATACAGTGGAGTTCTTCTGTAATCCCAGAGCTTCTACAGCAAGAAAAGGGCCTTGGAGGCAAGAGAGCCCAGCTTGAGATCACAGGAGAGTGCAACAAAAGACAGTCTCAAACAAGGTGGAAGTCAGACACTAGAGGTCTCAGTCTCTGCTCGCTCTCTCTCTCTCTCTCTCTCTCTCTCTCTCTCTCTCTCTCTCTCTCTCTCTCTCTCTCCCCTCTCTCTTCTCTCTCTCACACCACACACACACACACACACACACACCACAGCATGTGTGTGCCCATCACATACACATATACAAAAGAATAATTTTTAGAATATACTTATTAAACTAAGCATGCATTAAACTGATCATGGGAAGAGGTGATGCTTAATTCACATTGTCCTTTGAAGGTTTACAAATGGGACAGATATGAAAATATAAAATTACTAACAAAAAACAGATAAATGTGTAAATGATGCAAATACACTAGAGAACTTAAGAAGGGTTTATAAAGTGGGTGATATTTTTAAGCAAGCATTGGAAAGCACAATTTAGACAAATCAAGAAAGGATAGAGAATTCTGGGTGTAAGATATCATGCCCAAAACAGCAAAGAGAAAGAATACACAAAAAGAATTCAAAGTTCCAACACTTTTAGTTGCTTTGGGTTCAAAGGACCCAGATCTGTATTTAGACAGTAGAAACTCGGTAAGTGGTTGTTTAATTGGCTATGACAAATAAGTATGATGAAGCTGGGTCCTAGACTTCCTTGAAGATCTAAGGAAGGAAATCTCATTTTGGGTAAGCATTTTTTTTCACCAATAATGGAATGGTATGCATACCCAGGAGAAAGTTGGGTTGGGTTGTGTTGTGTTGTGTTTCAGAGCTGAGGACTGAATCCAGGGCCTTGCACTTGCTAGGCAAGTGCTCTACCATGGAGCTAAAAAGTGTCAGACTCAAGTACACTAAGTCCCATGGTTTTCAATAGCAGTTGGATGTTTTTTTGTACCCAGGGAATCAAAGAAGAACCCTATCCATGGTTTTAGAACTCGGAGGCTCTACCAACCTTTCTTCTTTATAGCTGCCAACTCTTGCTCAATTCTAAGACAGATGGACTGTGTAAGTTCAAACGATATCCTCTGAAAGGCATCAAAATCCTCCACTGTGAACACATGGGTCTCAGCAGGAGGAGAGGCAATGGCTTCCAGTTCTGAGCGCACAGCGTCCTTTACACCGACTGCGAAGATCTCCACGTCCGAGTTCCTGAGTTTTATAGCAGGGTCCCTGAAAGCATCTGACGACTTCCCATCTGTGATGAGAATCATCACCTTTGGTACATTGCTTCTGGAGCCTTTGTTTGGCACAAATATTTTCTCTCTGACATAAGTCATGGCTTTGCCTGTGTTTGTGGATCCTCCCCTGTACGGGAAGGTGTTTATTGCTTTGATTATATCTTCAACTCTGTTGAACTCCTTCAATGTGAACTCGGTGTGAGGGTCCCTGCTGTACTGTACAAGGCTTATCTGCACCCTGTTCGGAGAAATCTCAAAACTTTTTGCAAGAACTTCTAAAAAGGCTCGAACTTTAACAAAATTTGCAATCCCGATGCTATAGGAACCATCAACCAAAAACACGATGTCAGCTTTTATATCCACACCACGTGAACATTCTGTGAAGAGAAAGAAAATCTATTAAACATAAACAAATAAAATTAAAATATAATAAAATTAACATATAGATATTTCTAAATATCTCACTTTCTTTGTAAGTCTACTTCTTTTCAAAAACTGCTACAAGGCTAGGGAGGTAGACCAGTTGGAGAAAGTGCTTCCTGAAGAAGTGTGAGGACCTCAGTTTGGATAGTCAGCACCCACATGAGAACCAAGGGCATCTGTAACACTGTGCTGAGGGCATGGGGACAGGCAGATCCTGGGGCTTGCTTGCCAGTTTAGACCAGTTTCAGGAAAACTCCATTGGAGGGGAAAACTACTGAAAACACTATGTTTAAAACCAAGTCTGAACTAGTAGACCATGGTGTGGTACTCCAACCATAGCAATGAAATGGCTACCTTACCCACTTGAACTTTCATTGGCTGCGTCTTCTCCAAGACCGAAGTGGGCTCACTGGACGTCAGGCCCTTCATGGCAAAAACGCTGATCTGGTACTCTGTGTCCGCTGTAAGGTCACGAACATTGAGCGTGGTCGTCTGGGGCCCCACACTCAAAGCGTGATGTCGGCTTCCCGCTGCCATTGGTGTGAGGAGGATCTTATAGCCGGTCACAGCGCTGGGAGACGGATCCCAGCTCAGCCTAATGTATTTTGATGAGAGTTCAGTGACTACCAGATTTGAAGGAGGCTCGATGACTAAGAAAGAGAAAAAGAAGAAGCATGTAGTGATTAATAATGGGGTACAACTCTAGTAGGTTTTACATTTGGACCTTCAATTCTTCTCATTCAAATTGACAATGTCTGTATCAAAAAGTGTTGGCTGATACCCTTTCTCCTTACTTCCATCTGTATGAGTCCTACTGTAAGGATTTTAGTTACTGTGCTGAAAAGATTGGTGGGGAGAAGAAATTTTTTTCATCAATTTTGATGAAAGTATATTTAATGTTTAATCCTTCTCTGTCCAAACTTTTCATGTCGAATTTGGCATTTTACTCCTTGTCTTTATTTTCATGTTCCAGTATAGATGCTGTGATGTGGTCATCACTACCCATGCAGGAAAATTCAAATAGGGGCACAACAAAAGCCTCGCCTGATCTGGGCACTCACAAAGCTGCATTCCACTAATAATTAACCTGTTTAAAATAAAGAGAGATAATCCCAGTAAAGTGAAAGTGGACATACAGATTTTATGATGATACAGACTCAGGGTGAGGGAAAGTTATCCCCAATAGACAGTAGAGAAACAGAAAGGATTCAGAAAGGATGAGAAGCTATGGGAGAAGTAAAGCCAAGGAACTTATGAAAATAGGATTGAAGATGGCGCCATGGGCAAGCTACACTCAACCATCTGTCAATTCCCAGAGTGGATGGAGACCATCATGGGGAAGTACCAGGATTTTCGGTGTTCAGATGGATACTTGCAAAATATCCTTTGGAAATACCTCTTCTCTCCTCTATGTACTTAGAAGTAATAACTGAGAGAAACGGGAAAGCGTTCCAGATGTGGGAGTATCAAACTGACCTGAACTCTGAAAGATGCCTAAGACTTGAACATATTAGGGGACACCTGATAGTGGAAAGTCCTTGTCCTTAGGGGCTGGTAGAAGTGATGCTGTTAGTCACGTATGTTCTAGAATGCTAAAAATAATTGTCTGCAATCTGCCAGTGCTTAAGTCTGAGTATAAAATAATTAAATTGACTCCCAGAAAAGCCTGATTATGCATAGACAATATATGCCAAAAGACTTTTATAAAAGTCTAATCTATGGAGGAGGGGAATCTCATGAGGTTCTACCCTTAGACAAAGACTGTAGGCAACTAAGGAATCCTGAGAATAGAAGTAGATTTTCCCAGAGGAGAGCCCCTAATGCTTCTCCAATACCAAGTGCATCCTTGAAATTATATACATACACGTAACACTAAAGAGATTCAGCAGGTTGTATTTATATATTTATGCATTTTCACACAGGCACACAAATATATACGAAACAATAATGAACAAAAAAAATTCATTAACTTGAAGGGAAGCAAAGAGGCACATAGAGTAGCTTAGAGGAAGGAAAGAGAAGAAACCTGACATATTTTAAAATGTTTTAACTAAAATTAAAATATTAAATAAACTATATCTAATCAAAAATTTCCCCTCACCCCAAAAAATGTTCAGAAACTTCACAGAAAAATAAATATTTTGTCAAATCTTCCAATGGAGAGAGAAAATAATTCCAAGGTATTAACAAGTTGAGTTCAGACACCGGTCAATCACTGGAAGAAGTGGTTAAGATATGTCTATTCTAGAATGCCTGCAAAGCAGGAGCCACTGTCAGAAAGAGCTGGCACATATGCCCCCCTCAAGAAACAAGCACTCACCTTCTTCTCCACTGACCAACTCACCAAGCTGCTCATCAACTCCTGAACACACCTGGGAGATTATCTCATTCTGGATGTCCACAATTGCATCAAAATTGGCCACATTGAACACATGGTTCAGGGAAGGTGTGGATGCGATTTGTTTGAGTTCTTTTGCATCTGCAGCTTTAATGCCTTAAAAACAAAAGGGTGGGGAATATGATGAAATGGGAAATGTACCAACTGTAAGAATCTTTTGGCAGTATTTCTTAGTCTTGTAAAACTGAAGATATTTTGACCCTTTTTAATTCAAAATCCAGAGTTGCTTTGGCACGTGCCTTTAATCCTAGCATTAGGAGGCAGAGGGTTGAAGATTTCTGTGAGTTCAAGGACAGCCAGACCTACATATTGAGACCCAGTCTCAAATATATGACAGATAGATAGAGGGAGGAATGGAGAGAGAGAGAGAGAGAGAAGGTATATAGGTAGATAGATGATAGGTAGGTAGGTAAGTAGGTAGATAGATAATAGATATAGATGATAGTAGATGAAAAACAAATGTTCAGTGACAAAGGGTTTTATAATTTCACAATGTCCAGCCAGGAGGAAAACAAACAATTAATGGAGAGAGCCTCCATTCTAACTATGCCATTGCTTGTCTCTGCCATCTGTAAAGATAATTTTTTTTTACTACAAAGTGCTGAATGAGCTAGAGACCTGTGAATATTTCAAGTATGGTGTAGTGCAGAAAATGCATAAAATCCACTTAATGATAACACAAGGAGGAGCTTTATTAGAACCACTGGCAGAGTGTTCGTTGAAAAGTAGAGACCTGGCAAAGCATGTGACTATCAGCTCACTTCATCCATATGCTCAGAAAGTTTTATGAGGAAAGAGATAAGTAGAATTTTTACTCGAAGACAACTTGGCAACATGCTTTCCTATAAAATGCAGTAAGCACTTTTGACAGCATCCTTCCCTGAGGAATCAACCTTTATCTTCTCAAGCATCAAGTGTACTAGAGGAGAGCTAGAAAGAAAATGGCCAGTCAGACTTAACCTACCCAGAGAGAAAACCTCAACTCCAATATTCCGAAGCTCCCGGGCTGGAATTTCCACTTCGTCCTGAGACTTGCCATCCGTGATAATAATTGCCACTTTAGGAAAGCCAGCTCGTGAGCCAGCAGATTCAGTAAAAGTGTTTTTAACTAAGTAATCAATGGCATCCCCTGAAGGAAAAAAGAAATATTTTCACTTACTGTAGGCACCCATTTTGCCAAAGTTAAAGACTAAGATACTAATTCCAAAGGTGCTAACTATATAACCAGTTTCTTAAATTTCTTTTCAAAATAAACATTTCATTTATTTTAAACAATAATATAATCTCTAAAACATACCTGTCATTGTGTTGCCGCCTTTGTATGGTATTTTTTTAACTGCAGCAAGGAGGTCTTCTCTTCGGTAATACTGATTTAAGTTAAATTCAGTCCTGGTATCTGAGCTGTACTGAACAACTCCAACCCTTGTCTTCTCCTCCCCAATGTCAAATGCAGACACCAGAGCAACAATGAAGTCTAAAATGTACTTGAAATTATTTCTTCCCACACTCCAGGAGCCGTCCACAAGAAACACTAGGTCGGTCCAGGCACTGACAGAGCACTCTGAAATGAATTTGACAAATTTTTAACTGATGAAATCAGTCTGTCTTTTAAAAAGCACAGCCTAACATTTCAGAAATCTTCATTAGAATATATCTGACCCACTGTTTTCAATCTACACACTTAAAAGAATATACAACCTTAAAATTACACTGAAGTAATATTAGTGCACATATGAAGATCCGTGTATGGGACAGGATGCCTTTACATTGCTATGCATGATAGCAAAGAACTGACTAGACATGTGATACGCTACCCAGGATACTGCAATCAGAGCACATGCAGTGACAACCTGTTTTTCTGAACCATATCTTTCATTTTCCCCAAATGAAGATTACATAAAACATCTGGGAGACACACAAAAGAAATGTCAACAGTGTCTCCTCCAGTTTTGTTATTTATCAACAGATAAAATCAATCTGTGCTCTTCAGGCAGATTTGGTCTGGGTTGAAGAGCAGAACAAATGTTTTAATAGTCTGTCATATTTTCCAATCTAAACGTCTAAGTTTATAGTCAGGGTAGTCTATGCATAACGTCATGCAAAGTAGCCAAACTATCTATGTCTTTGTTATCTATGTACTCAAATTTGACAACTAAAATCTCCATTATTAAACAAAAGGAGGAAATACTGCTAAGTCAAAAGCCCAAATGTCCATATGGCATCCTTAAGGGATTAGAATGCAATGGACTCTTATGACCTCACATTATATTTCCTTCTTCCGTGGTCAAGGAGTCAAGTTGGTTTTCATGAAAATCCATATTTGCAAGGCAACATTTAGTGGATTTCTGAAGATGTCTTTGTCCTTGAAGTTAGTTGGTAGATAATAAAAAAGTATTTGGCAAAGAGGAGCAGGAAAAGATCTTGGAAAATTGTGCAAGACAATTATATGCTGTTTAATAGGGCAATTTTAGTCTATTAAAAACCCATATCTGGCAGAATATTTTGATTTAGAATAAATATTGATAGTTTGGAGAAAATATTAATGTAACTGCATAAGAGAAACTTCATTTTAGATTATTGGACATCTGAGGAAATGATAAACTGATCTAGAAGGAAATGCTCCAGAGAAAGAGGGCTTTGTGTTTATAATGTTTTTATGATCAGTCTGGGTCATAAATCCAGCTTACAAAGTGGCAAAATCAGAAATCCAAGAAACTCCTTGGGAGTTCACTCTAGCAAGTCACACAAAGCAGTGTCAGACAATGGAGGGGAAGCGCCTCACAGCCGGAATAAATAAAAGTGTTTTTCATCTGGTTATGAATTCACCAAGTCCTTAGAGATGGATGGGCTGCAGAAACTCTGGGAAGATTGGGAAAGCTGACGTCATCAGCCAAGGTAACAGAAATATCCCAGGGATGAGTTCAATCTGCAAGTACACCTAAAGTGTATTTCACAGCTCTTGAGTTGCTTCAACTACTAAGATCCTCTCAGTCTGCTCCCATATATCTGTAAGTACCATCTATTGCTATCAACTTATAGGAGGAGGAAATATTGGCTGAAGGTTAGACCTCAAGGTTTATGAGTTTTTACTTATACATTTCTCTGTTATCTACTCCTTCTAGAGAAAGCTTATATCTGTTAACATAGGGAATATGATTAAGCTTTGTCTATAATGAGAACATCTACTACAGTGCAGTTGTGACTTCTACAAACCCAAGCAAAAATACAGAAAGAAACTCACTTTGTATTTCTGTTTTTCCAGGTTTCTTCTCCCCTGGCTTTGTAGGACCACCTGTTTGAACTGAGTCAAAAGCCCATCATTAACCAAAAAATATATATATAGTAAAAACATAACACATACATTGCTTTTTAATATAGTATTTCAAATGTTTGGTCTTGTCCAGCTGGTCAAAGTGCCAAACAAGGATTTCCTTACAAATGAATTATTTTGAGGAACTGTTAGAGATACTTCAAAAGGGTTTTTACATTATTGTGCTCCTTCTTGAGACTAAGGTTAAAGGCGCAAATGAACTGTTCATAACCTCTAATAACTAGAATTGTAGAAAGTGGTACTTATATGTTGCCTATATAATAGGAGATTAAACCTGAAGCTGGAAAATTGTCTGCAAAATACATATATGTGTATCTATCTATGTAACAGTAATAATCAAAGAAAAATAGGCTATCAATTTGAAATTGGGGAGGACATGGAAGGAGATTGAGGGAGGGTTTTCTGAGGGGTGGGGAGGGATAAAGAGAAGGAAGTGACATAATCGTATTTTAATTTAAAATATACCAAAATTATTTCAAATTTAAAAACAAAACTAACAGAAAAAAATAATTAAAGTACTTAAAATTGTATGCGTTCTTACTTGTTAGTTGACCTATTACTGGCACACTTTCTTCTACTTCATTATAGGAAGTTATAGTCACCACATACTGTGTTTCAGGAATAAGATCTGATAATAGAGTTTCAGTGGTACTTGCTGCAAGGGTAAATTCTTTAGTAGGCCCATCTGAAAACACAAAAAGAAAAATAAGAATACAACATAAACTTTCCTGAAAATAAGATACTACAAAGAAGTCTAAATGTACTCCAAAACTGAAACTTTTACCGTTTGCATTTGTCAAGACATTCAAGAGTTATTCTTAACAGTCTTCCAAAAATAAGGCCTTGCATTTTTAGAAAAGTAATATATGCAAAAGTATTGCCTTTATCTGACAATCACACTCAAAACTTAAAAGGCTTGAAATCCTCCTAAATTAAAGGTATGTCAGAATAGCAGACCAAAAACATATCAATTTTATAAATAAGATATGAGTCAAAATAATTTAACTTTAAGTTATAAATTAGAAGAGAACAGAAAGATAGAAAAAAACACATTCAAATGTGGGCCATATGCTAATTAATACCAATAGTCCTCTGAATTGACTGAATATTTCAATTATATTATATTATTTACATTGTATATAGCATTATATATTATCGTATATATGATATATTACATATCAATTATATTAAATATTTCACAAAGCATAATTAAGAAAGGTAGCATATATAGCAAGACTCTAAGAAATGCTCCTGGTTTCTATGTGGGCCACATACAATAACCGGAGCACTGTGGAACATGGGGATATTGGATCCTTGTGGTACTCATTTTGAACATTGAGAGTCAATATTCCCAGTATCTAGAAACTGTATGACCCCTATTTGGGTTGTTTTAGAGTATTCTTTAGAATAAATGAAGCCATTGACCAAATTTACTTAGAGAGAAACAGGAAAGGGTGAAGTTTTCACTCTTTCTTCAGTTCTTTGGCCATACTGTCTTTTTTTTTTTTAATCTCCCTGATGAGAAAGCATTTTAAACTGCTGGTATTCTAAAAGGCCAAGACATATAAGTAAGATATAGTGATTAGCAATCTTGGCAAAATCTATGTTCACTGCCAACCAATGAAGACTTCTTATCATTTAGCCAATGCAAATGATTACACTCCCACCATATTTGATATTGGTTCTCCAAACTTGGGCAACATGGTTAATTAACACTGTCGATAACACAATAGGACATCCAAAATAACTTTTGTTTTACTTTGTGTTGTTTACTGAAAATATTGGGATCCAAATCTGTAGCTCTGAGTCCGCCAAAAAACTGGTGACATCAACCAAATCCCTCTGGCTTGCTCATTCTTGCCCTCCCTACAGTTAAATGTGAGGTTTGGCAAACTATATACTCTTGATGTCTCTGTCCAAAAACCTCAGCATCTTGAAACTCACCTGTTGTAGGGTCCACTGTTATTCTGTAACCCACAATTGGATCAACTGGTCTCTCCCATGACATATGAACAGTATTTTCATCTATAATTTTAAAATTCAAGTCGGAAGGTGGGTCAACTGCAAAAAGAGAGTTGAGATCAGTTGTGTTTTCCAGTGTGAGAAAATGGTTAATGTGATTAATGAAGAATTGTGTTGAGCAAAGCTTACTAAAGTTGTCTTTGCATAAATTTGTTTCCAACAAATATAAAAGATATCTTGTTGGATCAGAAAAAAAATTAAAAGCTGACAGGATATGACAAAACATCAGGAAGTGTACAAATTACAGAAGACAGCCACGGAACACTTGATACTTGAGTTGCTAAGCCATTCAAGAATGACCAGCAAAATCAAGCAGAATCGAAACATGTTTGGATACGAGAACAATGAAATCACATATAATAACCACATATGCAAACAATTCACATAACAATTAAGGAAATTCAATACATGCTGAGTGCACTTTGAACAAGCATGCCAAATCACAACCTGCTTACAACCATAGACGTTAATTTAGAACACTGACACCATACTCTTTTATAATGTAGAAAGAAAATCGCTGATGGTTTGGGTTCAACCTCTGCATTGTTGCTTGGTACATCTCAGTCTGTGGCAGAAGCTTTTAAAATGTATTTGAATGGAAAAGATAAATCATAAAAAAGTAAATATGTCTCACTAGGAAACATACATTTAAATGTATATTCATATTAAAATAAGAAAAGTATTAAAATGAGATGTTAATGGTTTATGAGTATATAGACAGTGCTAGAAATGTTTATAAAATTTATATTCTGCCCATTTACACCAGTTTGCTGTGTTCCCAAGGTGTAAACCAACATGGTCATTGCCTTTATAGGGGGCACAGTCCATACTAGAAGTAGCATTTTTAAGTAAAAATGCCAGTGTGGCCCTTTAAAAAACAATGGTTAATTATGAAAAGACAACATCAATGTATAGTGAAGAGCAATTATTTACAGAACTTGAAAGGAAATAGAAACAAAGGATCAGCAATGGAAGACATGACTTGCATAAAATCTTGGAGAACGCAATGACAGAAATAACTGTGAAGTACAAAGAGGAACAGTCTACATACAAAACTGTACAGCATCATGCATGTGTCAATGAAATGTTTGACTCGCTTTTAGTTTCCCACAATGAACAAAAGCCTCCATGTACAGTAGTCATTACACAAAGACATTCCTGAAATATTTTATAATGATATTCTCCACACAATGTTCATGCCTCCTCATGCAGCATTGGACTGACTCACTGTCAGTGCATGGTCGATGCTTTGAAAATCATTACACTTGAAGCAAGTTCAACACAGATGACTTTCAGCCATTTGCTTCTTTAAACGTCTTAGTCTTAGTCTACAGACATGACTCACTGGGAGTGAGAAGGTGTATCTCTGTTTTAAGAGATCTCCCCTTCGAATTTTGTGAAAGTCAATTGAAGTGCAGTAATAGCTCTGAGACACACGTCAGAATTGAATGGGGATTAGAGCCATCTTTAACATCCATAGCAGATTTTGAAAGGAAACGAAACTCATCAGGCAAACATCTGCTTTAATAAACTGCCACTTCCAACTGTAGGAGATGGCTTTATTTTTATTGGATACACTAGAAGAATGAATGTTACTCTCTTACCATCCATACACAGGCAGTGAGATTAGAACTATTAATCTACATGCGTGGTTTAATCATTCAGCATTCTTCTGTCTGGAACCATCTTGCAATATTTAGCTGAAGTCATCCCTTAGTATACATAGGGAGCATGCAACAGATGTTAATGGGATGATGGGTATTAAGAATATCATTATAAAATATTCTTCTGATAGCAATGGCTCAGGACAAATTTAATGCAAAGGCAGACACAACCGGCCTGAGCAGCTTTAAAAAAAAAATCAGTACATGGAAAAATAGTACCACCAACCTTGGAAATTGACCTGAAGGAGCGGACATTAGGTTAGAACTGCTGAAGGTCAGCAGCGGCCCACCTTGTTGATGTCCAAGTGACCAGCATTCCAGATAGACTGAAAAAATGACTGTGGGGGAAAATTCTTGAACATTTTAGAGGATTGTAAGAGGCTCGTGGAAACCCAGATGTGGTGACTGGGATTTGAAAGCAGGGAAAATGGCCTAGCAATGTGTGAAAAGCAGAACACCTCTACTCTGCATTCTGGTTCATTTTACCAAATATGCAGCATTTCAAGACTGTCATTGATTTACATATTTTGTGATTTATTATGAAAAACATAATGAAGTATATGTGAGGGTGTAACCCACATCTATTTAAATCAGTACAGATACATGTTTTTATTGATTTGGGAAGATTTTTATGTTAAAATAAATCACAACCACTATCACATCGTCACAGAGTCTAGGTGTTCCCTAAAATAATACTGATATAGTCATAGTACAAACACTAACTAGCTATATACAGTTTGTAAGTGCAAACCATCATAGCCAAGCCAAGGGTAACATAATTAAAATTATAAATAATAATCTGATTCATAAAACCTGGCTTCTTATCATGAAGAAACAAAACCTTGAGTATTTATAACTGGTAATTTAATTTTATACTTAAACATAATGTTTTTAGTATCAAAATACTGTGAAAAGAAAGTAGAATTCTAATGAGATTTCTGTTACACAAGCTATAGGATTTAGGGTATGGTAGGAATGATCATACTATGTGAAATGTATTCGGTGTCTTCTGTATAATGTGCAGACATTTAGACATTTTACTTGTTTTGTCAGGTTTGTCTTTGTAATAACCTAACTATAGGCCCTGCAATCATTGATTTACAAGAGAAATTCAAATGAAGTCATTATAGCTTATGGGTATCAATAATTTTATCTTGCAGTCTGTATAGTTTTCTGCCACATTAGATTAAATGTAAACAGAAGAAATGTTTCAATCAGAAATTTTAGGACATTTATACTATCTGTTAATGTGTACATACATATTTTTTTATTCTCTGAAAAGTCATTATTAAAAGAATATCTGCCCAATAATATATATGTATCACATTGACATCTGCAACTCAAATATAGATAGAATTTGGAAGGTAGCTGTGCTCACCACTATACCACTAGTATGTATTTAGATAGAATTTGATATATTAACGTCACCCACTTGTTCAAACAATTTTAAAATTGGTGTGTCTGTCTTGGCTTAAAGAAAAATAACCTTTTTTCAATTAGAGTACCCAACAAAAGTCTATAACCAAGAATGGCAGAAATAAACAAATGGATAGTTGATGGATGGATGGATGGATGGATGGATGGATGGATGGATGTATGGATGGGTGGATGGGTGGATAGATGGATAGGTGAATATAATATAATATTACAGACAAAGCAAATATAAAAGGCACATTAAAATATCAACTTGAAAAACTAGTAAGATCTTTGTTCTGATCTTTGAAATAACACTGGAAAGGATATTTTCTCAGTGTTAGAGAAGCCTTGGAATGTACAAAGTGTGATGAGTCTGTTATATTCCAGAGGCATTAACTTAATTATTGAGCATCTAATGCTACCAAAGTGCATGTTGTTTGCATTTATAAATACCAAAAATAGCAGCTGAAAATTAACACTTCAGACAAGCAATGATTTACTTGATACACATTATAAAATATGTATTTTCCATTAAATTGGCCAAGTTGAACAGTTCCTAGGTACAAAGGAAAATCAGCACTAGCCCACTGGTCCTGGATCCTGTCTGCGCTATGTAGTAACCATGCTAGAAACTTATGAGTGGGTGGGCAGATGGAAGAATGGATGGTTGAGTGAATGGGTTGATGGATAGATGAATGGGTGGGTGGGTGGACAGATAGATAAGTCAATGTGTATAATATGCTAAGACAAAGCAAATCTAAAAGCTACAATAAAATATCAACTCCAGGAACTCTCACTTCCTCATCTGGAAAATAAAACCATCAGGATAGATGACATCTACATTCTCTGGTTTGAATGTTTTGTTGTATATTAGAAACAGCACTGAATAAATGGAAATCTGCAACTGACAGTGGGGCAGACAGAGGTAGGGAGTATCTCCAGGAGACAGAGACCTGGGATAAGGGAGGCCCCCAAGAATCAGTGGTGGTGACCTTAGCTGTGACTCAGAGCACTGGGGATATGGAGCCTGAAGAGGTCACCTCCTGTAGCCAGACAGGAATCCCTATGGAGCAACAGGGACACCAACCCACCCACAAGACTTTCAACCCAAAATTTATCCAGGGGATGAAGCAGAGACTGAGGGAATGGCCAACCAATAACCAGCTCAACTTCAGACCCATCCCATGGGCAAGCACTAATCCCTGATGCTATTAATGACATTTTGTTATGCTTGCAGACAGGAGTCTAGCATGGCTGTCCTCTGAGGAGCTCCACCTAGCAGCTGATTCAGACAGATGCAGACACCTACAGCCAAACAGTCCCTTTCATTAGAAGGGGAGGAGGGATGAAGGAAGGATTGTGAGAGGAAATACATATGTGTGTGTACATTATATCATATATATATATATATATATATATATATATATATATTCTTAATCTAGATGCAAGGCAATTATTATTAAAGGCATGGATTAAAATCACTGAAAATTGATAATGATTGTTTATTATATGGTATAAGCTATAAATAATACAAAAATTAAAACTGAATTTCACAAATTTTATGTCCATCTCAAATTCTAGATTAATGAAAAATGTGTCCAGTTTTCAAGGAATAATAACCATTAGCTATTTAATGCAAAGCTAATTTTTCTAAAAATCTATTAATATATGTTACCCAAACCCAGACTAACTCACACAACCTAGGTCCATACCTGGATTTAATCTTAAACTAGAGAAAGTTTTAACTTTGCTAGTCTATTTAATATCCACTTAAGACAAAAATTTTTTAAAAATCACCTTTGTCTTTACTTCTATAGGACACAGTAACCTAGCATGGTAACACAATTTAACCATACAAATGGAAGCACGGTGAAAATGTTATGATTTTTTGAAGGTAAGATGTAAATTTTAAAATAATTTCAATTAACATGAAAAACTGTGCTTTCTGCATATAAAAAAAGCAAATAAAAATTATCCATAGAACTACAAGAGCATATATGAGCCACACCAAAAAAATTAAAATTAAAATAAAAAAAAAGTAACTTTGGCTACCCTACCAGAAGACTGTACACAGAGGGGCAAGCTGAAATTTTGAAATACCCTCACAGAAAGATTTCAGGGAGAAAAATTCTATTTCATAGCCCAACGTCTCCAGAAAGACTTTGGCCACAAATTTTGTTAGCCTTCTCTAGGCTCCTGGGGCCTTTTAGTTAGTAGTTAACACCAGGGCTGAGCAGCCCAACAAGGGGCAAACAGCCACATGTGGCTACCGAGCGCATGAAGTGTGGCCAGTCCATAATGAAATGTGCTTACAAGTGTAAAAAGTCCACGTCCAGCTTCCAAAACTTAGCACAGAAATGCAGAAGTGCTAGCTGATGCTGTGTCTATCACTTGCATGTTGAAACAAAAATAGTGTGTTAAGACCCTTTACATTAAAATCAATTTTTCTCTTCCCTTTTGTTTTACTTATATGACTATAAGAAATGTTGGAGTTATACGGATGGCTTACATTTGTGCCTCACATTTCTGTCTGACACTGCCAAACTAGAAAGCAATCCAAAAATGAATTTTATTAAAGCACACTGGCCTAAAGGAGGAAGAGACATGAGCTTAAGAAAGATTGAGGAAAAACCAACTACATCATATGGAAATTAATATAAAGTTAGAAGATAAAATATGAGCTAATCATAAAGACATATCGTATAATGTCCTTTTTAACTGTATTTTGCTGCCTGGTCAATACCACTTAAGAGATGTTTTCCACTTAGCATAATCACCAACCTAACCCTATACTTAAGAATTCTCAAAACTTTTATTTTCAAAGAACTATTTTCTTAATGAGCAACAAACAGGCCACTTCAGTGATTTATCTAAAAATATCTTCAGTAGTGCTTCCAGAAGTTTCTCAAATAAAATTCCTTCCTAACTGACGTCACAGCAAGGATTGCTGAAAGGACACCTCATCAGAATACTCCTTCAGGAGGGAAGATCAGACTCATCCATCACAAAAGCCAGGCCAGGAGCAGTGCGCTATGGTTGGTTCCCTAACATTAACTCTCTATACCTATAGTTTTGAAGTAGGACATTTTTTTTTTAATCAGGATGGTCAAGAAACAGCCCCACATACCTAACCACTTTAGTAGCAACACAACCTACCCTGGAATTTCCAGAGCCGACAGACATCTCCTCCCTAACTTCATTAAAGGCATTTTTTAATTGAAGAGGATAAAGGGACTTTTTAAGATTAGCCCGTTTATCTTGCGGAATACGATTAGTTTGCAAAGTCCCGAATGATAATTGAAAGGGCCGCTAAGATTATTACATGGAAGTGGCTTCCTCAATAAATACTGAGACATTAAAGCACTAAGTGCACCAAACAAAACGGAAATTAGGTTAAAAGTCTAACAAAAGTTTTCTAGACGGCAGGGTACAAGGAGCCGGGGGGGGGGGGGTTGGAGTCACATTGTGGTGTCCCTGACCACCTAGTGCCAAGACGCTGACATTAGACGCGGCCAGGTCTCCCTGAGCCAGGCAAACGCAAGAGCAAGCCAAAGGGGTGCCCGGATCCCAGCCGCCTCCAGGCTGGAAACCCTGGCACGGAGCCGAGCCACCCCTCCCCCACAGCTGGGTTGTTCTGGGATGCGTGCTTTAGAAACTTCAGAACCAAACGCAAACAGCAGAGTCCTCTAGATCGAGTGAGCACCCCCTAGGAGTCAGTTTCTGCTTGTCACTCATCCCCCACCCACCCACCCACCTCCCCTAGCTACTGGCAGGTTGAAGGTTGGCTCCTTTGTCTGAAAGTCTGCCTACCCAACCTAATCTGCTCAAAAAGAAAAGAAAGGAAAACCAGACGCTCTCGGGGCTGGCAGTGTTGGAGTCTTTTATTTCATGTTGTCACCAAGGTCACAGTCCTGACCCAGGTGATCCGCTGCTGATCCTATAAAGATGTCCATATTCTGAGGTTCCTGGTGTCCAGACGTCGGGAATCCTCTTGACAGAGCTGGATACAGTTGTCGCCCTATCCAGGGGACTGATCGTCAAGGAAGGCGGCAGTGCAGGTGGCAGTGTGGACAGCACACTGCAGAGACAAGCGCAAGGAGACCACACAGCACTGTACAGAAGAGTGGAAGCAGAATAAACGAGCTGGACCTTTAAAGTTCAGAAACGGACACACCTCAGAAGGCAGGTGTTTCTCTGAAGAAGAGAAAGCACCCGAGAAGTGCAGAGAAAACAGGCCAAGCAACAGAAGCAGGAGATGAAAGTCCTTTCCTTTCTTGACCTCTGCAGTTTCACTTGTCATAGGAGAAGTAAAAACATTTTACCTTCTGCCTCAATGGAAGACAGGAGTAGGGCCACACCCAGGGCGGCCAGCGCTCGGGGAAGCCTGGTCTGCATATTTGGGCCTCAAGCTCACAGCCTCATGAAGGGATCTGCAGGAGGAAGCAGTGATCCATCAGAACCCAGCCTGAGCAGGCCACGAACAAGGTTAGACTAGAGCTTAAACATGGACCAGAACCGAGCCAAATCTGCCTATAAAACAACAGGGCCCAGCCCAGCACATAATGGACCCATTGTGGAACCATGGAAGTCAAACTCTTCCAATAGGTTTAATCAGGGCACTAGTAAGAAATTCTAGTTTAAAGAGGATACTCTTCCCCCAGGGAGCTGCTGCTGCCTGGTGCCCTGTAAAGGCCTGACCAGACCGCACATGACTTCATACTGCCAAGGTGATGGATAATTTAGAGGTCATTTTATCCCTGACTCAACCAAATGTGTCTTCCAGATGGGGATTTCATTTGGCTGCTTTTCCCTAACTGCTGACCTCTTTAGGTAACTGTGCTTTAGTGGTCCCAGGGTAATTTGATAATAATAATAATAATAATAATAATAATAATAATAAACCTCATTTATTCTATTTTCTCCAGTTTATCCTAACTAAAAATATTCAAGTATGTCTTTAAGATCTGGAATAGATTACAGAGGGATGAGGAAGGCCCAAATGAACCCCAGTTCTTCTGATAACCATGTCGTTTTCACATCTGATAAAACCTTTACCAAAGATGAGAGGGGACCAACTCTAAAATGCATAATAAAAAGAGACGAAGCCGTAGAAAAAGAAAAATGCCCTTGTCTGTTTCCCAAACATTCTTAGATTGTACAAACCGCAATAATTCTTCCTTGTGTTTAGCTATTTCTTAATGCTGGAAGATTAAAACTAATACAACCCCCAGAGGTGAGAAGGTTCTTAATTTTTCCTGCCTTTGCAAATAGATTTCTTCCTTAACGGCAAAGAGTTCCACTCATCCTTTTTACTTTCTCAACACACAGTAGCTATTTTAGCAGCAGAAAGGACTGCCCTAGTATATTCTATGATCCAATCCAGGAACAAAAGTTACCAGCAATTAGCTGGACTGGGAAGGTGTCTGTGGCCAAATGCAAAAACAGAACGAGGAGATTCAGAAGTGCACACATTACTTTAAGGCTACACCATAGGCCTCATGACAAATAGCGGGGAGCACTCCCCCATTTGTGCTTGGGAATTCAAAAATAAGCCAAAGGTTGGGCTCTCCTTGAGAAAAAAAAGAACTGACAGTCTCCAACCTTGCCTTTCCAAATCATTGGCACAAGGGTTAGGGCAGCTTTCCTCATCCGAGTGTAAATTGCATTTTACATGTCTGATGAGCAGGCAAGCCAAATTGCCCAGAGCTCCTTTTTATGAAGCCAGTATTAAAATTTTGGCACAGCTCTGGGATCTAAGGGATTTTAGTAATGTCTTCTCCCCCTAATTAACAACATTCAAACCCTTTCCTACATTAGTCAAAATTTGTAAAGATTAAAAAAGCATGAATGCTTCATTGTTGTCAACACCCGGCCATAACGCTGATATAATAATTTAGAATGCAGTCGGCAGTTGTGCTCACGAAAAGCTAAAGGGTGGTAACCTACCCACAAAAATCGGTGTGCAGTTTTCTTGGGGGCGGGGTTAAAAGGTTGAACAAAAAACTTGAGTTTTGGAAGAGTTTATCTTAGTCTAGTGCGCCACCTATCGGCTTCCTGTCTCAGCATCAAGAATGAATCACCTCTCTTTGGGGTATCTGATGAATAACTCAGCCATCTCCGCCAGCCAAGAATTCCGTTCGTATACGTTTTAAAGAAAAACGTCTCTCTCCTTCTTAGCCAAAACATTTATCGGAGTGCTTAGCAACACTTCATTGAGCATTCTCAGACATAGATGTCTGAAAGCGGTAGCCCTTACGTGGCAGTAGGATTTCCCTCACTTCCCCTCATGAATGAAAATGAATCAACTGCTGGAGTGGGGGCACTATGGGAACTGGTCCCTTTCGGACAAATCGCCCCTCCCCCACCCCTTGCTGGAAGGAGCCGACTTCTTAACTCTCTCAAGTTAACCTTTTTTTCAAACGCACACACAGGCACACATATGTTTCGTGGGCCCATCTAGATTCCAGGCGTCACCTATGTCTTCTATAAAGGCTACCTAGCCAAGGACGAGCTTAGACTTGTTTCTTCGCCCTCCTCCCCCAATCCCACCCCAATATTCTTTAGAAGACTCTAACCTTGGAACTGAGAGGAGGTGTATGCCAGAGATCTGAATTGGTCAGGGGACGGTGGCTGAGGAAGCCAGATGCAGGTCCCATTTGTCAACTGCTCTCAAATGCACTGACTCCACACACTCTGATCTGTGCACTCAAAGACTGGAGGAGAACCCTCCTCAAAGGTCCCATTGACTGACCCTGGGTAAAACTTAATCCCAGTGCATTCAGGAGGAACCCAAAAAGGAAGTCTCAGAAGCTACTGGCCTAACCAACCCAGCAGCACTTTGAAAGCAGTGGAGGATGGAGCCAGGGCAGCTCCCCCCAGAGCATCTGGAGATGCGACTAGCGCCTAGTCTCGCCAAGCTGGAGCGCTTTCCACTGGCCCTCCATGGAATTCTTCGCGGAGCGTACAGTACTTCACTTCGTTTTCCGGCAATGCCTTGTGTCCCTGCTGCAAGCTTGGCATCCCTGACAAAGCCACCAGATTATAAAGAGCGACCTATGCAGCCCGTGCTCTTCACTGAAAGCGACAGAGACTATAGAGGACATTACCCTACAGATGGATACATTGAGTCCCACTTGGCACACAAACAAGCCACCTTTCCTTCTCCCTCCAAAACTCCAAAGAAACCGCCAATCTCCTGTGCCACAGATCTATCTCGGGCACACTAATCAATCGCTTCCAAAGCCAAGCAGCCCCTGTGGGGCGTTCTGCCAGCCCCGGGTTAAGGTGCAAGCAAGAAGCCACTTTCCCCAGTTATCTTTGGGAAAGGCCGCGGGGAGTGGGGGTTGGGGTGGGGAACAGAAGCCAGACTGACCTGAGCCGGAGGTGACAGAGGGAGCCGGCGTCCAGCAGCCTGCGCGTGGGACCCCCTGGGCCTGGGAGGGCGCTGCGCTCCGGGAGCACCTGGCGGCCGCGGGTGTGGAAAAGGCGGCGGGAGCGCCCAGCAGCAGCGCCTAGTGCGCGGAGCGAGCGGAGGCAGGGGGACTGAACGCAGCTGCCGGCGGACGGGTCTGCAGCGGCCGCCTTTGCCGACTGGGAAGAGACTCCGCGCCGCGGGCTACTTAATAGAGGGCTGTTCCCGGCTCTCAGTTTACTCGGTTACGAAACGCCTGAGAAGGTGGAAGGCTGCCACGGGTGATGTATGCTCCTCGGCGGTGAAGGAGGTCTACTTTTGGGAACGTGTGCATACTTCGAGCATTCCTTCGGCGTGAGGTGGCGATCGCCGTAGTAGCAATGCCCCTCCGGGGGCGGGGAGGAGGGAGGGAGAGAGGGGGACAGCCGCAGCCGGGTTCCCTGCCAAGGGAGGCCGCGGACTCCTCCGCTTGGGGCGGGCTAGGGGGCTCGGGTTTCCCTAACCCAACGAGTTTCTTTAATACGTTTATTTTTCTAAAATAAGAACAATGGAGAAGGGGGGAACGGATCTTCGTTTCAGACCAGCGGGATGGGCATCCCCTTTGTCCCTCACCATTACATCTCCGGCCGCCACCGTCCCCACGTCCACCTTCCTCCCCCTCTGTCCTGGGTGCACTTAAAACCGATTTACAGGCTTTCCATTAACTAACTGTCTGTGCACGCGGCGGGCCTCTGTCTTTCCCAGTCTCCAAGGCGCGACTTTGAAAACTCCGACAGCCGCCTGCCTGCTCCCGGCTCAGGGCTAGGATGGCTTTCCCAGGCCTGTCTGTCTAACCTAGTTTTTCAGGATAGAGATGGGAGGCTTCGATTCAGTCTGGAGGGAGGGAGAGGAAAGTTATTGGTACCTGGGGCGGGGGGGGGGGCATCCCAAGGGAACATTCAAGAACAAGTTTTATTCGCCATAGAAATTTCTTGTCAGTTTAAGAGTAAAATCTGACCCACATTGGGGCTTCAGGCAGCTCTTCCCTAAAAAATTCCTAGAGGTGAAAAGGACGGAAAGGAGCTCACTCAGGGACGCTCGCACGCACGCGCGTGCTACTGAGAAGGCCAACTAGGAGCCGGACACTCCGCCAGCACACGGGCTCTTTTCTGCAGCTCCCCGGTTCCCGGCACTCCACCCCTTGGACGCAGTGGGAGTCTGGCACTTGAAGTTGCCAAATTGTACAAGACGCATGGGATGAAGCGTCCAGTAGTCACACGTTGTTATCCGGAAAGGGCTCGAAGATGGATTCCTACACGCGTTTGTGAGCTCAGAACTCGCTCCGCGAATTTCCCGCCCCTTGAAGCCCAGAGACGTCGCCTCAGCAGGGTTGGGCTAGTGGGTACTGGAAACAGGAGAGCTCTCTGGACCCTGGAGTAGACCGCCCCTTGGTAGCAGAAGCTGCGAGCACACCTGACTTAAGCCTTTCTTCCATGCTTGATCTCACCTCTGCACATTTGACTTCCCTGCTCTAGGCACATTAGTGTTTGGATTGACCAAAACTCTGCACGCTTTTGCCCAGTTCCCTTGTGCCTTGCCCCACGCACGGGCGGCCTCTGGCCAGAGCTAACCAGAGCAAGTGAGGAGCCTGGAAGAAAAGAAACGAGAAAAATGAGAATGGCCACCACCTCTGCACATTCTTGGAGCACGCAGGGCCCACTCAAAGGCCGCTGAGCAACTTGCACAAAGCGCCCACACAATGCGCAGGCTTTTCCTTCATGTCTCCACAGTTCTGGTGTCTGACTAGACCCTCCAGCCAGGGTGTGAGCGCATTTGGAAGATGCAAACACCAATGTGTGTGACACAGCTGATCTTTTATATCCCTGTGATGCTCAGAGCCACCCAGGAGCAGCGAGCCCCCTCTTCATGCCTGAAGGGAACCTCAGCTTCCAAGCCTGCTCTTCAGCAGGAAATGCACATGTAGGGAAAAGCGTCCAGTATGGTCCCCAGACATGTGAAGGAAGGTGACAACAGGACAGACCAGGGCCATGGTCCCAGCACCCCACTGTGAAGGTGAATGACTACACCAGCCATAGAAGGACACAAACACACACACACACAAGCACAATGACACTCCCTATCTAGAAAGGGAGAGCTGCCCGAGTGGAGAGTGTCTATCCCTGTCTTCCTCTTGCTCAGTCTGCAGCCTGAAGACTGAGTGAAAAAGACTTCTGGACACAAACATCCTCTCCAGCCTAGAGCGGCACCCAGGCAGGGGCTCCTTTTGCTCAAGTCCTTCTTAGCCGGGGAGGCTGGGGGGGGGGGGAGAGATATGCTGCAAGAAAGGTGGGTGAGGCAAACCAACAGCTATAGAAGCCCTTATCGCCCTCTGAAAAACAATCCCTGGGCAAGATTTAGTGGTTCTGGGGGCGTGGGGGGCGCGACTTGCCGGTAAAGGAGACAGTCACAAATGTATCCAAGCAAGCTTATTCGTAAGGGGCCATGGGGCAATTCAAATCCTCGCAGCCTAAAGTCTGAATTGTATGGTCTCCTGGGTCCTGTAAGCTTGACTCCAGTAAGGGGACAAACATGGTAGAACCCCCCTCCTATCCGATGCCTGTCAATGGTGCGTTTATTTCTTAACTCCTCCTTGGAATCTGTTAGGTTTGCAGTAAACCGGTGGTTTTTTTGCTGACTGAAGCACAGCTGGCTGTATTTATTGAGTCTAGTTGCTTCCTGTGGGTCTTACTCCTGTGGCCATATCCCCAGGATCGGCCTATCCTCTCTCTCCCTCTCTTCTGTTCCCACCTCTTCTCCCTTCGAGTCCTGGGTTCCCGGGGGTTCAAGATCTACAGATCTCTTGTCACACAGCGCGACCTAGTGGATGACTAGAAACCTGAATCAAAATTATGGATTTTAAGAGCTGGGAGCGATTGGAGGAAAAAAATCTGTCATTCAGCCACCTGGCTTTTCGGACTGATAATTGAAAGGGAAGATAGACCAGGACTTGGCGTCAAGTTAAGGAGCTCTGTAAAGAAAAGCCTGCTCCAGAGCTGTGAGGTTCTGGGCAGTTTTTGAAAAATAAATAAATAAACAGGGGGCGGGGAGGAGGGGGGGAGATCCATTTCAGGATGAAGCTGGGACACAGCACCAACACTAGCTTCTAGAAAACTAAAGTGCATGAAATCAACTCATCTAAGGCCCCAGAGATAGGATAAACAGTTTCTACTCCCACTGCACATTCTAACTGGCCCACCCTCGCAGAGAGGAAAGAGAGACCTGGGGTGAACGGGTAGGCATTACTGAACACTGAGGATTCTGTGGGAGAGTCTGGAGACAAAGGTAGAGTGGTGCTAGTGCTCCTCCTGGTTATCGGATGCCAACAGGCAGCCAGACCAGGACGAGTGGAAACTGTGTCTGAACATTTCCCGTCCCTGTGGGCAATTCAATACACATTTAATCAGCACCTTCTGTGTACCATCTGTCTTAGTTATTCTACTACAGCTGTGAAGAGACACCTTGGGCCACATCTCCTAACCCTTGTGGTTTGCTTGTTTGTTTGCTGAGACAGGGCTTCTTCATGTAGCCCTGGCTTTCCTGAAACTCTGTATACCAGACTTGCCTCAAATTCACAGAGATTTGCCTGCCTCAGCCTTTATCCCCCAAGTATTGGGATCAAAGGCATGCATCACCACCACCCAGTCCTGCTAATCCTTCTAATCCTTTCAAATAGTGCCACTCCCTGGTGAGCAAACTTTCAAGTATAGGAGCCTATGGTGGCCATTCTTATTCAAACCATCACACCACCAAAGGCCAAGTTCTGAGAAGCCAGCTGTAAAGCCTATGAAGATAAGGCATTTCTCTCAAAACTCTGTCAAATAACATTTGGGCTGGGCACCTAAGGCCACTTCATGTGCCCCATTCAAGCCTTCTGAATAACTGGGCCCTCTCTTAAAGGAAAGAAGGGATGCAGTGCACGCCTACCTTTTTATCTTCCCAGAATTTCTTCAATGAATCCAAAGGCTTTGAATACTTGACCCACACCTCCCTGACCAGGATCCAGGGTGTGGGGAGCTTGGGAGCAAAGAGAAGAATCTTCATCCCATGTATCTACTATGCAAGCTCTCAGCTCAAAACGCATAGGTTGCATAGGAAATTGTAAAGGTCCTAAACCCCAGCCTCCACATGCAAAACCTAGTCACAGTGGACTACTAGGGTTTATGACGAGCCAAAGACTGCTGGGAATGTATGCGAGAGTCAGTTATGACCTCCTTGGGCAAAAGGCAAAAGGCAAGAGGAAATGCATTCATTTACAAGAGGAAAAAGCAACGCTCTGCCCGGAGTCAATACTGTCTCTCTGACCAGCACAGGGATGTAGACTCGATTTGTTTGTGGCTGTCAAAGTCAGCGAAGGTGCATAACTTCTAGTCAAGCTGCTACTGTGTCTGCAGGCACTGCATGGATGCTGACACACATTTTCAGGTTGTAGAACTGAAAAGGCACAGGAGCTCATGTTTTAAGATTTGATCTTGCCCGGCAGCATGACACATGACTTTAATCTGAGGACTCCAGAGGCAGAGGCAGATGGATCTCTGGGAGTTCGAGTCCAGCCTAATCTACAGAGCCAAGTACAGGACAGCCAGGGCTACCCAGAGAAACCGGTCTCGAAAACAAAAACAAAACTTCGATCTTTGCTCTCAACTGGAGTTGAGTTGTAACCAGACAAACGTTTCAGTTTCTAATGTTTTCTAGTGTGTTTTTATACACTCGTAACAAATGTTGTGAAGTGTATTTATCGCTGACCCACAAGTCCCTAAAGCAGACATACTTTGAAATAATCCTTAAACTTTGGTGACCGGCGCCCTCTAGTGGAAGAGATAACTAATTCCCTAGTCAGGCTCAACTTCATTACTTAATCCGGAGTAGTCATTCACCAATGTTTCTCCACTCCTTGGAGCTCACTGAGGCACTCTGGGAAATTCCCAGATTCCCATGTTTAAGGCCATACCAAAAGAAGCACCTTTTGTACAAAATGTGAATATATTAACAATAAGCAGAGAATTTGTAAAAAAAAAAAAAAAAAAAAAAAAAAACATCAGTAAACTGCTAGAGATTATATACCTGAAAGCTAAAGGACCAAAATAAAAATTAATTTGGGAAAAGTATGTAGGATAGAGGATAAAGGACACCAAAAGAAGAAATCAGACCAATCTACCGCAATGTCTCAACTTCCCTCTCAGTATATAAGCTCTGGGTCTGACCCCAGTGACAAGGCATTCCTCCCACCTGAGTACTGCTGTGAGACCACTGTGTGACTTCACATGGCCATAGTAGGGTTAAAACAATGGGTGTAGCCAGCCTTTGCTACGTCATAGGTTCTTTTTCCCAACCTTTCTCTTCCCAGCTTCACCCTATCACTAGATAGAAGAAAAAGAAGGATAGAGGAGAAAGATAGCGATCCCTGAATCTATTTTTCTCTTTGTTTCTTCTTTCAGCATAACTACTAACAAACTGCATCCAACCCCACCCCCCACCCCCACCCCAAACAACCACCAACCCTTCCTTTCAGGGCCCTAGCATTTATGTACCCTCTGGAAAGTTCCCAGAGTTCCAAACATCACACATTTTAGAAACTATCTGCAGCTGGCAAAACTATGCCTCTGATTGGCACGAGGCAAATCATAGTCAGCTGCTGCAGACAGTCTGAAGTAACCCCATGCCTCCACACCTGGGATTAAAAGGGAAACATATTCTTCTATGTCTGTGCTTTTTTAACGAAACCAAAATTCAAGAACTAAAAATGGGTCTTGAGGCAGACGGCACAGAAGGTTATCTAGGAGAGATAACCTGATATCTGAGCTCTACCCTTAGACCAATCAAGTTTCATACCTGGGAAGGCCAGAACAACTGTGGAGTTTTGAAGATACCCAGGCCAGTATCTGATGGTCAGTGAGTAGACACACAGGAATTTAAAACATGTTGAGGATCCAGCTGCCATCCGGAAGATTAAGATGAAGACGAACTGATTCTAGGACTAGTCTCCAAGTCATGGTTCAAGAGTATATATAAATGTGGATTTCGCAAAAGGATTAGTACCAGGGAAGTTACAAGGAAACAAAGCTGATTGCCCAGGGTCAGAGCGCTGGTGAGTAGAGAAGCCAGAGTCACAACCCAGGCTCACTGCTTTCTAAACCTCTCATTCCACTCCCATGTGGCACCCAGAAGGAATCTGTTTTCTGTCCTGACTGATTTAAAATTCAAATCGGACAAAGGCATGACACAATTCCATTAACCAATGGACATGCTAAATGCTCTTTTATTTTCCTGTCTTACTAAAGTTTACACTAGTGCATACATTTATATCCAAAATATGAGAAAAGGTTGCTTGCTTCTTCTGAGGAATACTTTACTGCACCCATACCTAACAGATTCGAAATATACAATACAATACGACAAAAGCTATGTCTCAGAGTGGTCGGCCTGGCCTGGTGGTGATAGAGATTCTCATGGCAAGGCAGTCAAGGAAACAAGGCTCTTTGAAATCCTCTAACCAAGGCCCTCATCCCACAACAACTCTGAGAGCCACAAGAGACAAGTAGCTTGATCAATGTCTTGTCCCTATCAGCAAGGCCATGACTACAGGACAGGAACCAGATGCCCAAATGATCTTCTTTCTGGTTAATTCCGTTACCCAGCTCCTGAATATTTTGTTAGTTTTACAAACAAGGTCAGAATTCATTGCAACACTGTCTCCAGAACAGAGTTGGAATATGGCCAGGAAAGCGGCTGCCTATCACAACATCTCTGTATTTGCAATCTTTTAAAGTTGAGTAGAGCAAACAAGCAGTGACTTATACACCTAGATGTGCCTGGACCACAAAACACACCAAGAAAACTGATGATGCCACTGCAAAGATCAGATGCTATAGCTCCTGCTCCAAAGCAAGCAAAATGGGAGGCATCTTGGGTCCAACGTGCTGCATGTACCCAGCAATGTCGAGTATGTTTCCAGGTGAAAGGGACACATCAAAGTTATGACAGGCAAGATATGACTATTCTCAAGCCTATGCTTAGAGTCCTTGAGAACACTGCCTTCCCTTTCAATACTCTTCTCATGAGGGTCCTAACATTGGCACCTTACTACTATGGCAACGAAGTTTACTGAAACTCATAGGACACTTGGCCTTCACATGTAACATCATTTTGATATTGTTCTACCTGAAACCATGCTTTGAGCTAGTTGGTCCCCAGAAGGTCCCCAGGAGACAAAGGAGCATGGAATCCTCACAGATGACATCACTCTTGGGCATGCATTTTCCCTAGCAAGTCGTTGATTCCATGAAAAAATTTCCCAACAACTTACATTTGATCTTTCCTATCATAGACGTCACTGAAAAGATGACGTGACATCTTTTTTAAATAAACAAACATTACCCTGGAAAGTGGACAAGGAGAGAAGGCAAACTAAATGGAGCTATAAATAGTCAGGAACTATAGGTTTCCAGGAAAATCTGGGTGTTTTATTGATGGCTGTGATGGGATCACTAATATTGGCACAGCAAGTGCATCGTAGTACTGACACCCTCTCAAACACCCACAGGCTCCCTCTATCACTGCAGGCTCACAAGATAAAATTTGAGATTCCTCTCTGTTCCCACAGATCCTAAGACAGAAAGCAGGCCCCTACCTCATCATTCTGGACTACATGTCTTTTCCTGATCTTACCCTTTATTCACTACTCCAAGACGTCCTCTAGCCTGCTGCCCTGAGACTCAGGTGCCCACATTCTGCCTGTCTATTCCCAACTCTTAGCTAGGCTTCTGGAAAATGGTGCTGATACACCTTGGTGAAAGAATCCTATCAAATTTGCTTCCAGGGGATTTTTTACTATTTCAAGAAAATATCACTTAAAAAAATTACTCTCTAGCAGAGTGATATTTGAGCCTGAAATATCACTTGGGACATTTATTTGGTAGAGAAATGTATTTTATTCAGCATCATTCTACTGGAACAATCTAAAACAATTAGACTGCATCATATCTAGCTATTTATTTTTACACAGTTTTAAAACAGTAACATATGAAAGTTAACATAACCAAAGATCAAGTATGAGTAGGCTTATATTCATTTTAAAAGCACTATGGACCGGAAACCATATGTCCTTCCTACAGAACCATAAACTGATATAATGGATTTTAAAACAATTAGCATTTTATTGTAAATTTATTATTATATACCTTATAAAGCTATTGTTCTTATCACTTACCTAAAATAATTGAAAACAGAGGATAGAAAGACGGCTCAGTCGGTAAAGCATACAAAATCATGAGGACCTGAGCTCAGATCTCCAGCTGGCACAGAAGCCAGGCATGGCAGCACATAGCTAGAATCTCAGACCTAGAAGCAGAGGCAGGAGGGTCTGTAAACACTTCTACCCAGCCAGTCTAACCAAAGTGGTTAGTTCCAGGTTAAGTGAAAGACTGTTGTTGGAAAACAATTGATGAGGACACTTGACATTGTCCTCTGGCCGACACACACACACACACATTGTGTGTGTTTATACCAGCATCATTTATAATATACAAATTCTAGAAACTACTATAATGTCCATCAAATAGATAAACACAGACTACACATACAATGAATAACACTTATACATGAAGAGAACAAACTGTTGGTAATATGCAACATGGTTGATTTCAAATGCATTCTGTCAAGACACAAAGGGATGGATACTACATATGATGTCTTTTTTGCCACCTAGGCACTAGCAAAATGTCAGGGAATCAAAGGAGGAGTATGAGAGGAGAGGAAGTAATGATAACGAAGACAATGAAGACTTAGGACATGATAGAAATGTTTCATATCGTAATTATGGGGTTGTTATAATATTGTGTACATTGACAAAACCTCATTTTATGGTATATTAATTCTTCTTGGATAGTGTTAACTTTTGCTCTCTTCTGAACCTGGAACATACTCCTCTCTTCCCTTTGGATGTGATGACCCGTGGTTCTCAGGCCTTGGACCTTGGATGAGAATCCCAGTGTTGGCTCCTGTGGTTCTAATACCTTTGAAATTGAGCTAAGCCCAACCACCAGCCTTCCTTATTCTCTAGTTTTCAAATAATCTATATAGGATTCAGCTTCTGTAACTGTGTGAACAAATTCCCCTAATGGGTTCCTCAAAAAAACTGGAAATAGATCTACCACATGATCCGGTTATACCACTTCTTGACATCTAACTCAGCACCTTACTACAGGGAGACATATACATACATGCTTACCACTGCTCTTTCACAACTGCCAAGAACTGAAAAGACCTAGATGCAACTGATGAATGAATAATAAAAAGTATGGCACATCTACACAATGGAATATTACTTAGCTATTACCAAAAAATGAAATTATGAAATTCTCAGGTAAACAATTTGCCTTTTTGGATTTTTATTAACTTTGAATGTTATTCCCAAATACATACATCAATATCAGTTTGTTTCTTTTTTTTTATTTTAATATTTTTATTACATATTTTCCTCAATTACATTTCCAATACTATCCCAAAAGTCCCCCATAGCGCCCCCCACTTCCCTACCCACCCATTCCCATTCTTTTGGCCCTGGCATTCCCCTATATTGGGGCATATAAAGTTGGCAAGTCCAATGGGCCTCTCTTTCCATTGATGGCCGACTAGGCCATCTTTCAATACATATGCAGCTAGAGACAAGAGCTCCAGGGTTCTGGTTAGTACATCATGTTGTTCCAACAATAGGGTTGCAGATCCCTTTAGCTCCTTGGTTACTTTCTCTAGCTTCTCCATTGGGAGCCCTGTGATACATCCAATAGCTGACTGTGAACATCCACTCCTGTGTTTGCTAGGCCCCGGCATCGTCTCACAAGAGACAGCTATACAGCCGGGTGTGGTGGCGCACGCCTTTAATCCCAGCACTCGGGAGGCAGAGGCAGGCGGATTTCTGAGTTCGAGGCCAGCCTGGTCTACAAAGTGAGTTCCAGGACAGCCAGGGCTATACAGAGAAACCCTGTCTCGAAAAAACCAAAAAAAAAAAAAAAGAGAGAGACAGCTATATTTGGGTCCTTTCAGCAAGATCTTGCTAGTGTATGCAATGGTGTCAGCGTTTAGAAGCTGATTATGGGACGGATCCCTGGATACAGCAGTCTCTAAATGGTCCATCCTTTCATCACAGCTACGAACTTTGTCTCTGTAACTCCTTCCCTGGGTGTTTTGTTCCCAATTCTAAGAAGGTGCACAGTGTCCACACTTTGGTCTTCATTCTTCTTGAGTTTCATGCGTTTAGCAAATTGTATCTTATATCTTGGGTATCCTAAGTTTTGGGCTAATATCCACTTATCAATGAATACATATTGTGTGAGTTCTTTTGTGATTGTGTTACTTCACTCAAGATGATGCCCTCCAGGTCCATCCATTTGGCTAGGAATTTCATAAATTCATTCTTTTTAATAGCTGAGTAGTACTCCATTGTGTAAATGTACCATAATTTCTGTATCCATTCCTCTGTTGAGGGACATCTGGGTTCTTTCCAGCTTCTGGCTATTATAAATAGGGCTGCTATGAACATAGTGGAGCATGTGTCCTTTTTACCGGTTGGGACATCTTCTGGATATATGCCCAGGAGAGGTATTGCTGGATCCTCCGGTAGTACTATGTCCAATTTTCTGAGGAACCGCCAGACTGATTTCCAGAGTGGTTGTACAAGCTTGCAATCCCACCAACAATGGAGGAGTGTTCCTCTTTCTCCACATCCTCGCCAGCATCTGCTGTCACCTGAATTTTTGATCTTAGCCATTCTGATTGGTGTGAGGTGGAATCTCAGGGTTGTTTTGATTTGCATTTCCCTGATGATTAAGGATGTTGAACATTTTTTCAGGTGCTTCTCTGCCATTCGGTATTCCTCAGGTGAGAATTCTTTGTTCAGTTCTGAGCCCCATTTTTTAATGGGGTTATTTGACTTTCTGGAGTCCACCTTCTTGAGTTCTTTATATATATTGGATATTAGTCCCTTATCTGATTTAGGATAGGTGAAGATCCTTTCCCAATCTGTTGGTGGTTTTTTTGTCTTATTGATGGTGTCTTTAGCCTTGCAGAAGCTTTGTAGTTTCATGAGGTCCCACTTGTCAATTCTCGATCTTACAGCACAAGCCATTACTGTTCTATTCAGGAATTTTTCCCCTGTGCCCATATCTTCAAGGCTTTTCCCCACTTTCTCCTCTATAAGTTTCAGTGTCTCTGGTTTTATGTGAAGTTCCTTGATCCACTTAGACTTGACCTTAGTACAAGGAGATAGGAATGGATCGATTCGCATTCTTCTACATGTTAACAACCAGTTGTGCCAGCACCATTTGTTGAAAATGCTGTCTTTCTTCCACTGGATGTTTTTAGCTCCCTTGTCGAAGATCAAGTGACCATAGGTGTGTGGGTTCATTTCTGGGTCTTCAATTCTATTCAATTGGTCTATTTGTCTGTCACTATACCAGTACCATGCAGTTTTTATCACAATTGCTCTGTAGTAGAGCTTTAGGTCCGGCATGGTGATTCCACCAGAGGTTCTTTTATCCTTGAGAAGAGTTTTTGCTATCCTAGGTTTTTTGTTATTCCAGATGAATTTGCAGATTGCACTTTCTAATTCGTTGAAGAATTGAGTTGGAATTTTGATGGGGATTGCATTGAATCTGTAGATTGCTTTTGGCAAGATAGCCATTTTTACAATGTTGATCCTGCCAATCCATGAGCATGGGAGATCTTTCCATCTTCTGAGATCTTCTATAATTTCTTTCTTCAGAGACTTGAAGTTTTTATTATACAGATCTTTCACTTCCTTAGTTAGAGTCACGCCAAGATATTTTATATTATTTGTGACTATTGAGAAGGGTGTTGTTTCCCTAATTTCTTTCTCAGCCGGTTTATTCTTTGTGTAGAGAAAGGCCATTGATTTGTTTGAGTTAATTTTATATCCAGCTACTTCACCGAAGCTGTTTATCAGGCTTAGGAGTTCTCTGGTGGAATTTTTAGGGTCACTTATATATACTATCATATCATCTGCAAAAAGTGATATTTTGACTTCATCTTTTCCAATTTGTATCCCTTTGATCTCCTTTTGTTGTCGAATTGCTCTGGCTAGGACTTCAAGTACAATGTTGAATAGGTATGGAGAAAGTGGACAGCCTTGTCTAGTCCCTGATTTTAGAGGGATTGCTTCAAGCTTCTTACCATTTACTTTGATGTTGGCTACTGGTTTGCTGTAGATTGCTTTTATGATGTTTAGGTATGGGCCTTGAATTCCTGATCTTTCCAAGACTTTTATCATGAATGGGTGTTGGATCTTGTCAAATGCTTTTTCCGCATCTAAGGAGATGACCATGTGGTTTTTGTCTTTGAGTTTGTTTATATACTGGATTACGTTGATGGATTTCCGTATATTGAACCATCCCTGCATCCCTGGGATGAAACCTACTTGGTCAGGATGGATGATTGTTTTGATGTGTTCTTGGATTCGGTTAGCAAGAACTTTATTGAGGATTTTTGCATCAATATTCACAAGGGATATTGGTCTGAAGTTTTCTATCTTTGTTGGGTCTTTTTGTGGTTTAGGTATCAGAGTAATTGTGGCTTCATAGAATGAGTTGGGTAGAGTACCTTCTGTTTCTATTTTGTGGAATAGTTTGTGAAGAACTGGGATTAGATCTTCTTTGAAGGTCTGATAGAACTCTGCACTAAACCCATCTGGTCCTGGGCTTTTTTTAGTTGGGAGACTATTAATGACTGCTTCTATTTCTTTGGGGGATATAGGGCTGTTTAGATCATTAACCTGATCTTGGTTCAACTTTGGTACCTGGTATCTGTCTAGGAACTTCTCCATTTCATCCAGGTTCTCCAGTTTTGTTGAGTATAGCCTTTGGTAGAAGGATCTGATGGTGTTTTGGATGTCTTCAGGATCTGTTGTTATGTCTCCTTTTTCATTTCTGATTTTGTTAATTAGGATGCTTTCCCTGTGCCCTCTAGTGAGTCTGGCTAAGGGTTTATCTATCTTGTTGATTTTCTCAAAGAACCAGCTCCTTGATTGGTTGATTCTTTGAATAGTTTTTCTTGTTTCCACTTGGTTGATTTCACCCCTGAGTTTGATTATTTCCTGCCATCTACTCCTCTTGGGTGAATTTGCTTCCTTTTGTTCTAGTGCTTTTAGGTGTGTTGTCAAGCTGCTAATGTGTGCTCTCTCTAGTTTCCTTTTGGAGGCACTCAGAGCTATGAGTTTTCCTCTTAAAAATGCTTTCATTGCGTCCCATAAATTTGGGTATGTTGTGGCTTCATTTTCATTGAACTCTAAAAAGTCCTTAATTTCTTTCTTTATTCCTTCCTTGACCAAGGTATCATTGAGAAGAGTGTTGTTCAGTTTCCACGTGAAGGTTGGCTTTCTATTATTTATTTTGTTATTGAAGATCAGCCTTAGTCCATGGTGATCTGATAGGATGCATGGGACAATTTCAATATTTTTATATCTGTTGAGGCCTGTTTTGTGACCAATTATGTGGTCAATTTTGGAGAAGGTACCATGAGGTGCTGAGAAGAAGGTATATCCTTTTGTTTTAGGATAGAATGTTCTGTAGATATCTGCCAGATCCATTTGATTCATAATTTCTCTTAGTTTCACTGTGTCCCTGTTTAGTTTCTGTTTCCATGATCTGTCCATTGGTGAAAGTGGTGTGTTGAAGTCTCCCACTATTATTGTATGAGGTGCAATGTGTGCTTTGAGCTTTACTAAAGTTTCTTTAATGAATGTGGCTGCCTTTGTATTTGGAGCATAGATATTCAGGATTGATAGTTCCTCTTGGAGGATTTTACCTTTGATGAGTATGAAGTGTCCCTCCCTGTCTTTTTTAATGACTTTGGGTTGGAAGTCAATCTTATCAGATATTAGAATGGCTACTCCAGCTTGTTTCTTCATGCCATTTGCTTGGAAAATTGTTTTCCAGCCTTTCATTCTGAGGTAGTGTCTATCCTTTTCTCTGAGATGAGTTTCCTGTAAGCAGCAAAATGTTGGGTCTTGTTTGTGTAGCCAGTTTGTTAGTCTATGTCTTTTTATCGGGGAGTTGAGTCCATTGATATTAAGAGATATTAAGGAAAAGTAATTGTTGTTTCCTGTTATTTTTGATGTTAAAGTTGGCATTTTGTTCTTGTGGCTGTCTTCTTTTAGGTTTGTTGAGGGATTACCTTCTTGTTGTTTCTAGGGCGTGGTTCCTGTCCTTGTATTGGTTTTTTTCTGCTATTATCCTTTGAAGGGCTGGATTCGTGGAGAGATAATGTGTGAATTTGGTTTTGTCGTGGAATACTTTGGTTTCTCCATCTATGTTAATTGAGAGTTTGGCTGGGTATAGTAGCCTGGGCTGGAATTTGTGTTCTTTTAGTGTCTGTATAACATCTGTCCAGGATCTTCTGGCTTTCATAGTCTCTGGTGAAAAGTCTGGTGTAATTCTGATAGGCTTGCCTTTATATGTTACTTGGCCTTTTTCTCTTACTGCTTTTAGTATTCTATCTTTACTTAGAGCATTTGTTGCTCTGATTATTATGTGTCGGGAGGTATTTCTTTTCTGGTCCAGTCTATTTGGAGTTCTGTAGGCTTCTTGTATGTTCATGGGCATCTCTTTCTTTAGATTTGGGAAGTTTTCTATAATTTTGTTGAAGATGTTTGCTGGTCCTTTGAGTTGAAAATCTTCATTCTCATCCACTCCTATTATCCGTAGGTTTGGTCTTCTCATTATGTCCTGTATTTCTTGGATGTTTTGAGTTAGGATCTTTTTGCATTTTACATTTTCCTTGATTGTTGTGCCGATGTTCTCTATGGAATCTTCTGCACCTGAGATTCTCTCTTCCATCTCTTGTATTCTGTTGCTGATGCTCGTATCTATGGTTCCAGATTTCTTTCCTAGGGTTTCTATCTCCAGTGTTGCCTCATTTTGGGTTTTCTTTATTGTGTCTACTTCCCTTTTTAGGTCTAGTATGGTTTTGTTCATTTCCATCATCTGTTTGGATGTGTTTTCCTGTTTTTCTGTAAGGACTTCTACCTGTTTGATTATGTTATCATGTTTTTCTTTAAGGATTTGTAACTCTTTAGCAGTGTTCTCCTGCAATTCTTTAAGGGATTTTTGTGCTTCCTCTTTATTGTCTTCTGCCTTTTTAGCAGTGTTCTCCTGCATTTCTTTAAGTGTGTTATTAAAGTCCTTCTTGAAGTCCTCTATCATCATCAGGAGATATGCTTTTAAATCCGTGTCTAGCTTTTCCGGTGTGTTGAGGTGCCCTGGACTGGGTGAAGTGGGGGTGCTGGGTTCTGATGATGGTGAGTGGTCTTGGTTTCTGTTAGTAAGATTATTATGTTTACCTTTCGCCATCTGGTAATCTCTGGGGTTAGTTGTTATCGTTGTCACTATTTAAAGATTGGAGCAGAAGCTGTGTTCCACTCACCAGCAGTCTCTAAATCCTGCGGCGGGGGTCGTGGGTAGCTGACGGTACCCCGGTGCTGGTCCAGCCGGAAGAGGCCTGTGGTCCTACTCAGGCCGTTTTTCTTCTTCCCTAACTAATGCAGTCTCTGGTCCCGCGTGCAATTGGATTGGAGCAGAAGCTGTGTTCCACTCTCCAGAAGTCTTAAGATCCTGTGGTGGGTGTTGTGGGTAGCTGGTGAGTGTCAGCCGACCCTGCGCCCCAGCTGCCCCGGTGCTTTTCTGACCGGAAGAGGGTTGTGGCCCTATGTAGGCCGGATTTCTCTCTCCCCAACCAGAGCAGTCTCAGGTCCCGCGTGATTGGACTGGAGCAGAAGCTGTGTTCCACTCACCAGCAGTCCCAAAATCCTGCGGGGGGGTCGTGGGTAGCTGGCGGGTGTCAGGCAACCCTGCGCTCCCGCTACCCCGGCGCTGATCCAGCCAGATCCAGTTTGTTTCTTTAACAACTTGAATCTGTTTTTTTTTTTTTTTTGAATCTGTTTTTAAAGATTTGTTTTCTTTTTATTTATATGTATGGATGTTCACACAAGGGTACCAGAAAAGGTCAAAAGATATCATCTATCTTCTCACACTGCAGTTACCAGCAAATGTGAACTACCTGACTTGGGTCCAAAGAACTGAGCCTGGATCATCTACAAGAGCAGAAACCTCTTTTAACCGCCTAGACATCTATGCTACCCAACAGATTCTTTTATTTTCATGACTGGTCCTTGGAAATGAGCTTTCTGTGTATCTTTTGCAGTGATCTACAGTTTAAGAGCACTATAATGGCACATACACTCTGTGGTGTGGGAATTAAAATGGTCCTCATAGGTTCATAAGGAGTGTAAGTATTAGGAGGTATGACGTTGTTGGAGTAGGTTTGGCATTATTGGAGGAAGTGTGTCACCATCGGGTGGGCTTTGAGGTCTCAGAAGCTTAAGCCTGGCCAGTGTCACTTTCACTTTTGCTGTCTGAAGATCAAGACATAGAACTCTCAGCTACTTCTCCAGCACCCTGTTTGCCTGCATGCCACCATGCTTCCTGCCATGTTGAGAATGGATTAAACCTCTGAAACTGTAAGCCAGCCCCAATTAAATGCTGTCCTTGATAAGAGCTGCCAC
This sequence comes from Mus caroli, assembly GCF_978045245.1. NCBI lineage: Eukaryota > Metazoa > Chordata > Mammalia > Rodentia > Muridae > Mus > Mus caroli. The sequence goes on from NW_028227266.1 coordinate 78,492,146, forward strand.
TGTCATGGTGTCTCTTCACAGCAATAAAAACCCTAACTGAGGCACACTCCATTTTAGTAGATATTTCTTGCTGACTAATTTTACATGACTGGCCTGAGAAAACTTAGATAAGATTATTGGTCTGTTATTATTTTATCATAAAGCACCCCAAATAACTTCACATTCCTAACATTTTCCCAGACGGAAAAGGGAGTAACTTCCGATTTCTACTGTGATTGGCATGGAACAACACACAAATGCAGCAAAGAGCGTTCCTAATTAATTTCCTGAAACAAAGACGGGCTTAAGAACTGAATTTAGAACTGGGTCACAGGGGAACAAATTAGTCTCTAAACAACCATAAAAATGAGTCAATCCAACAGATGATACTCTTCAGGAAAGAGTTTACCCACTTGCTCTATGGGAAATCTAACCAAAAATAAAATCTTCCAAGTGATGCCTTATCTATTAATAAAAGATAATAAAACATCTCTATGTCATGGTCATCAACAATATAAAATCAGTGACTCAAATTTTACTCTATGTCTTTTCTACTGACCATATTATCTCTCTCTCACACACACACACACAGTTTCCAGTGTAGAGAAATCTCTCTCATTACAATCTTTGCTTTTTTAATTCCTTCCTTTTTGTTTTTGTTTTTTTGTTTTTGTTTTTGTTTTTCGAGACAGGGTTTCTCTGTGTAGTCCTGGCTGTCCCGGAACTCACTCTGTAGACCAAGCTGGCCTCGAACTCAGAAATCTGCCTGCCTCTGCCTCCCGAGTGCTGGGATTAAAGGCGTGAGCCACCTTTTAATTCCTTTCTTTTGTTCAAGAATGACAGCAAGGTTTTTGATAAACTTGTCAGCTGAATCGGGTTTTTTTGTTGTTGTTGCTGCTGTTGTTGTTTGGTTTTCGGTTTTGTTTGGTTTTACTTTTTCTACTTTAGGAATTACAATAAAATTACATCTCTCTTCTTTTCTCTAAATCCTCCCATATGCATCTCCTCTCTCTCTTTAAAATTCATGCTCTCTTTTTTCATTGTTATTGAATGCACATCCATATATTCTTAAGAATAACCTACTCAGTCTGTATAATTTTACTTGTACATTTCCATAGCTGATCATTTGGTATTTGCTAATCAATTGGTGTGCCCTTCCCTGGGGAAAAGTAATTTCTTCCGTTCTCCACATTCCTTGGTTGCCTGTAGCTCTTTGTGTGGGGATGAGGCCTGTGGTCTTCCTCCCAGCACTCTGGCATGTCTACTGGTGTCACGCTTGCTCAGCTCATGTTTCAGCAGCCATGTTAGCAAGAGTTTAGGTGTTTAATTTCTGACATTCCTAGAAGACACAATCTCACAGAAAACTCTCTTTGTTCTGGCTCTTACAGTCTTTCCCTCTGGCAAAAGGTCATATGGCTCTTTATTGACATATACCTGTGGCGGCCATCAGCATATGTGTAAGTTCATGCAAGCCACCAGGCTTCTATAGTCCCTACTTACAAGGAAACACCCAGCGTACATTTCAAAGCTCCCACACCAGCTTCCTGGCTCTCCTCACCTCAGAGCCCCATTCTCTGATTCTCCCTGGCCCTATTCTCTCTCTTGCTGTTCCTGCTTCTCTAGCCCTGGCCGTGTCCAGTCTGTTTCTCTTTCTCTCTGTTCTGAACTCTTCCAGATGCCTCTGGCTGATCTTTCTCTCTTATTTACAATTAACACCCTGGCCCCCGACTAATGGAGTGGTCATGTCAGTTGTTTCTTTACTACACACTGCTCATATTACCAACATCTGCAGCTTCAGTTTCAGTGGATCCCACATCCTCTTCTGGCCTCTTGAGGATTGCGCGCAGACATGGTAAGTGACATACATGCAAGCAAAGCACCCATACATGTAAAAATAATTGTAAAAATCGGGCAAGAACCTTAGCAATAAACATTTCTTGGAAGACATACACACCAAACAGCTACACTAAAAAGTGCTTGGCACTAATCATAAAACCATAAGATGTGTCTTATACATGTTAGGATGATTGTTATAAAACATGAGGGGTGTTTGATGTGTTTATAAAAAGATAGAGAGAGGAGGGATATGTTTTGGAGGATGTGTGGTGAAGTATGAGGGAAGGGGGTACCTTGGCTGGCCCATGCTAAGGCATCCTTTCTCGATGAGGGACTAGCCACAGGACAGTATACTATAGAATAGAGTTTATTCAGGGCATGGGGAAGGGAGGGGAGAGGGTAATAGGTACAGAGAAAGGCAGAGAGAGGAGAGGGGAGAGGGCAGGGAGAGGAGGGGGAAAGAATTCTCAGGTGAGAATTCTTTGTTCAGTTCTGAGCCCCATTTTTAATGGGGTTATTTGACTTTCTGGAGTCCACCTTCTTGAGCTCTTTATATATATTGGATATTAGTCCCTTATCTGATTTATCTGAGGAGAGAGGGGGTAAGGTGTAAGAGATAAAAGCAGGGAGACAAGAGCAAGAGAGAGTAGAGGGGGCAAGCAGCCCCATTTATAGTGAGTCAGGCATACCTGACTGTTGTCAAGTAACTGTGGGGCTGAGCTTAGACAAAATGCTAACAGTGTTGGTAAAGAAGAAAGGAAAGATGGTTTGTGGTGATATGAAGTAATATGGCTGTTATGGGAAACAATATATTGTCATAGACTGTTATGGGACACCTGCCAAGAAAATCTCCGGAGACGCCTGAATAAGTCATATAGGATCTTTACCAACAGTGGGCTATCCCAGGCAGAGTAGCAGGAAGCAGCATCTACCTCCAGTTTGATCAAGTTTTTTTTTTTAATTTATTTTTTATTAGGTATTTTCCTCGTTTACATTTTCAATGCTATCCCAAAAGTCCCCCATACCCACCCCCCCAATCCCCTACCCACCCACTCCCCCTTTTTGGCCCTGGGGTTCCCCTGTACTGGGGCATATAAAGTTTGCAAGTCCAATGGGCAAACTGCATGGTATTGGTATAGTGACAGACAAGTAGACCAATGGAACAAAATTGAAGACCCAGAGATGAACCCACACACCTATGGTCACTTGATCTTTGACAAGGGAGCTAAAACCATCCAGTGGAAAAAAGACAGCATTTTCAACAAATGGTTCTGGCACAACTGGCTGTTATGTAGAAGATTGCGAATTGATCCATTCCTATCTCCTTGTACTAAAGTCAAATCTAAGTGGATTAAGGAACTCCACATAAAACCAGAGACACTGAAACTTATAGAGGAGAAAGTAGGGAAAAGCCTCGAAGATATGGGTACAGGGGAAAAATTCCTGAATAGAACAGCAATGGCTTGTGCTGTAAGATCGAGAATCGATAAATGGGACCTCATAAAATTGCAAAGCTTCTGCAAAGCAAAAGACACCGTCAATAAGACAAAAAGGCCACCAACAGATTGGGAAAGGATCTTTACCTATCCCAAATCGGATAGGGGACTAATATCCAATATATATAAAGAACTCAAGAAGGTGGACTCCAGAAAATCAAATAACCCCGTTAAAAAATGGGGCTCAGAACTGAACAAAGAATTCTCACCTGAGGAATACCGAATGGCTGAGAAGCACCTGAAAAAATGTTCAACATCCTTAATCATCAGGGAAATGCAAATCAAAACAACCCTGAGATTCCACTTCACTCCAGTCAGAATGGCTAAGATCAAAAATTCAGGTGACAGCAGATGCTGGCGAGGATGTGGAGAAAGAGGAACACTCCTCCATTGTTGGTGGGATTGCAAGCTTGTACAACCACTCTGGAAATCAGTCTGGCGGTTCCTCAGAAAATTGGACATAGTACTACCGGAGGATCCCGCAATACCTCTCCTGGGCATATATCCAGAAGATGTCCCAACCGGTAAGAAGGACACATGCTCCACTATGTTCATAGCAGCCTTATTTATAATAGCCAGAAGCTGGAAAGAACCCAGATGTCCCTCAACAGAGGAATGAATACAGAAAATGTGGTACATTTACACAATGGAGTACTACTCAGCTATTAAAAAAAATGAATTTATGAAATTCCTAGGAAAATGGATGGAACTGAAGGGCTTCATCTTGATCAGGTTTTTAAAGGCAAAATCTGCAACTGTGACTCATACAGAAAGGCAGCAGCTCTGGACATCCGCAGTAAGCAAGTGTTATTTACAGAAGCGGAGAGATAGCCGTTAAGTGGCTAGGTAGGTCTCATAACCTTGTATAGGAATTTATGACTGGTCCAGAGACCAGTTTGCTCTAGGAGTTTATGGATGATGCATGTGACCAGAGATCAATTTACTCAAGAAAGCTTTAGCAATTAAAGTATTCTTAGGAATCATAAGATGGCATAATTATAACTCAGTAGCCCACTCTGTGCTTCACTGATTCTAAGAAAATGAGTTAGATCATAGTCTGGGGCATTTAATTTTAGGACCCCTGGTATCTATAGTGTCTTTTTCTTTTGATTGGCTAGGGAGTGTGGAATGGGTTAGACACTAACATCCACAAATGAGCATTTGTGCATAGAATAGCAAGACAGAGAAAAAGAAACACCCACTTTATCCAGGTAAAATTTGGTAACTGTGAACTAAGTCATTCAATCAGATCTGAGCCATCCTAAGTAGCCCTGTTGTGTAAATCTCTGATTTTTATCAAGTACTTATGATACTGGAGGAGCCTGGAGGCCATCATGAGCCTTTCTGTGCCTACAGGCAACATAAGTAGCTGCCTGCCCCTTCTGCCAGAGATAAGAGAGACAAGCTCCCTTTGGTAGAGGGGAAACAGTTACCTTTGGACCTAACATGCCAGCCTTTTGGTTTTTTTTGTTTTTTTTTTTTTTTTTTTTTTTTGGTTTTTCGAGACAGGGTTTCTCTGTGTAGCCCTGGCTGTCCTGGCACTCACTTTGTAGACCAGGCTGGCCTCGAACTCAGAAATCCGCCTGCCTCTGCCTCCCGAGTGCTGGGATTAAAGGCGTGCGCCACCACGCCTGGCCAGCCTTTTGTTAAGATGAAGGGTGATGTATTCTTTTCTGTAACGGCGTCTCAGCTGAAATTAGGATGTCATTGTCATCATCATCGTCAGGGGCCAGGACGTCTGGAATGCTAGTCAAAGGCTGGGAAGAGATTCAAGCAATGGTAGGACATTTTTCAGAAGCCTCTGGTTTGCTGACTCAGCCCGAAGAGACTGGGAGCAATCATATTGGTTGAACTGGTTTACATCAGCTTTCAGGAAGTCCAGGATGTTGTGTATTAAAAAGATAAGGAGAAGACTGGCAGTGGTGGTGCACATCTTTAATCTCACTTGGGAGGCAGAGGCAGGTCGATTTCTGAGTTCAAGGCCAGCCTGATCTACACAGTGAGTTGAAGGACAGCCAGGGCTACCCAGAGAAACCCTGTCTCCAAAAACAAAACAAACAAACAAAAAAGCAAACATACAAAAAAAAAAAAAAGATAAGGAGAGAAAGAATATGTTTGATGAATGTGTAGTCAGGTGTGGGGGAAGGGGGTGCCTCCTCGGGCCCATGATGAGGCATCCATTCCCCCTGAGGAACCAGCCACGCGATGACTGTATAGTATAGAATAGAGTTTATTCAGAGCATGGGAAGGGGAGTTAAGAGGGTAAGTAGAAGCAGAGAAATTCAGAGAGAAAGAGAGCGGGGAAAGAGAGGGAGAGAAGAGAAGTAGATGCCAGCCATAAACACATGGAGGGAGGTGGGGAGGGGAAGGAATGAGAGGACAGAGCAGAGCGGGAGTAAGAAGGCAAGAGCAAGAGAGAGCAGAGGACACAAGCAGCCCCTTTTATAGTGAGTCTGGCACACCTGGCTGTTGCCAGGTAACTGTGGGGCAGAGCTTAGACTAAATGCTAACATTGGGTTTGCGATTCTTCAGGACCACCTGGAGCTGGCGTGGTGTAGACCACCACGGGAGCAGTTTGCTGGTCACACCACTGATCCTGGATGGTGTCTGTCCGCTGAGTGGAGATCTGCTGAGACAGATATAGACTAGGAACAGAAGGTAAAAGTTAAGGAGCATAGGGAAAAATCCTGACACTTGAAACTTTCAGGCCTGTGGTCCTGGAGAAGGAACGAGCCCACCCTCAAGGATCAGCAACAACCCAGACTGCTATTGACTGACCGGAGTACTTATCTGGAGTCCATTTGACCTGTGTCTATGATAAAAATACTGAATGCTTTACCAAGGCTAGAGTTATAGCTTATGAGAACTCCATTGATTAATATGTGTGAACTCTGAACTTTTGAAGTCTTTGCACCATCTATCACCTTTAAGTCTCATTTTTCACATAGCTTAAGTCATTTCCTTAGACTCTCATAACTTACAGTTATATACTTTAAGTTATGTCCCTAGACCCTTGCAACTTACATAAACTTTAAGTCTTTTTTTCCCATCCAATTATTTACTATGAAATACAGATGGCCAATTACTGAGAACAGTCATTGAAAGGCAAGTCTTTTTAAAGCAAAGATAGTTTTGTGAGTTTCTCTCCTTCAGTGTGAAGCCTGTAAGCAAAGTCTGCCTTTCTCAGCAGGAGACCAAGTAGCTCTAAAAAAAGGAATGCCTGATTTTTACATAGGAGAAGGACTGATCAGATAGTTGGAGCCTTAAGGGGAAGAAAGAGTTGTCTGGTTGCTAAACAACAATTACAATTACATTACAATTAGTGGTCAACGTGGACAGAAATCTGAGAAAGGTAACTTAGAGTAGAATATGTAACCTAATGTCCTTTGTATCAATTACAATGACAAAAGAGTTACCCTGAGTTTCTGCATGGTGGTCTTGATGGCTTGGTTGGGGACAGAGGTCATCAGTCGTTGGCCATCACCCAGGACAGCATTGAATCTTCTTCAGCTGCCGAGTGTAACAGCACTTGGGTTCCTAGAAGGTCTGAGAGACTTTGCTGTGGATGAAAACTTGAAAGACTGGCCTACATGGGCAAGCCAAAGAGAGGCAGTCAACATTCCATTGTCCTGCTTGTCCACAGTTTGGTCAGGGTCCTGATGATGGGTAAGGCAAAGGGCAGTTCTTCAGTGACCAACTTTGCCATATTTGAAGCAAGGTTGTGGTAGAGTTCATTTGTGTCCCTTTATAACCTTTTAGAGGAGACCACAGGGCCACCGCAAGGACCTGACTATTTTATCTATTATGGTAAGCGCCTTCCCCGCCCGCCCTCTCCCCCTGCTCACTAAACACTTTAAATGACATATTCAGAAGATCTCTGAAGGGACTGAGGGACATCATCTAAGCTATTAAGTATAGCTGATTTAAAATAAAGTTTATTTGTTTTTAATTATTTGCTTCAGGCTTAACCTTGATTGTATAGTTAGTCTTAACTATACAGAAGGCTAAAGGTTGTCCCTGTAATGAATTAATTTGTATTTAACATGACTACAAGCATAGTTCCTGAGAACATTAAAGAATATGGTTATTTGGGGCTGGAGGGATGGCTCAGCAGTTAAGAGCACTGACTGCTCTTTCAAAGGTCCTCAGTTCAATTCCCAGCAACCACATGGTTGCTCATGGTCCGATGCCCTCTTCTGGTGTGTCTAAAGAGAGCAACAGTGTAGTCCCATAATCACGTACATAAAACAATTTTTTTTTAAAGTGTTACAAAAGAATATGATTATTTATAAGGGGACTGAGCATTAACTAACATCTTAATTATCTTTCAGTTTACAACAAGTTAGTAGCTTTCATAACATTAAGATTTTGCAGTTTTATCCCTCTTAAGGTTGAGCCCTAAAATTTCAAATTAAAATTCTAATTGAGGATCCTCTAGCATCAAAATGAAGTTTTAAGCCATAAATACAGACCACAGACAGACTGGGACCTTTACTCTTCTTACCCTTTGATAGTATACCATATAGAATATCACATTTGCTTGTATGAGTGAGTTTACTCGAACAGCTAACGACAAAATCAGCAAAGACAAAGAAGCTGGATATGCAACTTTAAGTCAGTTTGTTAGCATGAAGACCTTAGGAATGTATAATCCTATTACTTATCAAGTATGCCTTATTTATTAAACACATGCTGTTTCTTATCTAAAATATTCTAGAATCCTGGTGTTGAACATAGCGAAGGCATGAGCGGTTAGACGTAGGCTCTGTTAAGCCTTGGGAATTTATGAGCATGGTGATGAAGTCCTGTAACAGAGTCTCTCTGTAACCTTAGCAAAGATGGCTGCCAGCCACATGGCCGCTATTTACACCAAGGTGAACCCATCGGGCACGTGCACACGCGCGCGCGCGCGCACACACACACACACACACACACACATCCTTTTTATCTCTATTTTCTAAACAAGAGTTGAATCCAAGACACCAAGCATGTCGTAGATGTTTAACTATCAACCCTTTCCTGACAAGTTTTATGCTAACTTTTTGTTATAGATTTTACAACTTTTTAAAAATCCATACCCAACAAACATAAATCCTGAGGTACAGAAAGCTTACACAATATTCTTACAAACCTTGAGATAAACTTTGTACTTTACCAAAAGTTTTTAAAGAGTTAAATAAAACCAAGAAAAGAGAATAGGCAACCGTAACCGCCAGTATGAAACCTTTACTTTGGGGCTGTTGAAAACACATGGTGCCTTCTCCTGGGATTTTCTGTTCTGCTCTCCTTCTCCTTGTCACAGCTGCGTGGCCTGGCTGGCCTAAGATGGAGATTTTCAAGAAAACTTTTATTTTTCAAAAGATGCCCCAGTGTAGGGGAATTGAGGGCTAGGAGGCAGAAGTGGGTGGGTAGGTGGAGGAACACCCTCATAGAAGCAGGGGGAGGGGGAATGGGATAGGGGGTTTCAGGGAGGGGGGGGAACCAGGTAAGGGGATAACACTTGAAATGTAAATAAATTTAAAAATAAATCAATTAATTTAAAAATAGAAAAGAAAAGAAAAGCAGCTCTGGCCATCTGTAGTAAGCGAGTGTTGTTTACAGAAGCAGAGAGAGAGCAGTTTAGTGGCCAGTCTGTTCTTATAACCTTTAGGTCAGGGACACATTGTAAAGATATTTATGGCTGATCTAAGTGACCTGAGATCAGTTTACCCAAGATAGTTTTAGCAAATATTCTTCGGGATATTTTCACGAGATGGCACAACTATAGTTCAGTAGCCCACTACAATATAATTTCTTCAAAAAATAGAAACAGAGCTATCATGTGACACAGAGATCCCACCTTTGGAGTTTTTCAGTATGTCAATGATACACCTATTGAGTATAGGTACACCCAAGTGGGTGAACAATGTTGTTGCTCCCAGAAGGCATAAGTTATTAGAGGAAAATCTCAATGCCAGGCACAGGCCCCTAGGAATTTAGGGGTCAGAGCGGCCCAGAGGTACCCCCCACAATCTAGGCTCTTGCCATTGCTCTTGGTTGCCCCCCATAACCTATTACTGAAAACACTGGTTGTAAGATTAAAGAAACTGATCTTGAATTGACTGGGGAGCTCTTGCCCCACTGACTAGCTTTTATAGTGTTAGAGGGGCTTTGAGGAATGCTGGAGGAGAAAAGATATTACTAGTCTTATCCAGCACTGGATCCTGCAGGCTATAATACTGACTTACCAACTGGTGTAATCGTGGTAAGACAGTTTTATGGAGGTAACCAGCTGTTCTCTAGGCTGGATTTAGACCTGCTCCACAGGAGGGATTCCTGTCTTGCTCTGAAAACATAGTCAAAAGCCAAGGCTAGGGAAGTCATAGGCCCAAGGGAAGAACCTATTGATTTTGTTTGCTAAATGGTCATATGATCAAATTGTCTTCTAAATATGTATGTTTACATTCACAGATGTGTGCTGCTCTCAACCTTTGTCAGAGAAACTTTCTTATGTAGTGGGCAGTACTTGACTTGGGTCTCCATGCCATGCATGATTGAGTGTGAGTGTTCAGCTATGGGTGGACTGTCCATCTTACGCTCTCACCATCCAACACGCAGGAGCCATTGCGGAACACTGAGCAGAAGTCGTATAAGAGCTGGCAGGTGAAGAAGAGAGCTATAAAATGTCCTCTGGACCATGGCATGGTATTGCACACATGAAATCAAAGAAGCTGTGGTTACCTGCACAAGATCTAGCCAGTTAAAATTCAGCATGGAGTGGGGAAGAGCTCCCAAGGGTCCCCCTCTGAGAATATATTGCAGTTAATGACTGCTGGGGCGGAGGGGGAGGGGAGCAGAGCCATTCTTCTTTGTAGATGTCAACTGGTAGGCTGCCCACACCCCAGGGGATGGCGGCATACCAATGCCCACATGAGCAACATGAAGTGGATTTAGTGTGCTCTAAAAACAAAAACAGGACATGAATTTGGAAGACAGATGTGTTGGAGGGGGGACAGGTGGAGTTGGATGGTGGCTCTGCAGAGTGGACGTTACTAAGATTTATAGCATACCTGTATTAAATTCTTACATAGTAAAAAGAAATTATAAAAATGACAATTGCTAGCTGGGCATGGTGGTGCACACCTTTAATCCCAGCACTCAGGAGGCAGAGGCAGGCGGATTTCTGAGTTCAAGGCCAGCCTGGTCTACAAAGTGAGTTCCAGAACAGCCTGGGCTATACAGAGAAACCCTGTTTCGAAAAAACAAAGCAAAACAAAACAAAACAAAAAAAGACAATTACTAATATTTAAATTAAAAATTGGAAGCACGGGGGGGGGGGACAGTATTTATCTGACACTCACACTAATTGCTGTTGTACTCCTACTAACCATGATCTAGAATCATGAAAAGTGTCCATCCCAAGATGAATATAGAAAGGGGCGGGGAGAAGATGGCAGGCAGGCAGGCAGGCAGGCAGGCAGGCAGACAGGCAGGCAGACAGACAGACAGACAATGATAGAAAGGTACACTAAAAACTAAGGGAATTCTGTTGTTTTCAAGAATATGGATGGATCTAGAGGGCTTTATGTTAAGCAGAAAGATAATCACTACATAATCTCATTTTCAATTGGAAAAAATGAACTCTTAAAATAGAGTAAAATTGAATTTTGGAGAGTAGGCAACTTTTTTCAAAGGTCACAGAACAGGAGCACTGGATAGGTTTCATTAGTCTTAGTGATTGCATCCAATAAAAATATCTGATATACTTGAAAACTGCTATAACCATAGATTTTCAGTGTTTTCATCACAAAAAGTATATGCATTAATGTACATGTTAAATATGAATAACTCCACAATGTGTGAATATATTAAAATACCATGTTGTGGGGCTGGAGAAGTGATGGCTCAACAGCTAAGAGAAAACACCCCTATTACACGGAACCTGAGCTCAGCTCCCAGCACCCACTTCGGGTGGCTCACAACCACCTGTAGCTGCAGCTCCAGGACTCTGAATCCCTCTTTTCTGGACTCTGAAGGTACCTGAATATATCCATATACAGATACGTGTATACATAATTAAAAATAAATATAAAACAAATCTTAAAGAAAATTTAATTTTTTAAAAAAACGTGTATACATTATAAATACAATTTTGCATGTAAGTTAAGAATAAAGAAAAAAATCAAGATCAAATTTCTATAAAAACGTTCTCAAATATTACGAAGTCAGACTGCAGTCAGAAGATGCTCAAACTGTTCGTTCCTTCCAAAAATAATTAAAGTATGCTGTCTTAGTCAGGGTTTCTATTTCTGCACAAACATCATGACCAAGAAGCAAGTTGGGGAGGAAAGGGTTTATTCAGCTTACAATTCCTACTGCTGTTTATCACCAAGGAAGTCAGGGCTGGAACTCAAACAGGTCAGGAAGCAGGAGCTGACGCAGAGGCCACCGAGGGATGTTCTTTACTGGCTTGCCTCCCCTGGCTTGCTCAGCCTGCTCTCTTATAGAACCAAGACTACCAGCCCAGAGATGGTCCCACCCACAAGGGGCCTTTCCCCTTTGATCACTAATTGAGAAAATGCCTTACAGTTGGATCTCATAGAGACATTTCCTTAGCTGAAGCTCCTTTCTCTGTGATAACTCCAGCTGTGTCAAGTTGACACAAAACTAGCCAGTACACATACAAAGTCTGCTTGTTACTGGATGTGTATCTGAGGAATGGTATAGGAGTTCCAAAGAGGCAAGCTTTCCCACTGGAGCTATCCTTGACATTTTAAATTGAGATTTATAGAAATATTTAGTTACGTGATAACAAGAGAAATAGTAACCCTTTCTTCTGTGTCCCATCCTACCCTCTTGTGATAATATGGCTCTTTTACAACCCCTCACAACGTAAAAAACAAAACAAAGCAAATCACTAGGAACACAGAATTGAACTAATTTGTGAGCACTTGGCTCCAGCTGAGCCATTTTAACTGAAATTGTTATTTACTATAAATGTATCATGGCCTTTGGAATTCCAGCATTTTATGTGAGAGTACACTGGGAAAAGAAAACCAAGAGAAGTCAACCTTTGGTTGCCAAGGGACTCATGTCTTCAAACTGCTAAAGGAAGTAACCTCCTAGCAGAGGCTGACAGGAGGTTGCAACTCAGTCCAAAGAACTTTGAACTACAACTACATATGCATATATAATATGTCAAAAACCTTGTCCTGTCAAGAAAAACAAAAACAAAACAAAAACAAAAAACAATAGTACTTTATGTTTTGCAGAAATGGAACTTAGCTATTCCCTTTGGGACAGACACTTAGGAAAACCCTGTCTGTGGTAGTTTGAATAAGAATGGCTCCATAGGCTCACATAGTCTAATGCTTAGGGAGCAGCACTATTTGAAAGGATTAAGGGGTGTGGCCTTGTTGGAGGAAGTGTATCACTGTGGGTGGGCTTTGAGATTTCAAAAGCCTGAGCCAGGTCCAGTGGCTCTGTTTCTGCTGCCTGCAGATCAGCACTATGTCTGCCTGCGTGCCACCATGCTTCTTCCTGATGACAATGGATTAGCCCTCTGACCCTGTAAGCAAGCCCAGAGTTGCCAAGGCTGTGGTGTCTTTTCACAGCAATAGAACACCGACTAAGCCACTGTCACTCAAGGAAAAGGCAGCATCTCCAGCACCAAGTGGAAGGTTGTAGACACGGTCGGTGACCAGTTACATTTTGGTTTAGATTTTGCAGATTGTTCTGAGTCGCGGCATTGTGTTTTCAGTTCTACTTTTCTTTCTGTGACACAGGAGGGTTTTGTGGTGGTGGTGGGGGCGCTAACAGGAATTCTGAAACAATTGGTATAGTGGTGTTTTCTTTATTTGATGGGTTGTAAGCTCAATTTCTTCTTCTTTTTTTTTTTTCTTTTTTGCCTTTAAATTGGAAGCAGAAACAATTTTCATTTGTATCAACCCAAAATTCCTGCATGGAAGCCCTAAACCTTAAGTTCTGACCTCTAGAACCAAGGAGACCACAGTTAAAGGTCATAAGGGTTGTGCTATCCAGTATTGGTACACAAAAGGGACACCCTGGACACACCAGGAGGAAAGGTCCTGTGGGGCTGTGTCAAGAAGGCTGCATCTGCAAGCCAGAGAGAAAGAGAGCTCTCACCTGAACCTAAATGGGCTCCCACCTTGAGATGGAACTGTCCTGCCTCCAGAATTGTGAGGAATAATCTGTCACTTATAGCACTCAGTGTATGGTATTCTGCTACCAGTCTGGGCTTGACAGGCACAGGTTATAAAGCTAGGAAGTGCAAGTTATCAAACACATCTGTGATGCAGAAAGGGCACTGGTAGATGATGGGCAGTGAGAAGTGGAATTTTCTGAAAACATCCCCTTGCTCACAGGAAAGTAGAATGCTAGTGGAATCCTTTGTGCCTACTAAGTCTAGGACTGAATGACGAAAACAAAGGGTTTCGCTCCCGGCACACCTTGCTTCTAACACTTTTCAGAGACTGGGTATTTTTAACACAAACATAAATCTTTGTGGCAACCGTGAACCAAGAATGTGTCAGCACTGTGCTTTTGTGACATGTCTGTGTGCTGTGGATTTTGGTAATTTTCACAGTATTTCAATACTTTTAAATCCAAGTGATCTGGAGCTAAGGATCATTTATATTACTATAGGAGTTTGGGATGTGGGGTGGGGTGATTAATGAGCCCAGTTCTAACTGTGCCACTGAATGGCCATTCTACCATCTTTCTCATTCTCCTCAGGACTTATTTCCCGTGATATATGAATATTGAAATTACATCAGCAACTCTACCATGGCTTTGTAAATGCCCAGTGAGAGCAGTAGTCACAAGACTCTCATCTTAAATCAAGAGCCAGAGAGGGTTTGGCCTAGTGAGCAAAGTGTGACAGAACTCCAGACAGGTCAACAGCCAGGCTACTTGACCAAAAAGGTAGCCATACTGTGAATACAAAAAAAAAAAGCTTCTTGAAGGAGATCTGAAGTACTATTGTAGTAAGTATGTGAATGGTAGACAAATAGTCTTATTGCTGATACACAGCTTCAGTGGTCAGGATGCCCTGCTGTATCATACAATCCCCACCAGGAAGGACTGACATCTGGTCCTGCAGAAGAAAACAGTTGGAAAGCTGCAGCTTGGTTCATGGGGCTTAAGAAGAAAAAAATAAAATAAAATACCTCCACAACATAAATATGCAAGAGAAAGTTATAAACACTGCTACGTTATCCAAAGCAAGCTGTCTAGACACTTTAGCTAAGATAACTGATGAGGGGCAGCCACACTGAGTACAATTTTCAGATGCCACGGATACTGCCAGGAGCTTCGGCACTAACAAGAGGTCCAGGCCTGGGTTCATAGATCCCAAGGATAGGCTGACTTTGCCGGGATTAAAGCACTTGGTCATTGAAGAGCTGTGGCAGAGATGAGCAATAAAATGATTTCACTGTTGTTGGTCTTGGTTTGGGCTTGACGGGGCACTTGAGACAAAGTTCTGCTATGTAATCCAGAATACACTGTGTACAGACTAGGCTGGCCTTGAAGGGTCACCTGGCTCCACCTCTGAGTTCTAGGATTATAGGCATGCACCCCTCCACTTGGATCGTTGCTGTTGTTTTCCTGCCCGCTAACATAGCATCTACTTTCAAACAAATAGACTTGTGTAATTTGTACTACCAAGCCTTCATTTGATTTTCAACCCCCATCCCCTTCCCTCTGCCTCCTCGACCCCAGTTTCCTTATCTCTTCTCAAATACTTTCATGTCTGCTTAAAATACCAGGTTCTGCATGCTTCCGGCATTATTTCTTTCTAGATGTGGCTTTATTTAAACATGATTATCACCAGTTCCATCCAGTTTCTTGCAAATGACACAGTTCTTTTACTGAACAAAACACAATTGTGTATATGCTGTGTCTTTATCCACCCATCTTTCTGGAGGTATCTAGGCTAGCTGCCTAGCTCCAATAAACTAGGGAGTGTGGGTATCTTGGGACCTTAGATTTCTTCAGGTCTTGACTCTGGAGAGGTTCTGTTTTAGGGTTTTGGTTGTTTTGAGAAATGGCCAGTGATTTCCAGTGGCTTCACTATTCATTCTTATCAGCTATACCCTGGACAGCATGTTCTTTATTCTCCATGATGGCCATTGAAAGGGGACGTCAGTGTCATCTGTATTTGCATTTCCCTGATGGCTAAGGATGTTGATTATTTTTTTTTTTATTTTATTTTATTGTTTGTTTTTGCGGCACAGTCTCTCACTAGGGCCTGAGGCTCATCAAATAGGTTATAGGCTGTCTGGCCAGAACATCATCATGATTTTTTCTTTCTTTTTTTTTGGGGGGGGAGGGGTAGGAGGGATAGGGGTAACTTAGGTGTCTTCATACTCAAATGGCATTTTACCTCCTGAGCCATCTCTCCAACCCCTTTTACACTTTTTTTTTTTGGTACACTTGTGCTTTGAGGATTGTATGTTCAATACATTTGCTGTTTTACTGGATATGGAGGGTTGGTGTTTGCTGCTATAGATCTCATTTAGTCCTTCATTCTGTCGTTTCCTTTGCTTTTCACTTTTGTGCAAGACCATTTGTCAAACACTTGCTGTTATTATCTGGGCTACTGGACTCCTATTCAGAAAGCTCTTGCTTGTGCAGGTCTTTCTCTTCTATGTTCCTCCAGCAGTGCCAGAGCTCCAGGTCTTAAAGTCTTTGGTCCATTGAGTTGACTTTTGTGTATGGAGAAAGAGACCTAGTTCATTCTCCTGTGTATGGATATGTGTCCTTCACAGCATTTTTTGCAGAGAAGGCTATCTTTTCCCCAATGTGTATTTCTATGTGGGACCATGCTGTTTCTGTTACTATGGCGGTACACACTGTGGCATTGAGCATTATGATTCTTCAGCACTTTTTATTTTTTTGTAAGACTTTTTGCCTGTATGTGGCACCATATACCACATACATATGTGTTGCTAAGGGCCTGGAGAGAGTATCAGGACCCATGGCATTCGGTTGTGAGTTGTCATGTGGGTGTTGAGAAGGGATCCTGGGTCTTCTGGAAAAGCAGCTGGTGCTCTTAACCACTGAGCTGTCTCTCAAGTCCTCCAGCACTGCTCTTTTGCCTCAAAAAACAAAAACAAAAAATAACCCTTTTTAAACCAAAGTGTGTGTGTGTGTGTGCACTTGAGCACACACGTGCATGTGTGGAGGTCAGAGGACAACCTTCAGGATCAGTGTTCTCTCCACCGTGGGGTCCAAGGGATTGAACGGATCAATCTTGCTTAGCACGGACTTTCCCCTCCTGACCCATTTTGCCAGATCCCCCTACATTTTAAAAGATTACATTTATTTGTGGGTGGAAATGGAGGACTCACGTGTGCCATGTCATGCACGTAGCAGTCGGTGGAAGCTGGCTCTCCTTCCACTATCTGAGTTCCAGGGACCAACCAACCTCAGGCCGTCAGGCTTGCTGGGCACGTGCCTCTACCGACAAGCCTATCACTAGCTCAATTTTCAACTAAGGGAAGCACACTGCTTTCTTGATGGGCTATTGCACAACAAATATTCGAATTTAGTGTAAATATAATCTATAAAACAGAGAAAAACAAAGCATTTGTGTACCACGCTTTGTTGTGACAGTTATTTTGGTAGACTGGAACCTAACCCAGAGGTCTGGAAGGCATGGCTTCAACAATCTGCATGAGTATCTGGTAAGTGTTCTGAAGACGTCCGCTTTATTTTCCTCTTTGTATTTAATCATCAACAACAACAAAAAACTTCTACAATTTAAAAGGCTTGATTTGGAAATGAATAACCACAAGTTGACTACTATTAGTCGATACATCTGAAATTTTGGGAAGGAATCATAGGAATTTTTTGACTTGATAAGCTAGTAGTATTCCAAATTGTTTCTTGTGACTTGAACCTTTACTTGCTTTTCTTTCAGTCTTGTAAGAATCTTGTTTCTGTCCAGACTTAACTAATAAATATAGAGAGAAGGAAGAAAGACTCCTACCAATCCTTGTAAGGGACTCGCTATTTCTTCTTACTATGTCCCAAGCAACACAAGAAGCAAGCCATGAGATCCCATTCTGATGGGCACAAGGGTGTACTCACCAAGAGTACTGGGTAAAAGGTCCCATTCCTATAGAGCAGTCCAGATGACTCACCACAAACTGACCTCCGCAAACAGATACTGTCAGGAAAAGGTGTTATGGGAAAATCATGCTAATCATCAGATTGGGTTTTTGCTTTTTGGTTTTTTTGTTTTTCTGACAAGGTCTCGCTTTGTAGCTCTGGCTCTCTTGGAACTCTATAGACCAAGCTGACCTGGAACTCAGAGATCTGCCTCTCAAGTTCTAAGATTAAAGGTATGATCCACCACTCTGGCCATAGATGGTTTTAATTACATTGAATGCAGTAAATTTCCCTTGAAAGAGATAACGAGGATAAAGGTAAAGGTTTGGTCCTCCGCTAGTAGGACCAGTCACTTCTCACATTTCATTATATCAATGACATGTTTGTAATCACAAGTCAATACTCAAATTCGGTTTTACATGTGTATATACTTAGCACTAAGCATGCACACCTGAGTTCCCCTCCCTTTAACAGGCTTCACGCAGGCTTTGAAACGACCACTTTAGGGCTGGAGAGATGCTCAGGAGTTACAGCTATGTACCGCTGCTTTACTTTAATTCCTAGCACTCGCGGCTGGTCTGCTTCCTGGACACACCGGCTCCAAATCGTTGCCAGGAGCCTGACTGCACTCAACTGCAGACATCTACTGAGACACTCAGACATATACTGAGACACTCAGACATATACATAATTAAAAATAACCTATATTTTGTTTTAAAAAATGCTATTTTAGTAGGCATCTCTCTATCTTCCAAGCAATCTAACTGTAAATATTTTAAGGTTTCTAATCTACCAGGAATCAGAAGAAGCCTTGGGTTTTGACTGGTCTTCTTCATGAGCTGAACCCTTCAAAAATATCTCCGATTTTGTAGAAGCTGTTTATTTTTTTTAAGATAAGGAGTTGCAGGGCTGGAAAGATGTCTGAGCAGTTAAGAGCACATACTGATTGTACAGCAGATCAGTCTGATTCCGAGCCCCCACACCGCAGAGCTCAATCACCAGGTAACATCAGCTACAGGAAGGTAGACCTATGCCTCTGACATGAGCAGGGACCTGCACTCGTGCACGCACTGGAAAACAAATGAACACACACACACACACTTCAAAATTAAATCTTATGTCTTTAATAAGGAGTTGCTTTAAAAATACAGATTCAGTAGAGGGCATCAAAGCAGAATCATAGCCAGACAGATCTACAGAAATCGGAAACAGTATTAAATTGCAATCATCAGACATAACCAGTGATGTAACCACACTTAGATATAAAGACTTCCGTGGAGAAATTAACTGGCGATGTTCTAGGACCTGTTTTTCCTTCATTCCTTAGCTAGGTGCATAGTAAGCAGAGCTTCAGACTAAAACAGATCTAACTATGAAGTCTATTTCTAATGTAATTATACTGCTTAGTTTCTCTATTTCAGCTTTTACTTTGTTTACATAAGATGTATTTATTTTATATATGTGAGCACACTGTGGCTCTCTTCAGACACACCAGAAGAGGGCATCAGATCCCATTACAGATGGTTGTGAGCCACAGAGTGGTTGCTGGGAATTGAACTCAGGACCTCTAGAGGAGCAGGCCGTGCTCTTAACCACTGAGCCATCTCTCCAGCTTCTATTTTTTGTTAACAGTAGTGTTAAGAGTACTCTCCATAATTCACTTAGTTACATCAAGTCTATAGTTACAAAGTAACATTGAATAATTGGAAAACCGGAAAAGATCATGGTAGAACTAACTGCATGTGGGGGCATGGTCATTTGCTGGCAAGTCACTGGGGAAGAAGTAACAATTTCTGCTTTCTCAGTCCCCTGTGTTCCAATACCAGCTGTCTCTGTAATCCAGCAATGAAAAGCAATCTCAGCTGCCTTTTCACGTCAGGTTTCTAGGTTTCTAGGTTCTACCTCGCTACTTCTAAGAGATCACCCTATGGACCTCAAATTCTCACAAGAGGAAGTGATCTCCACTAATTGGACAATAAAGTCCATAAAGCTTAGTGGTCCATTTCTGAGCTTATAATGGTACTTTTTTGTAACCTCCTACAGCCTAGGCAGGCTGGTTCAGAGTGTAAGCCACTGAGACGGGCCACCTGCTGTGCTGCTTCTCCACTCTACTAGTTTCCTTTGATGTTACACTGCCTGCCACCTGCCATGAGGCTGAACCCTATCTCCAAGACTTTGTGGAGTTAACCACAACCTGTGAATCTGGCGAATTGCTGCTAAAAGGCTGTGCTGAAACTTGGCGTGACTGGGGATGGGTTTCCCTCTATATGAGCGCAGATTTTTTTTTTGTATTAAACATTCGAACTTTGAGCAGACTAGCATGTCTTGGTTCCATTATTTCTCAACCCGCCTAGGTTCCCTCTTCTCTTTCAGCTCCAGGCTGCCTCCCAGGATCGAACCCGGACACGAGAGCCGCAGGCCCCAACTTTTTCAAAAGTAGATTTTCAGTAATTGGGAAGGCAGGAATGACAGATGGAAAAGGTTAAGTTCCAGGTTGTTGGTAAGACCTGCCTCTGTTCAAATCCGGCTGTTTTCCAACCCACAGTAAGCACCCGTCTGCTTCTATCTATTGCAATTTGCTGCAGAAAGCACCTTAACAAGTCGCTCCATCACTGAGCCTTATGGTCTATTTTAGCAGCCAAGCAGGGCCATGCTCCCTCCTTGTAAGACTGCAAGGCCCTCCTTGATAGGAGTCTTACCAGCAGTGCCTTCAACACCCTTTCCTTTGAACAGGGCCAGAAATCTCAGGACATTTGCTCTGGGTAGTTCCTTATTCCTGAAATGCCTTTCTCTTTATACCTGATTGGCTACAGGTATACTCAGCTTCTATGGTCCTTAATTAATCCCACACCAATTCTCTCCTCTTTGACCTTTCATAAAACTTGTAACACTTCTATACATTGTTTTATAAGGCCCTTCTGACACAACTTGCTACAGTGTAAGCTTTCTAAAAGCCAGGAATGTGATTCTCCTGGCAGGAATTATCACTGTGGACATACATGTGTTAAGTCCTGGATGGAGGTTCACAAGGTAGTACTCTTCACATGTCTGCAAAACAGATCCCAGAGGATTGCTTGGCTGGATGCCTGTACAACTACCAGCTTTGGGAATAGCTTTCACTCAGAGCAGCAAAGATGCAAACACTAGACGTACATACAGCAGTCCAATTATTCTTATATCCCTTCTTTTGACAGATCCCTTTGTAGTCTGTATCCCCTAAGAAGCCCCACGTCAAAAAATAGGAAACAAGTGGCTAACCTGACAGCCTTCTGCTCTCGGTAAACCAAACCCCGACTCTGCTTCGGCAAACATGCCTAGTGCCATCACTTCTGCCTGTGTGACTTACTACAAAGGAAATGCACGCTCAAGTTTTGTGGCAGGCTGGAAACAAGTGAATCCAGTGTGTGCTCTTCCATCTTCCCTCACAGAACATCAAAAGAACCTGAGCTAAGGCAGCCATCTTACAAGGAGAGCAGAGCTGAAAGATCAAACTATAACCCTGTGCTACCCATCCTGGCCTGGCCTGGCTGACTGACAACAGTGAAAATGAGGAAAAGCTAAGGGTTCTTGTTCTCAGAGATAACAGCAGGGGCATGACATGTATTGCATACATGGCATATGCCAAAACCTTTCTTGTGCTTTCTAGGCATTAGAGTAACTACATCCCACTTACACAGAGCACAGGCTACTTGAGTGGTTGTAGCTAGCCATAACAATCCATAGCTGGAAGCTATCTGTGTTAATTACAAGGCTATAGAGGGTCCTGTTCTTAGCAATTCTAATTCTGAGTGAAAACTTCACCTACACACTGAAGCAGGGCTGAAAGCTAAGGTTCCAGCACAATAAAGAAAGCTTTCCCATGTCTATGAGAAAATAACCAGGAAGTCTCAGAAGTAAAAGCCCTGACATTAGATTTGAAATAGAAGGTAAGAGAGAATTGAGGCTAAATGATTAGGCAGATGAACATCTTCCCAGAAGCCTCACTCGCACAGGGAAAGTCTGTAGGGCTTTCCTATGTGCATATATTGTTGTGAACAGTATAGCACTATACCGGCATAGTTAATATAGTTAATCAAATAACTGCAAAGATGAAGTATACTTTTTTCAATCAAGGGAAACTTGGAAGTCTTATGCTGCCATTTATTAAAGCTTTGTAAAACTGCAGGAGACTTAATTTCATCTGCAAATCCGGTTTAGCAGTAGCTTCCCCTTGAACAGTTTTAGTACATTAAATCTGGCCATGTTATCAGGCCCCAAGCAGAATATTTTGGCATAAACTTCTTAGGAAATTCTGGATAGAGTTGGGCCAAGCGTTTGAAGCCCGAGATCCCAGTTCCTTGGGAGGTTGAGGCAAAACAATCCTGCATTCCAGGGTAGCCCGGGCAACACAATCCAACTGTCTCAACAAACGTCCTGTGCAACTGTTACTAGATTAAGCCAGAGACAGCAAACCTATGGGGTATCAAGATGAAGGTTACTATTAAAGACTCCAAGCAGTCCTGTCATAACACTTAAATCATTTATGCAAACTAACTAGTCCTCCCACCTCCAGTTAAATGAGACCATTCTTTTCAAACTATGATCACTGGCTACTTTCACCACCAGACACTGGCTTGGCCCAGGGTCTAAGGTGTTGGGGAGGTTTCTCAGCTTTTAGAGACCTCTAACGTTTACTTCCTTCTAATGAAAGCAAGATACATACTACAGTCTAATGATCCTTTCACCTTCAGAATCTAAGACTAAAGTATCTGTAACTGGTAACTAGTTGAGAAAAACTTAACAAATCTTCATGCTTTTATAGCAAAGGCTAGTGTGGTTATTTCAGATGGCTCAAGTTTTCTAAATATATTTTTTACTTTTATCTAGAAACTGAAGCTTATAAAACAATTCCTCATAAATTTCCCTTAATTTTAACATAGGTAGTCTCTAGTCTTCTCAGAGATTACCAGGATATACCTTGTAAAAGGAAAAAATATTTGATTTCCTATAGTCCCCCATAACTTTTATAAATTAAGGATTTTAAGCTTTATGCTAAGGATTAGAATAAAATCATTTAAAACCCATTCTGAATGTAGAAAAAGCACTCAGTTGGTTTTGCAGCCTAATAAACCCTAATTCTGAGACATAACTCAGGCAATACTTCAGCACAGAAAATGGAGTGAGCCAGCAGGACCCACCTCCACTTGAGCAGTGCCCAGCACTTCAACCAGGCCCTTAAGGCAGGGGACAGACAGCAAAGCAACATCCTCTCAGTGGTCAAGCTCAGGCGGTGTTGAAGACACCTAAAGAAGACAGCTAAATATCCCTAGCTGCTAAAAGTGAATACACATTATCATGACAATGGTGCTTTAGATAAACTTGTGGACAAACAACTTTTAAATTTTTTTCTTATCTAAGATTTGCCAACTGCTGACACAAAATGGTATTACCAGGAATTTATTCTCAAGTGAAAAGGGAGACAAAAAATGGTTAAGGACTGCTTTATTGGTGGCAGTTAATACACATCAATAAATATTGATCCCCAAAGAGCTCAGTTACTCATCAGATTCCTGGTCCATCGAGCATTGATGAAACAGAACCACGTGAAGACTGGGATGACGACGTCAGTTCTGCTTCTTGGGAAATGCAGCCATAGCTAACAGATAGATGGCATAGACTGTGCCTGAGAAACAACGAAGAAAAGGCTTACTAAGATTTCTGGTTTCAGAACATTCACTTATTTATTTCAATTAAAGCCTAGCTCAAACGTGAAAGGCAAAAGCCGCTGTGAAGCTCAATGGCTGGGAATCCGGCAAAGGTAGAGTGTTTGCATCTAATGCCTAAGTTCGTGGGTTTGATTTCTAGTGGGAGCACACATACACATCTGTATAAAAGTGTCTTGATAGATGCTGAAAAAATATTGAAATTAGTCTACTTTCATCATTCCTTCATTTCTATTTTAAAAGTGTGGATATCCTTCAATATAAGAAGGCTAACAACAAAATCCTCAATATAATGAAGAATACAACTTTTGTCAGCCCCTATTAGAGTGTGAATAGTTGGGGTGTGTGTGGAAGGGTGGTGAGAAGCACTAGTGACATATAGAAAACTAGCTCTGTTAACCACAAACCTGCCTTGTCAGACCTACTTGAAGGTCAAGCAGTGTGTTTTAGCTGCCCTCTTGACTGCTCATCTGAGGTACATCGAGATGGTGTGCAGACAGATTGCAATAAACACACCACATCAAAAGCAAGAAAACTGTCACAGCTACTCTTGACTTGTAAACCCTCAAACGATGTCTTACCACCAAGTGTCAGAGCCATTGTGGCTCTGTAGAGAAGGGCATCAGATGCCCCGCCTTTCAGATGAACTGGCATCCCATTATCCTCCTGGTTAAAAAAACAAAAAACAAAAACCAGACATTGATACATGTATCACCTGCTTCCAGTTAAAAGTTAGGATACTAATTATTCATATAAAGCCAACAGCTACAGATACTCACAGAATTTAAATAATTTAAGAGGCTTACAACTTCTATTCTTTCTCTACCACTACTTTAAATTTACAAACTTGTAAAAGACAGCATCGTTTTCAAGCTAATTTGAGACCTAATGAGGTGTTTTTGAGGACAAACCAGAGCAATAAAATATATTCCTTGAATTCAACAATGTAAATATAAGATACTGGCCAGTCAATCTCCAGGAAGATTTTTTTTTTCCCTTATCAAATGGGGCAGGGAGCTCTGACTTATAACACTAGTCTATCATCTTTTTTGTTTGTTTTGTTTTTCGAGACAGGGTTTCTCTGTGTAGCCCTGGCTGTCCTGGAACTCACTTTGTAGACCAGGTTGGCCTCAAACTCAGAAATTCGACTGCTTCTGCCTCCTGAGTGCTAGAATTAAAGGTGTGCGCCACCACGCCCGGCTACTAGTCTATTATCTTATATCCACTTACGAATCTTATTTTTATGTAGCATATATAATACTTTACTACTTGAAATTTTGCATAGGGAAAAATTATACAGCACAATAAAACTGTTCCAATCTGCAGGGCCTCTCTCCAAGAAATACCACCCAAAACAGTTATGGCATACATCTCTACTGTTAATGCTTATTATTTACCAATTCTTTTACGTTATATGTACTAATATACAAAACGGCACTGTGCTATGTAATGATGTTAGACATTTATACACTGTTTTTAAAAAGTTTTAGTCCATTTAATTCTCTCTTCAATGGCTACATAATATTCTATTGGGTGAAAAAAGAATGTCTGATCTACATTACTCAACCCTCCAATAGTTTATAGGTTGGGTTAAAATCCTTTTTCAAGTTCCTTATACTCATGCACACAGTCTACACAAGTGTCTGAGAGAAGGCTTAACTAATAGACTTGTTTACAGTATTTCCAGTACCAGCTAAACTTCTGTCTCTAATGCATACACTGCTCAGCTTGTAAGAAAGCCTGTGACTGATGCTATCTTTCTCCCATACCTGGCAAACATTCTATTTTAAATATTTCTACTTATATGGCAAGGAGTGAGGTTACCACTCATATCTGTTTGCTCTGAAAAGACTCTGCTCCAACTGCGGACACAAAAGCTACAGTTTTGGTTTGTTTTTTTGTTTTTTGGATTCTAAGAACATTTAAAGTCAGGGCAGAATAGCCTTAAATCTACAAAACCGAAAAGATAATGACAGGGTCACAACCATCTCTTGGTGACACTGACATGGTCAAGCTGGTATATAAAAAATTTGTATTCAGAAAGGGGCTTCATAGCTTTGAAGGCAAGAGCACATGGCAGAACTTCTGTTCCACCAGTGCATGGGGCCAGCAGTGGTCCTCCATCTCGATAGCCAGAGAAATCATATTCTGTCTCCATGAAATGGCATACTCCAAACCTCTGCAGCTTCCAGTCCACTAGCTAGGCTGTAGGAGTTAGGGCAGGAACAGAATACAAGGCTAACTAAGTGTCAGTCAGAACTGCAATGCCTGCCACATTTCACAGAAATCTTCATCTTGTGCCCTGACAGCTATAGTGAGATTATACATTTCTTACGAATCTGCAATTCTTTGAGTACCAGTGACACAATCATACCTAAGTTGTGAATCTGTTTTTTCTCCTTCAGCGATAAAGCGTGTATTTTTAGATCTTGGTTTTTCTCCTGGGGGCGTCTTTTGATGTTTCCTTAGAAGCCTTCCCCACTTAAGATTATTTACTGTACTCTTCCCTGCAGGTATGCTACACCCTGTAACATCTACTGAATTCCTGCTTAATTTTTGTTTCTGGACTCTTTTTTATCGTTTATGCGATTATTCCCCAAAGATTACCAACTCATCAAATCACACACACACACACAATTCACTGGCCTCTGCATTTTTCCCACCTCCCTGAGCACCTCTTAGACATAGCAAATAATCCTCCTTATGCTAAAAAAAAAAAAAAAAAATACTTGAGAGCCTCTAAGAAGCAGATCCTCTGGACTTACTCTACCGTGTCAGCTCTATTACAATTAATAATCACATAGAACACGTCAGTACCTGAAACAGCTTTTGTTTCTCTGGAACTTTGTTTTCAAAATGCCTTCGTGAAGTGGTGCTGATGGTCCTCTGGGCAATCTGACGAAGGGCCTGAAACAGAAAATTCACATGCTGCGAACAAGACCTAAGAGTCCAAAGAAACCTGTAAAGGCAACTTCCAACCCTTCACACTGAAAGGAAGCTGAGGTTTAAAGCATTATCGAACTTGTCAGTACTATCCAAGACTCGAATCCAGATTTTCCAGATGTTGTCTATTCTCTGCTCTGTGCTTCATGTTACATTCCAAAGTCTTCAGAAACCATGACCTATATATAACCTGTGCCTGAAATTAATCAGTAGTATTTTATAGTCACTGAACAAAACGTGCTGATATACAGAAAAATACATGATATAGACATCTTATAAGTTCTAACATTTTCATTTAATATTTGCCTGTGTCAAAAATCAATTCCTGGCAGGGCAGTGGTGGCTCAAGACTTTAATCTCAGCACTAGGGAGGCAGGGGCCAGGCTAGTCTACAGACCAAGTTCCAGGATAGCCAAGGCACTGAAAAATTATTTTGCAGTGGAGGGCACATGCTGGAACACTCCTGGACATCTAAGAAAAATGTAATGGGTGTTAAGTCTTAATTGTGTTAAACAATTACAAAATAAAATCAAAACACCTTTTTAAAATTTGGAGAAATATTCAAGTGTTAAAGGTGATTCTGAATCGTCATTACACTTCAATCATGACACCCATTAAATCCCAACTAAAACTGTACAGTTCAGTTCTTTAGCTTACTTCTCTGAATCAGGTAAAAATCATGTAAAATTTTATCTTTTCACTATGATACAAAACAAAATGACAACAAAAAGCCACGTTCCGCCTAGGCTTTCCAGGTGTCCAAGATCCCCACTGGAGCCTACCCAGAAACAGCCAGGGGCGAGTGGACGGAAGGTCAGGGAAAAGGACGCGCGGCCAAGGTGACTCCAGCTGCTGTCTTCTGCCCCATTTCCAGCACGCCTTTCTGTCAGGATGCCTGACCCTCCGCCCCGACACTCCAGTACCAGCCAAGCCCCCCAAAGCTACCTACCAGCAGATTCCGCAACATCTTGGCTCAGTTGTTACCCACCAACCGCGACTACTGAACGCCAAAAATCGAAAGCCACCAGACCGGAAACGGAACTCCCTCCTAGCGCAGCGCGCGCGTCGAGGAAGAGGGCTCGTTCCGGGAAGAGGAGAGGCTCGCGCTCCCGACCATAGAGAGCGGAGGGCGAGCCAGAGCGACTCCCCGCATCGGCCGGTCTAGCCTCCGGATCTCCGAAGTCATCCGTACCACTTGGCTCCGCCCTGCCGCGCCTGCCGCCGGACCCAGAATCACAATGGAAAGCAAACGCCACCAGGAATGGATAGGCGTGATGTCTGCAGCCCTCTTCATACGCTCTGGTGAAGTCAGTGGGCAACCAGACTATCCGGAAAGTAGCTTGTCTTGTGAGAAGGCTTTGAGCCATTGTTTACAGTCTGAAGGAACAATGGATATCAAAGCTACGTCGTACAAGCTTAAATATTCAAAAGCTTCTCTTAATACGGATAGAGTCCAGTTTTAGGGTTTGTCTTCCACAGATGAAAGTGGGAGGCGTTAGTCTTAGTGCTGAGGTCATATAGGAACGACCGATGTTGGCATCCACAGGTATGCCAACCTGTGGATCTTCTGCTAAACTTGTGCTGGAAGCTCTTCCTGTGTCCCCAGACTGGAACTGGCTGACTTCGTTATTGAGTCTGGGAAAACGCTGAAAAGAGGGGAATACATTTTTAAATCCACGTTCAACACAAATATCGACTGTGTCGTGCTTTCTCAGATCCGCAGCACATTTCACTCCTGGATGGAGCTGTCAGAAGTGCGCGTATTTTACAGATAGGCTGTTAGCATTTTGCATCAGTCTTGCTTAACTATTCCTCCTTACAACTGCCTTTATTCTTCTGCGCACCCTAATGTACAAGTAAAAATAATCTACTCAACAATACAAATGTCTTTCCACCCTTTTGCAAACTCAGATACGACCTCATTACCATTTCAGGTAAAAGCTAATGATAAACGGGTTCCACAGTGTTGTGTGAATAAAAACTGGTAATGCCTAATTCCTTCAAATCTTGGGGTATTTTTTTTCTTCATAACCTACTGTGCCCCCAACACAGTCTAAATTTTATTCCTTACCAAGTTTATAAACACCCATCATGACTGACTTATTTTCTACCACCTCTTAATTATTCGATGTACCATCGAGCATAATTACCAACAGCTGCGGATGGGTTTGTTTTGTTTTTTTTAAAACATGTATTGTCTGTAATTGGAATTCGTTAAAATTTGTGCTGCTGTCTCTGTTTCACCACAGGATATAAGTTTTCCCGGAACTGACTGTATACTTACCATTCACCTAACACTAATAAAAATGGGCCTACTAGGAGGGCTGGTGAGATGGCTCAGCGGGTAAGAGCGCTGACTGCTCTTCTGAAGGTCCTGAGTTCAAATCCCAGCAACCACATGGTGGCTCACAACCACCTGTAATGAGATCTGATGACCTCTTCTGGTCTGTCTGAAGTCAGCTACTTACATATAATAACAAATAAGTCTTAAAAAAAAATAGGTCTACTAACCAACACTGAGTGCATACTGTTTGACATTCCTAGGAATACTGACTGTCCAAGAAGAACCAAGAGTTCACATGAAAAGTACCTATAACAGCATTGTCACTTCAGACACATTCAATTATAAAAAGGAAAGGACACATATGAAACAAAACCGTGTTTACCATCCCATTTTCTCCAGAATAAAAGCAGACATCTGCAACTTGTGTGCCCCTCCTTTGGTGCTAGTCTTTTCCAAAATCACTTCTTAGGCAAGCTTCTGCATTATCAGCCACAGATATCACAGTTGCTCATTCCCCCAGAGTACATTTTAATTTGGAAATAAACTATCAAAGCAAAGGGAGCAACATGAGTGTGAAATTCAGGCCTTTTAGTGAGGTTTCCACACACCACTCTCCTAAGAGTCCTCTTGCACGCTGATCCTTAGTTTCTGCTTGACTCTTCATCCTTTCAACACCAAAATTTCAACGTACCTTCCCCTAATTCATACTAAACTATTTATACTTTCATTTTTAATCTCTTAAAGTCTCTGAAATTTCCCCCAAACATTAACATTTTCCTACCAAACCCTACAATCAAATTCTATCTGTTCAACTTCAGAATCTTATCTGACCATTTATGATCTGTAACATCACCATTGCAGGCCAAGCCAGCAACATCTTGTGATTTTATTTCTGCAAAAGTCTTAATTTGTTTCCATCTTCATCTTCTGTCACTATTGTTTCCCATCATCCAGATTTTTTTCTTAAAAATGCTTTTTGAAAAATAGGACTCTGTCTACACACATAAAAATCCATTGAACATAAAAGCAAAAGAACAAGAACAAATCACCTAGTGTTGGCTTCACTCCACAACTCTGCCGTCCCAGTGTTCTTCACTAACTTGTTTCTGCATTCTTAACTGCCATTACTTAGACAGAAAAATTTGGCTTAAATTTGCCTCAGTTGATCAGACTTTATTGATTCCTCCTAAATTCACTAGAAATTTACTACCAGGTCTCCAAATTTATCCAATGACATAAACTAACTTTCAAAATGGGCTCCTTTCCAAAACATCAGTGTGGGGGTTTTTTGCTTTGTTTTTGTTTGTTGTTGTCTTTAATATTACAGAATGGTTCTTTGGAAGAATTGCTGACATAAGATTTAACTCCAAATTTAAAAAGTTGAAGTTGCTAGGCTATTCATTTTATAAGTCCAAGTTTAATGAAGGAATGTGTCTGAGAAACTAGAATGTCTAGTGGCCTCACTTCCAGATTATTATTTCCCTTTATTGCGTATCACAGATGGATTGAGGGTTGATCATTTCTTAATATTTCTCTACCAGAAATCGTTGTGGTTTCTATGTTGAAACTTCATTAGCTATTACTGTTGAAAGCACCAGGCCAACGGAAGAAAACTCTCAGCAGATGGCAGAGCATACTCATGCAGAGAGAGGGGAACAGATGAATAGCATGGTTGAAGACAAGAGGAGGAGGAGTTCACAGAAGGCTGTTAGCCATGACAAACTTAAGTATCACTTTGAAAGTGCTTTAGGGCCATTCAAAGATTTAAGGAGCGCAGGCTTACAGTGCAGGTTCCATTTTAAGATAACAGTAGTTGTAAGTAAAGATTGCAAGACCCAAGTTACTAGGGCCAGAGTCAAAAGGTTTTGTAATACCCCAAGGAAGGAAGGAAGGATGGAAAGTTGAAATTAAGCAGCAGCAGGACACAGATGAATAAGGGGATCTATGCAAGTGGACACACGGTACCTTGGAAAACCTGCAGCTGAAAAGACAGGGGTTTTTTACATTAATTTGTAATAGAGTAAGACTAACTCATTGGGCAAGGAGTGTATATAGCCCAGTAGAGTCTAAGTACAACCACCAGCAGCCATTCCACCTCCAATATCTAACAAAAGAAAAGTCAGGCTTGTATGGAATGATGGCTAGTTTTGTGTTATTAACAGATTAATTCGATATAAATCACTTGTTTTTCAATCAAAAGAGTGAATTACTTGGATCTCAGGAGACTCTCAGTGAATACACATAAAAATGGTAATTCACTAGAAGGCCATGTACGGTGGTCCACATCTTAATCCTAGCAGTCAAGAGGCAGGAGCAGGTAGAGTTCTCTGGGTCTGAGGCACTCTGGTCTACATGTCAAGTTCAAGGCCATGAAGCCCTACACAGTAAGACACTGTCTCTAAACAAATAAGTGCTTATTTTGTTCCAGGAGTATGTATAACTAATATACACACACACACACACACACACACACACACACACACACAAAGGAAACTAAGGAAGATAAGTAGGAAGAAAATCTCATAGTGAGTCATAAGCCAGATGCTGAGGATGAAAAGGAAGAATACATGGCTGTATAAAGTATCAAGATAAAAGTAAATTTGTTTGGCTTGACAGACAATGGGAACAATTCACTGGGTACCTAGTGTCTTCCTTAGGGTTTCAATTCCTTCGCATAACCAAAGACAACTTGGAAAGGAAAAGGTTAGTTTACTCAGGCGTCCACATCACAGTTCATTATCAAAGGGAGAAAAGTGAAAAACTCAAGGCAGAAGCAGATACAGAAAGCACAAAGGTGTGCCACTTACTGGCCTGTTCCTCATATTGACCAAGGCCACTCGGTCAGTCAAGGGAGTGAGGATTAAAGAAAGAAAAGACCATTAGACAATACTAGAGTAGGACTCCAGCAAAATGCTGGAGTGGGTTTACTTTTTTTCCAAGTCTGCTTTTGTTTTATTCTAGGTACATGTAATGAATATGGCCATTTAGAAGGCATAAACAAAGTAATCAAGGAACAAACAAGGCATGAACAAAGACCCTGTGGTATTCAGGGACTTATCAAGATAATCAAGCTCTTAAACCAACTTCCTTGTCCTAGCCCAATGTCAGACTCTTACCCATATTCCTGAAGTGTCACCAAGAACTCTCCACATTATATACTCCCAGAAACACCTACCAGGGAGTGACATCACTCACAAGATATGAGTTAATCTCACACCAATCACTAAATGTCCCACACACATGTACCCACAGGACAATCTAACGGGAACATTTTTTCAATTAATGTTCTATCTCCCCAAATCATAGTTTTATGCTGACATAAAACTAGCCAGCACAACTGACCCTTTGTCAGCCTGACACCATTAGGCCATAACTATTCTTTTCTTGTCCCCCCTCCCAAAATCTCATATTAATATCAATACCACAATATTTAAAAAGACCCACACTCTTACAAATTCAAACATTTAAAAGTCCAAAAGTCTCTAAGATATTCAAAACTTTCTAAAACTCCAAAGTTAAACAAAAAACAAAAAACTTTAATACTCCATGCTGGAATAACCAGGGCACAGTCATAGACCAATGCACAACCAATGTCCAACACTGTAAACTTCAATGTCAGAATTCTGGGATTCACTCAGGACCTCTAGGCTCCAAAGGGCTTGCAGTGACATTTCTTTGGCTCTGTCATATACAGCACACATATACTCTCCCAGGAGGCTCAAGCCCAAGCAGCTCCACTGTATGAATGCTGCTGTTCTTGGTGGTGGTCCCATGAGACTGGCATCTCAAAAGCATTGGGAGTCTCCACTGCAACTGGGTTGCACCTTTATCAGTAGCCTCACCTAGACTCCTTTCAGGGACTCTAACCTTGCCCACGGTGCTATACCTAAACTATGTCCATGACTTTGTCAATCCTGGGGCTTCTACTTCAACTGAGGCTGCACATTCACCAATGGCTTCTCCTAATGCCAAGTTTCAGTTGCTCTCCATGACCCCTTCATATCTTTAAGACCAGTACCACTTGGGAAACCTTGGCACATTTCCAAGTCCTGCTGCCAGAAGCAGCAGTCTTGGCCTGCTCGAGACCACAAGTCTTGTGTGCTAACCCCAAAGAAAGAAGCTGTTGCTGCCCCTATTTCTCTCCTCTTCTCCCTTCCCTACTCCCTGCTCCAGGGATGTCACCCTGGAACTCACTCTGTGCTTAGGCTGGCCTCGAGCTCATAGAGATTCTCTTTGTCTTTTTCCTGACTGCTGGGATTAGAGGTATGTGCCACCAAGCTCGGCTACCATCTCTTCTCAATCACCACTCTAATTTTTCAACTGCAGATAACCAGCCATCAACTGTTCTAGTAAAGTGAAGGTTTTCCTTTAGTGGTGCTGGTCATTTGTTAATCATTGCCAGCTTTTCAGCTCCACCTGATCAGACTCCACACGTGTCTTTAAGAGACTCTCAAACTTCGTTCTGAAATTTCACAAGCCAAGTCTCCACCATCTGCATCACTACTCCCAAGCTAACGCACAACGGTGTGCTGAGTTCTGTGCATACAACACCTTTTCAAGCCCAAAGTTTCAAACTCCTCTCACAATTGTCCCCCAAACCATGGCCAGGTCTATTATAGGAATGTCCCCACTACCCAGCACCAATTTGTCTTAGCTTCTCTATTGCTGTCACAAAACTCCAGCCTGGAGAGTTTATTTCAGTCTACATTTCCACATTACAGTCCATCATTGAGAAAGGCCAGGGAACTCAAACAGGGCAGGAACCTGCAGGTAGAACCTGATGCACAGGTCATAGAGAGATGCTGCTTACTAGCTTGCTCCTCGTGACTTGCTCCCAAGACAACCTACCCAGAAATGACACCACCCACATGGCCTGATCCCTCCCCACATCAACTGCTAATAAAGAAAATGTTCCTCCCACAAGCAAGTCTGGTAGGGGCATTTTCTCAGTTGATGTTGTCTTCCCAAATAACTCTAGTTTATGTCAAGTTGACATAAAGCTAAGCAGCATACCTAATCTGCTATAGTCTTTTCTATATGCTTTCATCCACCACTTCCTTTATTTCTCAAAACAAAATGTCAAGTAGGTATTGAAATCCCAACATTAGAAAGAATAGGAAAGTGGCTTACGAGATAATGCAATCTGAAGATACAACTTGTAAATGCTTAATAGCCTTTGAATCTATTTCTATGCTATCTACTGAATCTTTCAAATAGGTGTCAATGAATAGAACACAATGCAATTTTGACATGAAAGGCTGAATATAAATTGAAAATGAAAATTAAAAAAAAAACCTACTGTTTACCAGCTTTGAGTGAAAAGGGAAGGACACACACTCCAGGAATTATTATAGAGCACTGATTCTCAAAGTGGAAAGATGGAGAAGTTCAAATATAATTTGACATATATTTCAAAGGCTGTATTTCTTCTTTTCTGGAGCTTGAAACAAAGTAGGTTTGGAAAATTTAAAAGTGAGTTCATTCTCTTCATTACTACATACAGTGACAATGGTATACCAACCTCGTTCATTCTCTTTGTTACTACATACAGTGACGCTGGTGTACCAACCTCAAGCACCTCTCTTCCTTCCCTCCTACTGCAGTCAAACAAGACTAAGGGGGAAGCCATAAGAAACAACTGACAGACACCTCCCCCTAGATCAACCTCAAATATCATAAGTAAAATAAATTAGCTTGAAAAGACTGCATATGGTGTGATGCTATTTATAATATCGCAGAAGACAAACTATGTGAATATAGGATACACCTGATTATCCAGGGGAAAGAGTATAATAAAGAGTCCTCACTAGAGTTTACTGTACACAGTGGACCTGCCTAGTATCTATCATGGTATTAAAACTCGAGAAATACACAAAGGAAAAATGTAATGTTTACCAAAAAAAAAAAATCTTATAAAAATGTTTAAGCCCCAAATAGATAAGACAGGAAAATAAGCAATTCCAACAAATTTGTGGAAAACAATCAGATGTACCAGAACTGAAGTGGACAGAGGAAACTGTAATCTGAACACACTCTAAGACAGAATCATTACAAAGCATGCCTGTTGGTCACAGGCTCTCAGAAGCTTAGATATGGAGCAAAGGTTACAGTAAAGGATACACTCAGTGTTGGGCCTGAAAATGGCCAGTTGAAAGGCGTACCCAACAAAAAGGTCAGATCTCTAGACATTCCTCTTCTCATCCAAACTGTGTTCTGGCTCAAATGCCCTGGTTAAGGAGCTCACAGGAACCTGGAGTGACCTACTACTATTTCCTGCTAAAAGGACACTGAATCAAACTACCCTCCAAATTCCTGTTAGATTACCCATAGACCAGTGCTGTTAGAGAAGTTTCTGCCCACAGTGAATAGTTTACACATAAACTCACAACTGACTGATGCAGAGAGCAAATGTCAACAGAATGCTTATGCAAAAAAATTGGACATCTGGGGCTGGTGAGATGGTTCAGCAGTTAAGAGCACTGGCTGCTCTTCCAGAGGTCATGAGTTTAATTCCCAGCAACCAACCACATGGTGGCTCACAACCATATATAAGGGGATCTGATGCCCTCTTCAGGCAGGCGGATATATATGCGCAGCTGTTCACTCATACATTAAAAAAAGAAAACAAACTGGACATCTGCATCACCCCCAACAATGGGGTCACCATGGAAGTCAGGGTGGAAAGACTGGAAAAGCCAGAGTAGACTAGGGAGGACAGGAACAGAATGTTGTGTCTACAAGTGAGCACACATATATACACACAGAGCATTTACACATACACATCAAAAACATATTCACCAGAAAGTAGGCTCCATCTCTGAATATTCTAGAAATAGAAATGAAAGAAGTCTTAGAAATTAATTTTTCTAAATGTGTATTATTAATTCAACAGGATGATGGTGCTGAAAGAGCAAACTGAATTCCATAAAGGGGAGGTGACAGAACTCCACAGTGAACTCACAGAACTATGCAACAGACTGAGAAGGGAGCATCTAAGATCAGATTCATCAAAAGCATAAGTGGAAAGCTGCTGTTAACCTAAAATTGTATGTGTAGTCAAGCTATTAGTGAAATATGAAGGTCAAAAATTATTTTTGTTATATCTTAACTAAAAAATATTTATTTTATGTGTGTAGTGTGAATCTCTGGGGATGAAAGGAAGCTTGGGCCAAGGGTTATTCTTTTTCAACATAAAGGCTTGAGGATAACTACTTGACTTTGAAAACTGCGCACACACACCTTTATCTATATTACATGCAAATAACACCATCCTCTCATTTGGTTTTAGACAATATATTTATTTTAAAATTTAAAATGACATTAGGAAAAATGTGCTTTTCACATTTACTAACTGATGGGCACATGGGCTAAACTGGACTTTAAGATAATTTTCTAGATCATTCCCTCTACAACAGACATTTATACATCAAAACTTTGTAACTGCAGCACTTTTACCCCCTTCACACTTGAAACTCCCATGTTTACAAAGAACAAAACTCTGAGCGTAAAGAGCCCATACTAAGCCTCAGGCAGTGCTTCTATGCAGAGGGGCAGCAGCAGAGCAGACCCCCGAACCTCGCCTCTCACCTGCTCCTCTCTTTTTTTTTTTTAAAGGATTTTATTTATTTATTATATGTAAGTACACTGTAGCTGTCTTCAGACACTCCAGAAGACAGAGTCAGATCTCGTTACAGATGGTTGTGAGCCACCAAGTGGTTGCTGGGATTTGAACTCCGGACCTTCGGAAGAGCAGTCGGGTGCTCTTACCCACTGAGCCATCTCACCAGCCCTCACCTGCTCCTCTCTTATGGAAGGGTTTTATTTACTGCCTGCTTGGCTTCACTGCTATCACTGTCCATTCTACTACACAGAATCCCAACCTTAGTCCCTCTGCCAAGAACTGTTACAGTCTCACTATTTCCTGGTAAGAACCCTCAGTAACATTAGTAAGTCTTGTGATTATGTTGTCAGTGATTAATAAACATAAATATAATTATTTTAACAATGTTTTTTTTTCAAATGTACACATGGACAAGTTAAAACGTGGACTAAGACTGGATAAAACTGAATATTAACCATTAACAAGGACAAATGGGCATTGTTATTTTAGTAAGACACATAAACAGCACAATTAATTTTGTTCACTTTTATTAATACAAAACATCCTAACAGAATAACTTTTAATATAATTAAGGTTACAAATAAACTTTGTCACTATCCAATAAATAACATCCACTTGACAATCAATTCGATTATTCTCTATTAGAACAGTTATTTTTCTCCAGTTTATTTTAAACTGCTTTATGATTTCAATGAAACATCTTAGCTTTTGCTTACTATTCAGTTGGAAAATTTCTTGTGCCAAAATACTTGCAAATGAATACATTTTTCTAAGCCTTCTACTTAAGTCACCTAATGACATCAAATTTTCTTAAATATGAATGTCCCATATTCTTCCTATTTACAACAGGAGTTGGTTTCAAATGACAGGAACCAGGGAAGGACAGGGACCGTCAATGCACTTGTAAAACAGATCAAGCTTCAGTTGTACTTTTTTAAAGATTCTATCTTCTCCAAGCTGTGAAAATGTTAGAGCTCTTCAGTTTCCTTCAGCAGACCCCTCGGTTCCAGTTAGAGACAGATGCAGGCTAGTTAGTAGTCAGTCCTCTTTTACCAGCACTTACTTGGGAAAGACTGGCATCAACATCTCACATCTTATGAAGAATCCCCCAAATAAAGTGAGCATCATATGCAACAGGGACACTTTCAGAATAAGAGCATTCTGAATAACCAACAGAAGAATAGTTTTAGAGAAAGAAGAACTTTCCTCCTGAGAAGTTTTCATATATCCATAAATCAAGTAACCCGTGCAAGTAGTATTTTTATAAGTTAAAAGTCACCATGAATTACAATCTTTTAACAGAATTTCATGTCATACAGAGCTTATTTAAGTGTGGCACATTTCTACTATGAACCATTGAATTTTTTTCTTCTTTTAAGCACATATTAATCTAAACTGATATATTAACCAGACCGATTGATTTAAAATACATCCAAAGGAAATCATTACAAGGTCTGAAAACACAAGCATTCTACTACATAAATATGAGTTACTTTAGTTCAAAACAAGTAATTTCAATGCAATGGAGACAACTCTGATTAGTACATACATTTTCATGCATGTGGAAAAATAATTTACATTCGCATCAGGAATAAGTCTCATAGCAAACAAATTACAGCACTTATTCAATAAAGGACTATTAAAATAATTCTAGTTAGAAAATAAAGTAACTTCAATCGATATATTATAATCTTTTTTATCATGTACATACTCCAAATTCCCCAGAATTTAAGTTGGAAATGTATAGAACATCTTTTAAGGTATATCTTAGGAAAAGTAACCAAAATAATACCTTCATTAAAGAGGATGTGTATACATATCCATATTTGTTAGACCTGTATGCAAAAAATTTAATGAAATATGGAAGAAATTAGGATTTCAAATTTTTCTGGAATATTATACTCAGTCACTTACCTGCTAAATAAGAACAGCTTGAGGTATTTCCAAGGCAGAAGCAACCATCTTAACACTACAAACCACAACAATGAAAGTATCCTCCCTTGAACATTTATATCTGGTTTACAGTTGGGGCATAGGAGAGGATTTGCCAAGCAGCTGTCCCATCTCACCTAGGTTCATTCTTCCCTTCTGAAGTGTAAGCTTCCTGGGAAATGGTCACATATAAACATTCGAGTAGCTTGGGACTCCAAATGCAACTTCAGGTAGCATGGGACTTCAGAATGCAACATTTTAGCCAAATGAGAAGAAATCTAGCCAAGACCTACTGACCTCTTTAGATATTAATTTCTATGTTGTACAAGCTAAAGTGTGGAATCAAAGTCATTATCGGAGAATTATAATAGAGAAACTGAACATATGAACCACCTCAACAAGGAGGGACTTTCAGTCTTTACACACGACACATGAAAATGATGAAGTGTTTTATTTATAGTCTTTCTTCAATCTGAACTGTAACCAAATTTTCAAAGGTTAGCAAGTCATTACACTCATACATCTCATAATCCCTTTCATCACACAGCAGGCACACATATACAGCATCATGTCAATATGTTATCAACACAGCATCAACAGTTTAAGCAGTAGACGCATTTCATATGAAAGAGGCTCTATGCATCACATGGCCTGTCCCAATAAAAAGCAGACATTAGAATGTCATTTTAGCAGTTACAATATTGATATAATCAATATGGCTAATTTTTACATCCATCATATATTTTCATAAGTCATCCATATGTAAGAAGCAAAGAACAAAGGCTGTTTGGGGTTTTTGTTGTTGTTTTTTTTTTTTTAAAGTTATGTGCCAACTTCAAAATGACATACTAACCAGACATCAGCATTCAAAAGCTAGGTTGAACAGGACTGGCCTTGATGCACATGCAGTAGATTTGGTTTCAGAATATAAAATTAAATGGTGATGTCAGCAGTGTTACTACTGTTTCTATATTTATGATTAATTACTAGCAGTACAACTCCCAGAAGGAAAGAGATGGATCCAATAGTGATGTAAGCAATTCCCAAAAATGGATTCTTTCCTCCCATCCATGAAATAGTGCTCAAGATCATCCGTTTCCGTCCATCAAAAGAATGCACAGGGTAATCTGACGAGGGTATAGGAAGACTTTCTGTCTGTGCTTAGTTGGTGTTTAAAACACAAGTTTTAAAGTTAACATTTAAGTTAATTACTTATGTGTTTATAGAATTCTGATACATGGGTATCTTGCTTGTATTTATGAATCATGATAGATAGAAAGACAGACAGACAGACAATGATAGAACAAACTATATTTTGTTATGTTTTCAAAACAAGGTCTTACATGTCCTGGAACCAACTATGTAGACAAGGCTGGCCTTTAAGTCATAAAAGGTTGGCCTGCCTCTGCCTCCCAAGTGCTGGGATGTGCCACTAATGCACTGTAAAAAAACAAACAAACAAAAAACAAAACAAAAACAAACAAACAAAAACCCTATTTTTAAAAACTACCTGAGGATTTTTTTTCTCTCTATAGTCATATAACGGAACCAAAGACAAGACTCTCTACCCCACACATTCCCAGAGCTGATGCAGTGAAAAAATAATGATGCTAGTAAATGCAGACTGTCTTAACAACACGGCAACATTCAGTTCTATATAGAGCTTGGGTAGTCTTAGTCTTATTTCCAAAGAAGGTATAAAGGCTTCAAGGTCATATACATAGAAACATGCAACACCAATGATGGCCCCCCCCCCCCCCACACACACACACACACGCGCGCGCGATGGCAACAGACAAGAAGAAAGCAGAAAAGAATCACAAGTCTTAAGCTCAAAGAACATGTTTAAACCATAGCTCCAGGGCAGAGAGTACTCTAGGTAGGGGGCCACAAAGCATGATGCCCAAGTTTCAGCTGATTCATTTGGAGCAATAACAACTTACGCTCAAGGAATTGACAGCTTAGTGCACAACTCAAAACTGACTAATAAGGAGATACAAGAGAGGACAAAGTAGTGTTGGGTGAACTATTACAAGGTCCATTCTAGGATGCTGAAAAGAATAGAGAAATCAAAACTAAAACTAAAATCTGAAGTGAAACTCCTCAAAGGGGCCACAGTCGGGAGGTGTGGCAGTCTCTGCTCTAATTATTGAAATCAATCTTTTTTTTTTTTTGGTTTTTCGAGACAGGGTTTCTCTGTGTAGCCCTGGCTGACCTGAAACTCACTCTGTAGACCAGGCTGGCCTCGAACTCAGAAATCCGCCTGCCTCTCTCTGCCTCTGCCTCCCGAGTGGTGGGATTAAAGGTGTGCACCATCACCGGAGGCAAAAATCAGTGCTACTTAATCTAACTCTCCAAGGACCAGACACAGTATCAAATCAACATTGTCCCTCCTTTCTCTTCTTCCTCTAAAAATCCGGGTTTCTGTTTTAACTCCATTCAACTCAGCCCTTAATTCCCTCCTTATCTTGTACCTTTTACAGGTGGCTCCCAACATTTTGCAAGCCTCTGTATTGCTGAACTGTCCATCTTTTTAGATATCCTACATTCTTCCTGAAAGTGCTTAGTCCTTGGGACCCTACTGCAGATGCCCTGCCATCTACAGAATCTCCAGTGCTGCAGACTTTCCTCCTCCACATTCTCTATTAGGCTGCACACTGGCACACACCAGTACACCGTGCTAGATCTTTTTAGGTGCTAATTAGAGTGCTGCCTTATATTCTGGCTACCCTCTCAAAATAGTGGGTCTTTCCAGCAGCACATAAAATGAGTCTGTGTATCTAAAACTGCTCCTAAATGGATATAGTTTCAAAGCCATTGTTGCTTTCAGTCAGGCACTATTTGGTCATTTTCAGTTGTATAAACAAGAGTCCAAGAACCAAAGGTAATCTTTATTTTGAAAATTGGCCTATTAACTCTTTACTGTGCAACTTAAACTAGGAAAAAAAAAACACAACAACCTCCAAAAGAAAAAATAAAACAAAACAAATAAAACAAAACTATCTAGGCTAGGTGTGGTTGTACACACCTGAGGCAGAGGAAGGCAAATCTGAGTTTAAGGTCAGCCCATTTTCATAGATAGAGACAATTCCAGGCCATCCAGGGCTACATAATGAGACTTGGTCTCAAACAAACAAACAAAAATGTACTTATGATTTTAGATAATAAAGAGTACAATGATCCAACACACATTTAAAATGCTAATATTTGGAAATCTTTATGTTCACAGGTTATATATAAATGATGGGCAAAATACTTTAAAACGCTTAACTTTGTTATGGGATAAAAAGAACTGCCCAGCATTTCCTTCTTGTAAAAGACTGCTTCTGGGCCAGAGAGATGTCCCAGGGGGTAAAGGCACTTGCGGTGCAAGCCTGATGACCTGAGTTCCATTCCTAAAACCCATGTAAAAAGGTGACAGGAGAAAATCAAGTTCTCTCTCTATGGTGTCCTCTTACTACACATGTACCTTGGCACATGTGCATACACCATACATAAATACATAATAATAATAATGATAAAGATCTTTGAAATTAAAAAAATAAGGCTTGATATCTATGCAGAAATGGAAGCATGAGACCCTACATGAATCTAGAGCACAAAGTAACATGTCACATAACAGACATAAGGATTTCATGAAACTCTTTTCAAACTCTATGTGTACACATAAGCAAAAAATAAAAGGATACTGTATGTGATGTTCAAATAGTACTGTCCAGCTGGTAATGTTGGGTGTAAATCATCTCTCCGCTCTATGAGACGATACAACTTACGAAAAGTAGGTAATGCTGCAGTACGCATCCAAACTATAAAGTCTTCATTTATGAATCCATTATTACTTTCATCATCAGGGTCTAGCTCATATACTGCCTTATGCCAGTTTACTGGCTTTATTGTATCTTGATAAGTTGGGGAGGGAGAGAGACAGAAAATCAAAATATTCAATTTTATAAACAGTTTCAGTGAAAATTTACAGTACTAAAAGAAAAAAGAAAAGAAAAGAAGCACAAAACAATCTGAATATTTCCTTATATTCAAAGGTATAAATATATTCATATTCTAAGCATATGTTAAAAAATCTAAAGAGAAAGCAACTCTTTAACAAACAGTAAAAAGATAGCTAGTATCTCCAGAGACTATGAAAGGGTCCCGAGGAAGGGAGATTACGGCATGTAAACTCACAGCATTAAGCAATCTATGAGCCAATGAGACGGCGGCTCCGCAGGTCATTACTATAGCCCTTGCCACAAAGCCTGAGGAACTGAGTTCAACCCCAGAACCCATGTGGTGAAAGAAAAGTACAGATTCCCACAAATCGTTCTCTGACTTCCACTTATGCACTATGATGTGTATGTGTACACAAAATAAACAAATAAATGTGAAAATAAATTTTAAAAAGAAATATCATATTATGAAACTAAAGCAGTGGAGAAACAAAACTATATGTGGATTATAAATAGGAGTTTGTTAAAACAAACTCTGAGGTAGTTTGTAAGGATTACAGCTGAAAATACCAGAGAAATTCAAATAATTAAAAGAACACATTTTCATTATAATTTTAGTACATTTTAACACTTACATAACTTGGTGTAATGTTGAGAAAGAACATGCTGTTCTTTAAAAAAAAAATTAAGACTCTTAAGACAAAATCTAGGTTACCTTACTAAGCCTACTAGCTTTTAGACAAGAAGGGATATTGATCATATTTTACCTTTAAACTTTTCTTCGAGGCTCTCTCTTCCAGGTGGATTTCTGAATTTCACATTTTTATCTGTCCACCAAGCAATACCTTTCTTCTTCAAAGGAATTCGAATAGGCTTGGGATCAGATTCATTGGCAACCAGAAACAATTCTAACGTATCTAAGCACAAGAAATGGAAGATATTACTAACATTCACTAAAAATCCATAGCATCTGACTTACTCTATAAGAAATGAGAATATGGAATTTGTTCTAAAAGTAGCTGACAGAAGGCATAGGGTTAACAGGTACTCTTTATTCAGATGTGAATTGACGTTTACAATTTTAGAATTCTGGATGCATCGATGGACTTGCCTTCATTCACTACACATCCGTCACTTTCCTGACTGACTAGTTGACGTGTGAGAAGACCATGAAAGTGAATACTAATGCAGACACAGCTGGAAGGGCACCTCTTATCCTCCGTTGGCTACTGCTGCATTCCTAACAGCTCCTGCTGATCCATTTCTCTGTAGCTGGTACTCAGCTCTTGAAACACAGCTGGTACAATGAACAAGTCCTTTTGAATGTGTTATACACAGAAATCAGGGACTTGATGTAAAAACACAAAATATTTCAGTAATGCCAATATGTTTAAATGACATTGGTTTTGGTGCTCTGGATTAAATAAATTATTCAAGTTAATTTTACTTTTTCCTTTGGGGACTTTTAATATAAGTACAAGAAAATTTGAAATTGTATTTGTGGTTCAAACTGTTTATCTATCAGACAATGCATACCTAAATGATCAACTGTAATTCCCCTTTAATGGCATAAATCAGCAAA
Organism: Mus caroli; assembly: GCF_978045245.1. Taxonomy (NCBI): domain Eukaryota; kingdom Metazoa; phylum Chordata; class Mammalia; order Rodentia; family Muridae; genus Mus; species Mus caroli. The sequence continues at coordinate 78,535,580 of NW_028227266.1, forward strand.
AGTGACTCTGTGGCTTTTACTTTCTTGTAAGAAATTGGGAAGAGATAGAAATCCATTCTCATAAAAGAATGCTCAAAAGGAAACGCCAGGGCATTAAGACCCTATCCTATCTGAGTAGTTATCTTGAAGGGGATGTCATAATCCCACTCACAGTACTGACTATTCCCTAGTGCCCTGACTGCAGTTGCCGACTCATCATCTGCATGCATCTTTATGGCGAGCATACCATTAAACATGCTGTTGGCAATAGCTCCACATGGAGCGATTGGTCTGTCTTCACTTCTTCGATAAGGTTCACATTCCTTACTTGGATTCTAGTTTTCAAAAGGAAAAGGAGAAAGAAATTACCATCTAGATCTCTGGAAAAATAATGAGCTAGTCCTAATTACTAATTAGAAATTCTAGCCTTGTATTTTCCTCACTTAGAAAGTATATGATGAGTCTGTAAGGAAACTAAGCTCTAAACACTACATTTAAATACTCAAAATATTCTTTAATATTACAGTACTTTTTAAATAAAATGTTTGTTTACCTGTACATAGCTATATATCACTTATCAATTTACTATTTTTCAAAGTGCTGTGATTACAGGTATGCATCACCACGTCTGGCTGTCTATAGTGTATTGTAAGAGATACAAAGGGTCTAAGAAATGAGAAACTACTCCAGTCTTCAAATGTTTGCCCTATTGACAAGATGACATAAAGTACTTATGTACTAAACACTACTATGGAAAGCTGAACAGTCAGGAAATTAGGATACCATCCGTGGATTCCCGAATAGAGCCTGAGAAAGGGAGCTTGTTACACATAACCTATAGCTCTACTCTTACAAACACATAGAGTAGACTTGAGAATCCTGAAAGCTTTACATTTTTGCCGCTTAGTGTTCCCACAGTGAAAAGTGTAAAAAACAGGACAGTTATTCAGCTTTGAAGCACAATCCCAGAAATTAAAAACAGTTCATCTGCATATCCCTACCTAGCGTAAGAATAATGAACAGACCCCATAAGAACACACTTACACATCTAAAATACTAGACTCAGCAAAATCCCATTACAAAGAAGTAAAGCCAAACTCCCAAGAAATAAACAGGCAGGAGTGGAATTGAGAAGCTATTTTGTGGGCATTCAAGAAAAAGCATTTTAAATAAAAATTTCTGTTAAAACTAGAAATGACAAGTAATTCTTGAATCTCCTCTAAGATTATTAAGTCCTTATTAACATTTCTGAATGACTGTTGACAACATGTTCTCACTTCACAGATACCACCTATCTGTATTTCATCATTCTACTTACAAGCAAAGCACTAGGGTCTCCATTTAACTGGCTATCATCTCGAGACTTCACATAGCGACGATGATTTTGATAGAAATTAGACAGTCCATAATACATAAACACATTGCCCTAGAGAAAACAGAAAGGGGAAACTTTTTAACATAAAAGTTAATATTTGTTTTATATGTATGTAAAATGTAAGCAATTCATACTTTACTGGTTTACAATTTGTGATAAACAGGTACTGAGGTTAAGTAGCAACTAAAATTGTACAATTAATTATAAACCAACTCATAGTAGAGCAACTATACTCTAGTTCTTAAATTCTCAGGTAAGTTTTAAAAGAAGGGGAAAATACTACCACCTACAAATCAGGTATTGACTAAGTCCAAAGCACACTCTATTAACTGGCTTAGCAAAGCTGTTTACCAAGTACTTAATAAGCACTAGGAGTACAGCTTAGTAATAGTGTTCGCCTGGCATGAGCATGTGTAAAGCCCTGAATTCAATCCCCAACACCACAAAACATAAGCAAGCAAACAAAAACTAAAGTGTGCAACTGTAAATAAAGTTCAACTATTTTAAACTTCTCAACTATCCACCAAGTACTGCGTGCAGTCTGGAAGAGATGGCTCACTGGTGAAGAGACTCTAGTGTGAGCATGAGAGCCTCTGTGTGGATCCCAGCACCATCATGCAGCAGTCATCTATAAACCCAGCAATGAAGGGTGGCCAGGGAGGAGCCAGGCAGGAACTTTCTGGCTAGCTAGTCTAGCTTAAATGAGAAGCTCCAAGGTCAGGGAAAGACTGGTCTCATGAAATAAGGAGACAAAGGAAGACACACACATCTCATACTACACACACACACACACACACACACACACACACACACACCAATATTTTCATTAAAAAATAATATTAAAAAATAATAATGTTGAAAAATATTAGTGTGCTCTGAGCTACAATATAAAGTTTTACTAATTCAAATTGGTTTTCATCCAATTAGCATCTACCTTTCAGAAGAATGATTAAACTTTTGATTTATTATCCAAATAAGTTATAAATGGAATGAGAATACACAAATTCAGAGGATGTTATATATACTACTCTTTCCTATTTATTAAAATTTATGTTAGTGTACCAAATATTTCATAATGATTTACACATATATTTTACTTTACTCATGACACTTCCTCCTGTCTTGCATTGGTTCCTTCTGCCCTCCAAATAGTCCCCAGGATACTACAGACTATTAGCAATTAGTAAATTAGTAGTTATGAAAATACACTGTTATATTTTATAATAATAATCAAGAATGGTACTTTAATGGAGGTAACTTCAAAATATCTTGGAAAAAAGTAATAAACATAAACTGAATTAACCACAAGGTGCTAAGAAACCAAATAACTAAAACGGTTACAGGTTAAAAAACTGTTATTTTCTGCTTTCTGATTAAAGCTTCTACTTTTATATTCATATCTTCAATTAAAAGAAATTCTCTACACACAGAAGTGATGTATTTGACTTGCTACCTCGTAGACATTTAAAGACTGGATACTGACGTGCTCTGGTAGCAGAAGCTTGTGATCCCAGCACTTTGGAGGCAGGTGAAGGATCATTAGTTCCAAGCCAACCTGAGCTACACTGCAAGGTCTAAGGTCAACCTAGAATACCTGACATCATGCATCAAACTGTAAATAAATGAATGAAAATACTGATTGTTAAATAGCAAACAAAAACCTTTTCCATTCTATATAAAAGGTGTTAAAATGGAAATCTTTGGGTGAATTGTATCAAATTGTATGACAAAAACATAATAAATATATTTAGGAAAAAAAAGAATAGCATCTTAAGAACAATAATAGTAAATTCAATCTGTAAACTGAAAAAGAGATACTCTCTATCAATTCTGATTCAAAATTAACTTTTAAGTTCCCTGAAATGGTTTTAGTCCAATTCAAAAATCTGTGAAGAAACAAACATACAAAGACAAAATGGCCACTTTAAACAGGAGATCTAAAGTGGGGGGCTTCGTTTGCTTGTTTGCTTGTGTGTTTGCTTGAAGACAGGGTTTCTTTGTGTAACAGCCCTGGCTGTCCTGGAACTTTGTAAACTAGGTTGGCTCCAAACTCAGAGATCTACCTATCTCTGTCTCCCAAATTAAATGTTTTGAATAGGGAGGAGATAACGGAACCTCTAACTTGTTCAAACCCTCTCATTTCAATTCTGCACAGAACCAAAACTGACTGCATCTTTATAGTATGCCCATCACTGCACTTCTCAGTCTTCTCCAAGTCAGTTTTTATATCCTAGTCCCAAAGAAACCTTTACCTTAGTGTAAGAGCATCTATAACCACTAGATGGCTTCCATCCACCAGAAACTACTAAAGTTATCACTACATATAGAAAATCTGAATGAGGACACTCAAACCTTGGTATGTATTGTGACAGCTTTGTTTTCTGAAGAATGTTGTTAGGTTCTTTTGTTATTTTTTGGTTTTCTGTAGGCTTGACCTCAAACGCACAGGAATCTGCCTGCCTCTGTCTCCTGGGACTAAAGGCATGCACCACTCCTGAAGAATGTTTTTAAATTCAATTTTCAGGTATAGGGTAAAACAAACTGGTCTCTATCCAAGCCAATTCTGAAATTTTGTTCTTTCCCATATGCTCATTTACCAAAAATAGAGACCAGAATTAATGCCACATAGGTGCGAATGCGCATACCCATACCCATACCCATACACACATGTGCACACAGGGTAGGGCCCAAATACCAAACTATAAAATACCTATAAAGTTTTAATAAGTATTTCATTTTGGGGGTACTGTTTTACACCTCAAAAATAATGCAATTAACTAATGGGATGACCAATGCTGTCTTAAGAAAGGCTTCTTTTATAATTAAAAGTTATTTTAAAAATAAAGAAAAATTTTAAAAGGCTAAGAATTTATACATCTAAAGAGAAATCAATGTGCCAATTAATAATTTTAAAGTACAAACACAAGAAAATTATAAACTTGACCAAAGAATTGATTCCTGCCCTTTAAAATATGGATCATGAATAATGAAAATGCCTTAAATTTTCTCTACAAAATACTAAAAGGTAAATAATTCAAATAAATGTGTTTAATTACCAGATTTAATTAATTTAACGACGCAATACTAAATATATAGAGCAATCTTCAAATGTCTATAGATTCCAATAAACTAAGCTGATATGTCAATATAAATTATCAAAAAACCCAGTACTATTATTTTTTTAAACATGCCCTTTCTAACACATTACTTTGAAATACAGACCTCAAATGACTGTTTCAGTGTGAAGTTAATGGTACAAGCACAAGATGTCACATTCGGAGATAAACATTTATTGCAGGGGCTGGAAGGTTCTGTTCCAGTGTAATCAATCTGTAAAAGAAAATGTGGTTAGCAAGCAGTTCCTTTGAGAAAGGAGAAACCTACAACTGCATAACGTGCTATTAAAAAGAAAAATAAGTCAACAAAGCAATATAGACAAAAGCTGCAGCAGTGTACTTTAACAGTGTGAGGCATTAAATAGTAAAGAAGCTCTGCTTTGTTCACTGTTGTTCAAGTCCTCCTTTCTCACCCAAAGAAATAATCGTATGGATAAAATTGTAAAAACAAGACTCAACACTGCATGATGTATAAGATGTAAATGCTTGTGAGATCACAGGGAGAAGGCAGGGAAAGCTCTGTGTTTGGACCCCACCCTTCGTGTTTCTTTCAAGAACCTTCCTCTTCCCACAGTATATGGCGTCTGAAATGAGGATCTATCTTGTGAGAGGCAGAGAAAAGGGATCTTGGGAGCTCCTGACTTTGAAGCAAGAAGTGTTTAGCTTAAGGAACTACTCTGTATCTAGAGTAAAGCCAATTCCTAGGGAATATGCTTTGAACCTGTGGTATCTGATGCTAACCCTGTCAGAACTCAATTGTACAATACCAGCTAAAGTCTCAAGTCCTGCTGTGGCACCTCAAATTTGTTTTTTTCCCATTATAAATAAGAAAAAGAATTAAACACACTTTATTTTTTAGAGAATTTTAGTAAAGCTGTTTGTGGATGCACAGGCTGTCCTGTTGTTACAGAGTGGACAGTAAGTGCCTCTTCAAAAGTGCCCATGTGTTGGGATCTTGCTCCTAGCTGGTGATGCTATTTTGTGATGTGGTGGAAATTGAGACGTGAACCTGGATAGAAGCACGTTTCTGGGACATAAGGTCCTTGTTAGCATCTTATCACTGCAAATCTCTCACTGCTTCCTGCTCACCATGTGAGTACCTTCTGATACATGTTTCTGCTACCATGATGCTGTCTCATTTCAGACACAGAAAAAAGCAAGCTATGAGCTGAATGTCTGGAGCTGTAAACCAACATGAATAAATATTTTCTTCCTTGAGTTTTTTTGGTCAGGTAATTCTCCACAATCAACATTTCCCCCCAAAGTGGTCTATTACACCAATACATGAACATTGACATTATCATCAGGTTCACTCTTGGTTGAAAATTATATAGGTTTAAACAATATATAATCTATCATTTTTAAAATTTATTTATTTATTTATTTTTAGAATTTTCTTTCTCTCTCTCTCTCTTTTTTTTTGGGGGGGGGGGGATGGAGGGAGTGTTTTTCAAGACAGGGTTTCTCTGTGTAGCCCTGGCTGTCCTGGAACTCACTCTGTAGACTAGGCTGGCCTCGAGAACCCAAAAATTCACCTGCCTCTGCCTCCCAAGTGCCGGGATTAAAGGTGTGTGCCACCACTGCCCAGCCATAACCTACCATTACAATATAAAATACCTTAACTGGTCTAAAAAAATCCTTTGTCTTTGTTTTACCTATTCATTTTCTGTATTAAATCACAGTAAGCACTGACCTTTCCACTGTCCTTATAGTTTTGTCTTTCATGCTGGTTTACGTCACTTGGTAACTTACACTTCAGTTTCTTCGGACTCTTTTCAGACTTTGATGTCCTACAGTTTATCTATTAACCTACTAAAAGACAAGACCAAACGGATCTTGAACCCACAAAGATCCTCTGTTAACTAGTAGAACTTTGCTTTAATTTCTTCTTTTCACTGCAAATATCACCAATAAGCAAGGCATGTAACAAAAATTAAACGATGACAGGAAAGCACACATGAATTTCATTGGACCTGTGTGCTACAACTCTGTACAAAGCCTGTTTGTACATATCGTTCCACTTACAAACCAAATTTATGTCAAAATAAACCACAAAGAAAACTGCATTTTTAATTTCACATTTCTTTCTCTTAAGACTTATCTAAAAAATATAAAGAGAAACTTCTCAAATCATGTTCTTTAATGTGGTCACCACTTGTGCAAAGAGTCAGGCTTCACTAGACAAAAATAATTTGATGGAACTGGAAATCAAAGAATATAATATCAGTATAATAAAACGCAACCTTTTATTAGGATAATTACTATCAAGTAATACTTAAAGTAGATAGCTATAATACATTCATCATGAACTGTTGATTATAACTTTTAAAATGCATTAAAAGTTACATCTTTTAACTTTGGGTAACTCTGAAAAAGTGTTTTTAAAAGTTATTATAATTAACTTTTAAATTTTAGTAGGAGCAAAGTATACTACAAAGTACTAGTTAAAAGTTATTATAATTAACTTTTAAATTTTAATAGGAGCAAAGTATACTACAAAGTACTAGAACCATAAAAGTAATGTATAGTATACTGCCAACAGTTGACAGCTTTCCTTTATACACATTATTTTATCTGATCCTCACCAAAATCCTATTATGCTACCTCCATTACATAAAAAGAACATACTCAGAAATTTTCCCAAGAGCTAGTCTAGAATCCAAGATCTCTGACTCAAGCATGCTCCCTCTGCTAAACCACTTTTTCCAGGAACTGTCAGTCTACTCAGAGGGCAGACTGCATTAATACAAGAAAGCTGTCAAACTGGATAGCAGAGAGACAATCGTTAGCAAAGAACCTGTACTTTTTAGAAGAAATAAGAATCTGAGCAAATCCAGAAAAATAGAAATAGAAAAAGAGGCAGTACTGGAAAATAGATCAAGACAATCAAAACTAACACTTTACATTATGGAGAATTTTCATGATGGAAAGCAAAGAGATAAAGCTAAGAAAGTGCGTGAGCCATAACACCACAGCACATGTCACTGCCTACTGCTATCACATGTGTTCTGTCAGTCACATATGAACTTAATACAAATGACCTTAAAGAACTGGAACTGAAGAGACAGATGGTTCAGCAGTAAAGAGCTCTGGTAGGTTCCAAGCACATACACTAATGGCTCACAACCACTGGTAACTCTCACTCTAGGGAGTCCAAGGCCCTCTTCTGACCTTTGTGGGCACTAGGCAAGTATATAGTAAACAGACATGCATGCAAGCAAAATACCCATACATACAAAATAAAATAAATCATTTTAAAAGTAGAGTAGCCCTGCAAAGTTATTATTTTCCTTATTTTTAACAGGACAACACTTGGTTCATTTCCTTGCACCAAAACCCTTAAGCACCAAACAGAACAAACAACAATAAAACTAGTCCTTAATCAGCTGGATCTGGTGCTATTTTGGGTAGATAATACTGGAAATGACTTACATTATACGGTGTGTACATAAGCATCTAAATGTGGAATTGCTGCAGAGTTGGGGGGGTGGATATGGAGTGGTCCCCAAACATCTAGAGTGAGAAATAGTTTTTCCCAATCACAAATGTCCTACTTCTACTCTTATGCCTCAGGCAATAATCTACATATTAGGCCAAGCCCAAGTCACTCCTAACAGTTACGTGTCATTTTGTCACTTTATTATAATGATCCCTATTAAAAGCCGTCAAAGAACCTCACAGACTGAGGTCCTTGGCCCCCAGTGTCTTTTCCTCACAATTGCTGCAAAGTTGAAAGGCCACACAGTTCTCACAAAGAAAGAGGTCTCTAAGCTCACACAAATCCCACAGTGTGAAGTCCAGGGCAACTAGACTAGAGCCACACACTAACTCCCCTATCCAAAGTCTCTGTGAGGACCAAGTCAGGTAGTGCAGGCTGCATATAAATAAAGCCCCCAGCACTGCAGTTCAGGACCTCCCCCTTCTACAGAAAACACTTCACTTTGCTCACCTTCTACCCAATCCGCATACGAGTTGATGTGAGACTAATAAATCTCCTAATTGAAGGTCCACGGGTATTCTAGAACCCTCCTTTTCTCCCTCTCCAAAACCTCCAAGTAAGCCCCAAGGAGAGGGGGAGCGAGAGACATATGATCTAGTTGGTCCAGTGGGTTTCTATAAACTAAGATAACAGAATGGAGAAGAATTAAGAGTTTTACTCTTCTCTCACTTAATCACTGTAAACAACCTATTTTCCTTCATCAGTTTCAGTTCATTAATTTCTTTTACAGCATCAGGTTTATGGACCTTTTATGTCTAAGGAATGTCTTAGCTATGCAAAACTGTTTAATGGCTTCCCATCACACTGCCTGTAGTCCTAATACTGGCCCATGTAATGTACAGCCTAACTGTACTGCTTTGACCTGTATTTGTTCCTTCTCACACTGCCACATGGCTTCTTTTTTGTTCCTCTTTCTCTTAAGCACACTCCTTCCTTTCCCTTTCTACTTCTGCATGGAGTAGGCTTCCCTGGCATATTCACACCATTATTTAGGGCTCCCCAACACATGCCATTTTGTGGCAAGACATTATAATAAAAACCATCCTTATATTATAAGAAACTGAAACTTCTGTCACAGTCAGAGTTAATAAATACCTTAAGGTCATTTGTGACAGCTATCCTACTGTGTCCTCAGCCTGTTTGTTTAACCTGCTTTTAAGAGAACAAAGTAGCAGTCAACTTGCCTGAGATTTCCCATGTAATCAACTTTTACTACAGTCTAAGCTGATGGATAGCTGTAATCTCAATATATGCACTTTTTCATGGCCCTGACCTAGAACAATGCAAGTATATAATTTGCTGAAAGCGGCAAACGTGGAGAGTAAAAGCAATCTTCTAAAATGAATATCCACCATAAATATTGAACACAACTCTTAGATACTGCTTGATAAACAATGATATTTGTAGTACTGTTTGTCATCTGGGTCAGTTGGGAGTCTTTTGATATCAGTGACTCAATGCCCTTGTAAACCTCTTAAAATTTTTTGTTAAGTATCTGATTACTTTCTGTGCTTTTCAACAGAAACAGGGGGAAGCCCTTAGTTAGGAACAGATATACACAGACAGACTCACAGTCCTACAACAGACAGATACTCAGGACAGACACAGATACCAGCACAGGAGCAGATTCACAAGACAGCCTGCCAGCAGGCACGGATCCACACACGTGCATTTTTGTTTCTCTAAAAAAGACACCAGAAACATGAAGTAAAGAACTCAAATCTGGATTTGCTCTCGGTTAAATGACTCCAAACAGAAGTTCTTTTATTTCTTTCCTTAATGCAACACCAATGCCTTATTGGTAACTCAGAGTTAATCACTAATGTGTTTTAGCCATGCACTATTTAAATCTATAAGACATCCTTAAGCCCTTCATTTATCCCCTGAGCATTTTCTAGCATCTAACACACTTCAGAACAAATTAAGAAGCAAATTAATGATCAATAAGAATGGATAACAGTGGGCCAGAGAAATGGCTGAATGCTTCAAAGTACCTATTGCTCTTAAAAAGGACCATGGTTTGACTCTCAGCACCCAAATGGTGGCTTACAACCATCTGTAACTCCAATACTCTCTTCTGATGGCAGGCATCAGGCATGCATGTGGTACACAGAAATATATATCACAGGGTGGGAGGGCAAAATACATCGGGTTGACAAGTGGGAGAGTTGTGGCCATTAGTTTTAATCATCATCTTGTAGTCTAGAACCATCTGGGAAAGGGATCTCAATGAGTGGTTGTCTAGACTGGGTTGTCTGTGGAGAAATGTCTTGAACAGGTTCACTGAGGCAGAAAGCTCTAGACTAAAGGTTAAAGCATCAATCCCTGTGTTTAGATCCTGGATTGTATATAAAAAGAAAAAAGCAGATGAATACAAACATGGATGAGTTCATTTCTCTCTGTTCTTGACTGTGAACATGACTGTTTCAAGTTCCTGCCACTTTGACTCACTCCCCCCTGCAATATGGACTGAAACATGGAAGTGAGCTAGACTAACCCCCCCCCCTCCCCACCCCACTCCACTAATTTCCCTTTGACAAGGTGTTTTATTACCATGGGAAACAGAACTAGGACAGATGCTCTACCACACCCAGCCAACGTTTATCTTTCTTTGAACTACTCAGGCACATTCTGCATGTGCCACTCACATAGCGATGCTTAGTTTTCCTGTGATATTTCTTTTCTGTTTCTCCCCTACCTAGTTGTTTTGTTTTGTTCTTGGGGTTGGGGGTGAGGGTGGGATGGGGGTGTAGACAGCCCAGGATGGTCTCAAATCTCTATGTAGCTAAGATTGGCCTTAAACTCCTGGATCTTTCTGGCACCCACCTCCTAAGTCATAGGACATAATAGATCTCTATGCCTGGCTAATGTGTTCTTGTCTTCCAGAGCTGGGGATCGAACCCAGGGCTAGGGAAGTACTCTGTCACTGAGTGACATCTGCATCTCCAACTACATTAAGTCATCCTACTTCCCTGAAAGGAATGTCTTTTACGAAAAAAATTAAGAAAAACAGTCCTGTCATCAAACTTTTTAAATAATTTCCTATGTCCAAAGAGGTTCTTTGAATATGGAAAATGCCCAAAACTAATCAAAAATCCTTGATAAACAGAACTCAATGTATGCGTTTTCACTATCAAATAACCACTACATCCTTTGTCAGCTGAAACCCAAGGGGAGCCTGACCTAATAAAATCTGCCACACAGAAGTAAACACTCACTAGTTTTCAAAAGACCAAGTTTACTAGGGAATAATCGTTCTAAATGTCAAAGGAAAAGAGGCTGCCAAGAAGAAGTAAGACCACAAATCCCCTATTTTGAAAATTAGCATGTTTTTATGTCAAAAGTATATCAGGCATAGTTCAGAATACAGTAAGCATAAGCTCTTCTAACTACTTAAATCCTAACGACAAAACACCAGAAACAATACGGACAGATTCTAAAACCATAGCCTCCCTATTCCTCAGAAAAATACTGATTTTAATGTGGTGATAAAGAGGAATTTGAAGGACATGCACTCCTGCATTGTATATAAGGAGACCTGGAAACGTCTATTTTTTGGATGTAGATTTATCTGAAAGGAAATCAATATAATACCTAAATAGGTCACATAACAAGATGCTGACTAATAAGATGGTTCACTTTAAGTACTAATCAGATTACATTAGTGGGGACATTTTAAGTACTTTAAGAATTTTCTGAAGTCCTTAGAATGAGTAATTCAACACAACTATTTTGGTAGCACATGCTAAATTTGCCAGCACACTACTTTAAAACTCTAAACCAGGGGGAGAGGGGTAGTTTTGTCTCTATAAAAGGCTAGAAAATAAATATTTTAGACTGCAGAGGCCAAAAAGGACTTTTAGTCCTTTTAAGAAAAGAGGGTTTGCACCTTTCTTGGCTGATGAAATTCAGGATATAATCACAATAGTTATATATAATTTCTTGGTAGCAACATAGCTCCACTTATGAGAAGAACTGAGTTCTTTGAGGGATATACCCTATAAAATTGGTATTCAAGTTAGTGTTTCCTTTAACCAAACTACAAATGCTCATCTGGAAAACTAGTCTCAACTCCTGTCCCCACCTCCCCCAGAAAACAAAAACAAACAAACAAAAAAACACCACTACTCAGGCAGGGACTTACAGGAAACAAAAGCCCTATTATGCAAAGCTCTTGCCAAAGGTTCCCTGTTAAGTTATTGCAATACATTTGAGCATTAAAAATCATTACATCTCTTAGCATAAAATGCCTCCTTTTTAACAATCATTTTTTTAAAAAACCAAACCCTTAATGTAAATGAAGAAAATACCTAATAAAAAATTGGAAAAAGAAAAAAAACCAAACCCTTATCCTTTTATGAATCTATGCTGACATTTACATAAAAACAAAGGTTACTGAATGCAGATCAAAGATTTAATCTCCTTCAAGAACCTTACAATCTAAGGATTCAAACTAGAAAGGAGGAAAAACATACACAGCAAATTTTTATCAGAAACAGGAAATAATCCGGACAAATAACTGAGCATAGAAAATTAAACAGTTTTGTTTTTTGTTTTTTGTTTTTTTTAAACGGAAAGCTGGGAGTTGAGCAAAGAGGGGGGTAGTCCACTAACACCAACATGTTAGCAATATGAACTTAAATGCCTAGGCTCTAGGTATTACTGTATTTACCGTTTATCTTAAATGTTGTTTTTAAAAAGTACACCCAAATTTGAGTCTAACCATTGATTAATTTTCTTTTACTGTTTTTGGATACTAGGTCTATGCACTGAATTACTACAATCAAGCAATCTGCTACCTCAAGTCTCCCTAAAGTATCTGGGGCTATAGGTACCAGACACCTGACCCAGCTCTCTAAGCATTTTGTTTGGTTGGTTTTTTTTTTTTTGTTTTTCCAGACAGGGTTTCTCTGTGTATCCTGGCTATCCTGGAACTTACTCTGTAGACCAGATTTCTGGCCTTGAACTCAGAAATCTGCCTGCCTCTGCCTCTCTGCCTCTGCCTCCCAATTGCTGGGATTAAAGGCATGCGCCACCACTGCCCGGCTCGAAGCCTTAACTTACAATTATATCACTTCATACTGATAATGCTTTTACAGAAGTTACAAAGGTGGTACTTTCAAGTTAGCTGTATATTTTGGCCTAGCCAAGAGCCTTAGAGGAGTCATTCATTGCCTTGTGGTGGGAACATGCTTGATTCTTAATTGTTGCCAAATTAAAAGAAATATTCAGTCTTTGCTGCAAATAATAAAGACATTATACAAGTCTTCAATAAATAAGTTCATAATTGAAATATTTTAATGGTTACTAAAATTATCAGTGGTACTTTTCTAAAAAACTCACTTTACTTAGAAAATCTAAAAACCAACTAAGATTCATAAACTTAACAAGGGAAGGTAATAGGATACTAACTATGAGTCTCCAAACATAAGAGTGGCTTTTCTGGGAAAACGTGAAAAATCTATTAGCTTTACTTTCAATTTCCCAAGGTCTAAGCAAACACTTCATACCAAACATCTTGATGTCTTCTTCCCTAGTAAGCTGAACCATACTGCAAGTGGACTACTGAGTTTTCAAAAAGAAACATGAAGCATGTAAAACAGACAGCGGGAGTCAGTGGGGGGGAGACCTGCTCACTTCCTGTTTACCTTTATTTTATCTCATCTTTATTTATTTATTTATGTGATACAGTATCATTCATTTAGTCCTATTCTAGAACTCACTATGTAGACTAGGCCCAGAGATCCACCTACCTCTGCTTCCCATGTATGTGGGTGGACCAAATGCTTGCTGAGGCTGCAAGGGGACATGGGATGACTTAGAACTGTAGTTAAAGACAGTTGTGAGCCACCATGTAGGTACTAGAAATCAAACCTGGGTACTCTTGCAAAGGCAGCCAGTGCTCTTAGCTGCTGAGCCAGCTCTCCAGCTCCCCCTGTTCACTTTCAATAGCCCTCAAAGGCGGTTAGCCTAAGCTCATAGCTAACAGAAGGTAGAGGACTTAGTGGTACACAGCACTTCCTCGTGGCCCAGAGTTCAATCTCCAGCACACACAGAGAATAAAGAACAAGCATACAAACTTGTATGTCGAAAAAGCTCTCTAGGTTTTTTTTTAATAACTCCAGACCTAATTTGAAATCATTTGCTACATAACCAACACTCAAATTTTAATCATTCTATCTGCATGTGTTGGTGTTAATACAAAATTTCCAGTAACTCCTAATTTTCATTTCCTCTCATTTCAGTTATGGCATTTTGAACATAGCATTATTTTAAATCAAAATTAAGTTGTGAGTCACAGACTTTCAGAAGTGAATGGCATCTTAAGGATCATCCACTCTAAATCTTTAGAGTATTAAGAGCAGCTCACAAAAAAAGGGTCCCATCACCACCTAGTGAGAGCTGGAACTTTCGCTCTAGACCAGCTCTTAACTCCAATGTCCCTCTGAGCAACTACAATATACTCTTAAAATCAGGGGCACACTAAGCACAAGAAATTTCCATTTCACTAATCACTAAGTTTACAGAACCTTACTTTACTTTTCAGAACCCAAACGTTTTAAAGAAAATTATTTTCCAACTGTAGTAAACAGTACTAGTTTTTTTTTTAACAATTTAGTAAATATTCATACACAATCTAAATCATCATTGCCTTCATCTTAATATCAAGTTTAAAGAAGATGGTACAAATGTCTAATGCTTAGGAGGCATCCCATTATCTTTCCTATCATCTCAGTAAGGGCCATAATGTAGTGTGAGAGCTTACACCTTGGAATCAGGACATTAGCACTCCGACAGTCCAGCCATCCCTCAGGCTGGTCCTTAGCTCTCATCTCCTGCTGATGGCTCATAACGCACATCTATTTTGCTTCTAACTGTAAAATCTTAGAAGAAATTCATTATCCTATTTATTTTAGCGATGAAGAAACTAACCTTCAGAGAAAGTAAGTCAATTACCCCCCAAATCTAATTAAAGCTGCAGAGCTCAGGGTTTAGGTATGACAGGGAACAGAAGTGTTTTACATCTGAGAAGTTTTTTAAAAACATTCTGTACGTTTGTATAGTTTTCTCCAGTTGAACATACCTAATCTCAAACTCTGCAATCCAAAATATTCTAAAATCAAAACTTTTCTCCTGGCTAACCTGTTTGGCCCAGAGCTTCATTTACATTTTGGAGCATTTTGGGCTACATTTGAGTACTACCACAAGGCTAAAAACACGAAGATAAAATATATACCAAAAACATACGCTGTGAGCTTGCTCTAGTCAAAACACTGAAAATAAAACTTAATAAAAGATTTTTAAAATACACTCTAGATACTATTCTTACTGTCATTAATACTGAAGCACTGTGCAGTTAAAAATACACACACACACACACACACACACACACACACATATATATATATATATATATATATAAAACCACCTTACTTTAGTAAACTGAACAAAGGCACCAAAACTCCCTACCTAAAATGACTGGGGACGTCCAATTAAATGTAGTATGTATTTTTAAATTATATACACAAAAATATATGTTTACAACAGAAGAAAGCAAGGTTACTCAACATCGCTCTTGCCAGTTCAAACAGATGAAAACTCCCTTAATATGATGGAGGACTTGCGGACGTCCAATACTGTATGCCACACAGTACTCATATCCTGCTATCAACCCATCTTTACTGATGCGGACGGATAAAAATGCAGTGATTACTGCACCAACACAAATCAAAATGTTTCCCTCAGTAGAGTGTTTCTATCACATATAAGTAGGATATTCCAAAAAAAAGTAATGCCAGTGAAATCGTTTATAGCTGTTTCCAACTTATTTCGTGTGGAATCATGAATATGCACATTTTTAAAAAAACAAGCTGGGGGAATTAGGTCCACTGTGGGGCATAACTAGAAATGAATACAGCCTAAAAACAAACCAGAACTGAAGTTTCATGCTTTTAACTATATCGTGGCCAACAACTAAAAATATGTAATTAGCTCAAAATGAAAGTTACCTGTGTGCGCCCTGTATGACTTAATTTCTTCACAGAAGAATCAATACCTTTATTGACTCCGGGTCCTACACCCAACCAATTTGTTAATCTCTGTGTCCCGGAATAATCCCCGCCCAAATAACAACAGTCTGCCCCTGTGAGTTGCCTCAGAGTTAAACACGTAAATCTAACTCTCCTCTTATCTCCTCCTAAAAGACATTCACTCTACCTCTCGGAAACCCACGCAAAGCGCCTCCAAAGAAAGTCTCGTCCACCCGACATTCTAGCTGTATTCATTCCGTTTCCAGCCAGGTAAACCGAGAGCCAAAGGAAGCGAGCCCACAAAACTGCAAACTCAGAAAAGCCGCAGAAGAAGAAACCGAGAAGGCACCAGAGGGCGGGGCCCGCCTGTCACCTTCGGGGAGCCGGGGGATCGCTGCCACGCCCCTCCCTCACCTCGATCTCACGGATGTTGTTGGAGGTGACGAAGATGCCGATGCCGATGGGGATGAAGATGAGGCCGATGATGAAGAAGGTGGGCAGCACCGTGCCGGCCGTGAGGATGGGCTGCCAGGCGGGCAGCCGTTGCTGTTTGAAGGCCGTGTTATCCGGCCTCCGGGTTTTGGCGGCGCCCCCGGGAGGACCCGGGGGCCCGCCGTCCACCTCATCCTTCGCGCTATAGTTCATCGCCATCGGCCCCCGGGCTTCGGCTCGGCCACGTCCAGCTGGGCCGCCCAGGGGACCTGCGTGCCGCCGACCCCGAAAGGAGACGCGCAGTCACCGCTGCCGCTACCGCCTCCGCCACCCGCGCCGCCACCGGGGAGGCGGAAGAGGCGGGACACGCTTCTGCGGCCGGCGGCTGACCGGAAGCGGGCGTCTTCAGGAGACGCCCCAGGGAGGGAGAGAGAGGAAATGGGGAGAAGATTGAGGGACGAGGGGAGGGGAGGGGGAGGAGGATGGAAGGGGGAGGAAAAAGACGGACGCACCCTGATCATCTGCCCTGTGACGACAAAGTGAGGGCTTCAGGCCGGGCGCGCGGCTACGTGAGCGCATGCGCGGCCCGGAGCGACGTCTGCGCACAGGAACGATAGCGTCTTCGCTTCCCCGGGAGGACGCTACTGTTGGCGCACACTTCCTGTTGTGGTTATCATGGAAACTTCTGGAGCCGTCAGGTCGGACTCGGTGACCTGGGCTACCTGTAATTTCGGCGCCGGGTTGACTTTTCTTATGACGCCTACGCCTATTCTGAAGGGAGTTGTAGCGTCCCGGAGTCCACATGTTTAAAAGGATGCAGATCCCTATTGAATTTTAACTCGCCACTCAGTGTGCCTCTATGAATTTAAGTGAGGTAACATGCGACCCATTTGATCTAATAAAATAAAATAATAATAATGCAACCTAGTTTAGCCCCAATCCCTCGCTTGCGATCGATTTTCACTTATTTTTCTGTCTACTTCACATTGGTTTGGGAAGGTTATTGTAAAACATGACAGTGATTCTTTTTTTTTTTAACTTGGTAATCAAAAACCAGAACATAATACCACTTGTTTAAAAAGAGGTATTAGTTTTAACCTGCCAAGGAAATTCTCGTTGAGACTATGTGTAATGCCAGCCCTTTAAAGGTAGAGGCAGAGTAATTGAAATTACAAGGCCAGTCTGAGCTACTTAAGAGGCCAGCAGGAAATTCATAGAGAACCTGTCTCAATAAATAAACAATAATTAGTAACTCAAAGACACCAAGGCAGTACAGAGAATACAAAGTGTAGAATCCAACTATAAAGCCTAAGATGCTAACTAACCTCCATTGATTGATTGTAGGCAGGATTTTTTTCTATATTTTACAAACTTTTTTATAAGTGTGTAATTTTGCAAATTTACAAAAAATGATTATATAGCATCTACATTTTGAAATTGCGTTTGAAATCCAGACTATCTGACAGTACCTACTTTTAAAAAGTGTTTGTCTACAGTTTTGACTTGCTCCAGTATGTTCTTCTGTGATCTTGGATTTCCCCGCCCTGGGTTTTCCAGACAGGGTTTCTCTGAGTATACCAGGCTCCCCTCAAACTTGTATAAATCCTCTTGCCTCCTGGGTGTTGGAATTAAGGGCCTGGGCCACCACAGCCTAGCTGATCTCAAATTCTTAAGGCCTCTAGAATCCTTAGGTCTGTATCTTGCTTTAGCAGCCTAAGTTTACCTTCAACCCCACTCAAATGGAAAAAGAGTCTGCCATAGAAAGGCTTAGCCTGTTATCTTAAATGTTCTGTTGATGAGTAAAGTGTTCATCACAGTGTTGGGGATATTCATGGAGTCCTTTTTTCATTCTTTTCCCCCACTCCTGTTTAGATCATCACAGTTGGATGTGTTAGTTCCTTTATAGAACTAGAGTTCCTACTCTAGAACTCGGTTTAAATAGTGCTACAATTGAACCTTCAACATACAATTGAAAATATTCAGGGGAAAAATTGTTTCTGAGCTAGTAAACACAGAGACAATTTCCCATCATTATCTTTTATGTGGTTATTTCCATTGTACTAAGTAGTATAAATAATATAATCAAGAGACAGTTTGAAGGGTGTGGAGGAAATACATAGGTCATTTACAAGAGCTGCATTTTGTATAAGAGATTTGAGCATCTGAGGTTGTATCCACAAGTTTCTGGGACCTCTCCAGGATGCTGCAAGACACCTTAGTTGGCTTTAAAGCTTTGTTGCTGTTGTTGTTGTAGGAGCAGTGATCTGATGGTTCTTGCTGTGCTTACCTACTTCCTGTTTCCTTTGGTTTTCTCAGAGCAAAGTTTAACGGTCTCAGTTTTACTAAAAACTTCACTGGGGACTGGGTGATAATCACGAACATTTCCTCCCAGCACTCCGGAGGTGGAGGCAGGCAGATTTCTGTGAATTCAAGGCCAGTATGGTCTATGTGAATTCCAGGACAGCCAGAGCTACACAATAAGTCCTTGTCTCAAAAGGTATCCTTTTTGTTTGTTTGTTTGTGTTTGTTTTTGTTTTTTGAGACCGGTTTTCTCTATGTAGCCCTGGCTGTCCTGGAACTTACTCTGTAGACCAGGCTGGCCTCGAACTCAGAAATCCGCCTGCCTCTGCCTCTGCCTTCTGAGTGCTGGGATTAAAGGCATGCACCACCATGCCCAGCCTTGTGTGACATTTCTTAATACTATCAGATCAATAATCTGAAATGTATGTTTCATATAGTTTTCATTTTTTAGTTCAGTTAGTACATTATGCCACTATGTCAGAAAGGAAAAAAAAAAGAAGGAGAAGGAAGAAGAAGGAGAAAGGAAGAAGGAAGAAGGAAGAAGAAGAAGAAGAGGAGGAGGAGGAAGAGGAGGAGGAGGAGGAGAACTTTGATAACTTAAGGAATGGAGAAAAGAAACCTAAAAAGGTTGTTTTACTATTTGGCCAAAGTTCACACAGGTTTGTATGTCAGGCTCCTTCAGTACCTCAAGCTGCTTTAGTTCTCTATCATCTAAGCATACCCAAGGGTTTGTTTGAGTCTACAGCTTAATATTGCCTAGGAAAGTTAAACCTGAGAGCCACAGTTCTTAGAACATACCCTCACCCAAGACGTAGTTTCTCTGTGTAGCCCTGGCTGTCCTGGAACTCTGTGGACCAGGCTCTAAAAATTCAGAGATTCATCTGCCTCAATCTCCTGAGTTCTGGGATTAAAGATGTGCTGAGAGAAAGTCCCTAATAATTTGAATACTTTTCAGTATCCTTTTGTTCCACTCCCATTCAGTTAGAGACTTCAGTGGAATAATATTTAAGGCACACCTAATGATTTTTAGGAGGGCCATGTAGACTCTGTGTGATACATTTAGTCTCCTAAATTATTTATTATACCAGAGAGTCATCTAAACTGGGTTTTAAAACTAAAAAAAAATAAACATTAATCTTTTCTTAGCCAAGTGGTGGTAGCCTATGTCTTTCAGGATAGCCAGGACTACACAGAAAAACCCTGCCTGGAAAAACAAAAAACAAAAAACAAACAAACCTCCTCTGTAGCTGGTCATGATGATGTACACCCAAAAATCCAGCACTTGAGAGGCAGGGGCAGGAAACCAAAGTCAGCCTGACTGCATGGAATCTTGACTTAAAAATAAGAACAAAAACAAACAAAAGAAACCCTTTCCCTGGTTTTCCCGTAGAGTGCTTATTAACTCTTAAAGTTGAATGTTTAAGAGACCTTTCATCCTCACACTGAGTGAGAGTTCATCTGATTGGCCTGAAGTCACTGCTGTTGCAGGCTCTTGTGTAACCAGTCAACAATCAGAAGTACTAGTCAAACAAGATATTTAAAGGAAGGACAAGGACACCAACTTCCAGAAATTCGAGGAGACAGCCTACTAACTTAGTTTTAAGAATAAGGTTTCATTTCTCTAAGTGAAAGAATATACCCCCAGTGGGACCTCACAATCCACATCTTCTGTTGCTTAGGGTCTCTCAGTTAATTATATCCCCAAGGGCTCATCAATTATAGATAAAAGCTTAGCTTCAAAAATAGTGCCATCTCTAGGTTGACAGCCAGCTGACATCTGTTACAGGCATAACAGAGAAATTAATTATTTAAAGGAGAGTGGGATGGGAAAAGAAAGAGGCTAAGCTTATTCTATGAAAATCATAGAGGTAGAAAAAAATCATACCTTTAAAAATGTTCTCTCATGGCAGACCAGTTTTTGACATAAACTTAACATTTTTTCCATTTTGACATGCTTTAGATTGTTAGACGTCCTAACAGTGGGTGGTATATTTTTTTTTGGTTGAGTTTCTGTTTCCTCTGAACTTATTTTAAAATAACTCCTAATTCATCTGAGCTCAAGGGAACCTCCATCTACCTCCACCCCTGCACTTACCATCTAGTACTGAAAGATACCTACTTCCATCTATCTGTCTTACTAGATAGAGCTCAAGGCCAGAGACTTTTCTTCATTTCTAAAGGTCCAACACTTGGCAAAAGGCTTAGGACATAAAACATAGTCAATCTGGAGTTTACCTGGTGACTCTCAGAGGATTCACATTTTGGTGGAAGAGGCCACTTGGCAACCAACCATGGAAACCGTGAGGTCTTTGCTCTATGAGTCTACAGGGGTTGTATGAGGCCCTTCTATGATGTCAAACACTAAGCTGTAGGGAAGAGAGTCCCCATTCAAGAGAGAATAGAATGCTAACCAAAGGAGACTTATGCTAAATGCATTAACACTCTGCATTACCCTGGGTGACCAAGTTTTTCTTGAGCATGGGTTTAGCAGGTTACATCACCATAGCAACAAATATCTCCAGTGCTTTGAATCTGGGTGAGATTTGTTAACTGTGGTGGTTTGATTGAGAAAGACCCCCATGGGCTCATATATATTGGATGCTTGGTAACCAGGAAGTGGAACTGTTGGAAAATATTAGGAAGCGTGGCATCCTTGGAGTAGCTGTGGGACTGGAGGAGGTATGTCACTGGAAGAAGCCCTGGAGGTTTCAAAAGCCCACACCAGGCCCAGTCCTTCATGCAGATCAGGATGTAACTCTTAGCTACTCCTCCAGCCTGGTTGCATGTGGCTGCCATATACCTGCTTTCATTTGGAAGAGTTGTTGTGGTCATGGTGCCTTGTAACAGCATAAGAACAGTAATACATTAACTTATATAGTTCATTTGTCCTACTCCTGCTGGGACCAATGTTCCATGTGAACCCTAATGCCTGGCCCCTTTGAATGAGCACAGTCTGGAAGCCTGCCTGCTGTGGGGCTCTAGTCCTTACAGACAGCATATCTTCCTTTAGAATCAGTGGTCTAGATCTAAAACTTTTCATGGGCACACATTTCTGGTAAGAAAGCACTGAATACACTCACCAGGATCCTTTAGTGAAGAAGACATAGAACCCATTGTCTAAGGTGCTCATACTCAAAGAGGGTTTGAGGGTTAAAAGCAGCTCACTGGTTGCCTAGAAAGCAGATGGGACTTGAGTTAATATGGCTTCCTGCAAAAGCCATGTAAGAACCATTTATAAAGAGCAAAAAGAGAGGGAAAGGGGGTCAGGGGAAGAGATCTAAAAATTGGGAAGATCAGGAACTTGAATGAAGGGGAGGTCAGGCCTCATCTTAGCAGGGATTGCCATTTTAAGACATTATCCAAGTGTGGTATGAGGCTCAGTGATGGAATACTTCCTAAACATGTATGAGACCCAGGTTCAACCTCTAACACATTAAAAAAAATGTATCCAGTATCTTGCTTGTGGAGCTGGTGGAGCCCTGTGCTCAATTTCTTGAATTCACAGCAATGAGTATGTAAGCCTTTTAAGAAGTGTATAAACGGGGCATAGATTTTTACAGCAGTACCAGTTGCTATAGCTTCAATCTGTAATGTCCCTCAAAGTCCAAGGTATTGAAGGCCAGATCCTAGTTCATGGTGTTACTTGGATGGGGAAGGGGGAGTGGTAAAACCATAAAAGATGGAGCCTATAGAGGACGTTCTAGCAATGAGGGTAGCTCAGTAGTTCTACTGCTGTGATAAGATACCATGACCAAGGCAATTTATAAAGGGAAGCATTTAATTAGGGCTTGCTTACAGTTTCAGAGGTGAGTCTATGAACATTAGTCAAGCAGGCAGACAGGCGGGCATGGCTTTAGAGCAGTAGCTGAGAGCTCACATTAGTTCTGTAAGTTGCAGGCAGAGCAAGAGACAGGACCTGGTGTGGTCCTTTCATCACCTCAAAGGCCACCATCAGTGACACATCTCCTCCAAGGCCACACCTCCTCCAATAAGGCCATACGTCTTAATCCTCCCTAATAGTCTACCAACTGGAAACCAAACATTCGAATATTTGAGCCTATGGGCCCATTCGGGGGCATGCACTAACGGGGATATGAGACTGTTCCCTTCAACTCTTTTTGCTTCCTGGCTACCATCAACTGAATAGGCCTCCTCTACTACAGACTCTTTCCATGATGTAATTTGTGCAACAGAGGTGAGCACTGACCTCTGGAACTGACCAGTATAAACTTTGACCTTATCAGTTGACTCCTTGGGCATCTTAGTACACAAGCAAGGAACTGATACAATATAGTATCAATATAAGGGAGATTTTGGAAAATAGGGTCCTGGAGAGAAGAAAAGGGGGTTTTATTCTCCTTAGAGACTATGGTTCTCTCTGAGAGAAGTACTGCAACTATGCCAAGAGAAACAAGAAATAACTGTCTTTAAAAACAGGAGGAGGTGGGGGAGGGGAGGCTGTGAAATCCAGTTTCTAGGTTCCAGGACTTTCCGTCTGTGGGTCAGGTTACTGTGCCTTGGAACTAGAAGTTGCCTGGGTAGTCTACTTAACGAAAATGTCTCAGTATTTAACGTACTTCCCAGGTGCCTTGACTAAGTTTTCAAGCCAGAAGTAGATAATGTTCCCTTTTGTCAAGACGCCTAGGCTAGAGGGGTTAATCTTGAAGAAGGCTGAACTGGAGGATCCATTCTTGTTCTCTCACTTATGGTGACTAGCCTGGAGCTTCAAGGTTAACAGATTCATTTAAATGTAGCTTAGACCCTGGCACATATCCTCTTGTAAAAGCCAAAATAATAATGAGTTTTTCAGCCAGTGTTCTAAAACCATGGTTCACCCAGGGCTGCAGTCCTTCAGTCTCTTGGTCGGCAAAGATCGCCCCGAGAGGCGGACAGCTAGCACCTGTGACTAGTCAACTGGAAGCATTTTGGCTTAAATATCCTTCCTGCTTGCTTTTTAAAAGGTTCGTCTTACATTTATTGATTCTGTGCATGTGCACATGTCTGCTTATCTATGTACAAGAGCACTTGCCCCATGGTGTGCATTTGGAGATCAGAGAACAAATTCAACCATGTGTGGGTTCCAGGGATTGAACTGAGGTTGCCTGGCTTGGCAGTGAATAACCTTTTCAATCTTGCTAGCGTTTTGCTTCTTTGGAAGGTACATCTCTAACAGATAAAGTAAAAACTCACCCTTTTATTCCAAGTGAGGCAAAGGTAAGTTAGGACTGGCTTTGGTTACAGGCCACCATTTCTGCACAGAGCTGATAAGAGAAGAGGTTACACATAATCTACTTCACCTCCATCTCTCTTCTCTTTACAGAAACCATTTCCCAAACTGCCATCACTCTAGCGTGCCTGTGGGCAGAATCTTGCATATGTCCACTCTACTGAGGGGTCTGCCTTTAGATTAATAATTGAAAGCAGATAGTATGTGACCACTGATTGACATTGCATTTGGGGGTGGTGAGGGGGCAAAAGGTCCCTCTTAGCCAGTCCCCCACCTTAAAAACCTTACAGTTTTTATTATTACACTAAAGAATTAAACTGTGGGGCAACTGGGAGGAGCAGCCTTCATTTTGACAGTCCTACTTTGACACATCTGCAAGCCATAGCGAAAGACGCTAAGAAAATATAAAGCATGGAGCCATAAAACTACTTCAAAGCAGATGATTCTGAATGAGAGAAAGTTGTAAAGCTGGGGAAATGGCTGAGGGATTGCTGCTCTTGCAGAGACCTAGGTTTGGTGCCCAGCACCCATGTCAGGAGGTTCAAAAGTACCAGTAATTCCGATTCCAAAGGATCCCATGCCCTCTTCTGGCCTGGGATACCTGCATGAAGAACACACACACACACACACACACACACACACACACACACACACACACACTGGGACATAAACACACGCACATACATATACACATAAAATAATAAGGTGTTAAAAAGGAGATTTATTTTAATTTTTTAAATTGTATGAATATTGTATTCAGATGTAAAAAGAATATTGCACAAGCCTTTTATATTTCATTGTCATTTTTTCATACCCTGGTGAGATTTCCATAAGTAATTTGATTTTAAAAGTAACAGAGAGTGTCTTAACTGTAATGTAATCACTTATAAAGAGCTGAAAAGAGGGCATTGCACTCGTACAAAAGACAAGCACATCAAACCATGCGGCTTCAGTGTAAAATAATAACCTTATATATTTAATAGAGCTTAAGGGAGGCAAATTCAGAATGATAGGAAAATAGAGTATTTCTAAAAGCTTTCCAAAATATATTCTTGCTTTTGACAACTCTTAAACCTTGAAGAATTCTAAGACTGACTTATCACATTATACATTTAATATTTTGGATAAATGAATACCTTGTACTCTTTTGTTTAAAAACTAGATTAAAAATTCAAATTTTCACTGGTAAAGTGACAAAATCTGTTGGATGATAAGGTGACATACCCACAAATGACATGAGCCACAAACAAACAAAAGAGCAGAAAATGCTTGTATCCCACCATGGCATCTATAAACATACCTGTCCAAAATTTATGAAACTATTACATTTCCCACAAAGAACACAGTTATTATATAGTTGTGAAATAACTACTGAAAACTTAGAAACAGGTACTAATGGTCATAAACTTCTAATTTTTATACGTTTCTTACAGTTTTTTTTCTTCTTCCTCTTTGCCCTCCACTTGGTCTTTTTAGTATTGGTCTAGCAGCAGAGATAGGATTGCCTGAGCCTCAGGCACCAACTCTTGAGTTTTAAGTTTCATTTTGTACTTCTGCTATTTTTAGTTGTATGGCTGAAACAATACCTGAACATATTCAACCTCCACCATATTTTTCTTCTGTTTTTCCAGAAAAGCTCAACAGTGGTATTGGATAAAACCATCACATGCCTACTAAACCATTTAAACCTTGCCTCTGACTTTTACAAGCTCCAAGTTATTTGAGCAGCATCTATGTTGTTGTTAGTGCTTAAACTAGATATTCACATCGTGATTTCTTAGAGGATGCTTTAAGACTCAATGAATTTGTTTTATGTACATTCTGGGCAAGAACATCCTGCTGATACTCTCTATCCAGTTTCTTCATCAAGCTCAACACTTTATGAACACTTGAAGAAAGGCAGATAATACCACAAAAACCAAGATCAAATAAGCAAAAACAGTTATCAAGAGGAAAGATGTAGTCATCACTGTGATTCATGCTTGTAATTCTAACACTCGGTGACTGGGGCACCATCCTTAGCTACATAATGTGTTTGAGGACAGCCTGGGCTAAATAGTGAAATCCTGTCTCAGAAAACACGTGTAAAGGCTGAGGATTGTATTGCACATTTTTATTCCTCACACTTAGGAAACAGAGAGACAGGATCTTTGTGAGTTTTGGACAACCAGAGCTACATAAGGAGACCCCTGTCTTAAAAACAAAACAGAACAACTGCAAACAGATCAAACAGAACAATGGATTAAGTCAACTGTGCCTTGAACTAGAAATGCTGATTGCAGTTCAGAAAACACCTAAATAATTCCATCCACAGATTAGTCTCATCCAAACTGATGGAGATGTATTTACAGTAAAAGAATCAAGGTTCCGTGATGTATCCAGGTTAGTGCCAGAACTGCTTGTGGTGGCAACTTTTACAATGCGACAAGGTTGCTAAGACGTGACTGTGGTCTTGCCTTGTTTCACAATAGTCTCTTGTTTTGTTTCAAATTTAATGTGTTCCTTTTACTTATATGTCACTCGTGTTTAAACAAAGAAATTGGTGATGAGGTAGGCAGGAAAATGAGCATCTACCCAGATGACTGGTTACAACATAATCTTCACTGTCTTTACAAATACTAAAGTTCTTTACAACTCAGGAGGGAAAGAAACCCAGAAGATCCGTATCCACAGCTTAGCAGTTTTGCAATTTAAAGCAGATAATAAAGTTTACTTCAGTAACTGTACCACCTAAAACTTTTACCTCACTGTCAGCAGAAAAATACTAAATAAAATAAAAGCTGCTTTGTGATTGAAAATACCATTATATTTTAACATTTTGAGAAAGCAAATCTTAACCCTTTTAAAAATCTTAAGACACACACATACACACACACACACAAACACACACACACAGTCTAGACTTCTGTGCCAGTGATCAAAACCACAAAGGTTATGTGAGACTTCCACTACCATTAAAGTCTGGGCAAGTCTGACATGACATTTATTTTACTCTAAACAAATGCAAGAATATTTTTTTAGAAAATATTTAATTTGTGGTACGTATTGGATATGATTTTTCAGTTCCACAGAATATATTAAAGACCCTCTAGGTTAGATGAGGGTTTAGCATTGGGTCTGCTGTTCCAGAGATCTGTAAACTCTCCTCTGCAGCTGATAAGGGTACAGTTTGTGGACAGAGGTGAGCCTCCAGCACATGGCTTGCGTGACTTGACTTACCTCATAACATTCAGAAGATGCCTTGGCTCTTTAATCACACTAGAGTAGCAAGGTAAATGGCTTCTTCATTTAGAACCGGAGTGTCAGCGCTTCCCCTTATAGTTAGGTTTAAAGATCTTATAAGAACTACACTCTCGTCGACGGTATTTTTTTTTTAACTAGAGTTCCAAGTAGACGTCACATTTTTACATAAATTCAACAGCAGCTCTGACAATGAGGCGAATAGCAAATGGTGGGCTTTTAATTCTTTAAAATATAAATATATTTTAGCTGGGTTTGGTGGCACATGCCTTTAGTCTTAATACATGTGCGAGGCACAGACAGGCAGGATCCCTGGGACTTCAATGCCAGCCTGGTCTACAAAGCCAGATTTAGGCTAGCTAGAGATACATAGCAAGAACCTGTACGAAGAAGATGACTGGGGCGGGGGCCGGGGTGAGGGGGGGGGGGAGGAAGGAGGAGGTGGGGGGGGAAGGAGGAGGAGGAGGAGGAAAAGGGAGTAAGTAGTTGTTTTTCCTACCTACAAGTAGTTTTGAAAATCTATCAAAATCGGAGGGAAGTGATTATATACCTTTGGGTCTCCCTACTTTTTTTTTTTTTTAAGTGGACGACATTATTTAGGTCAGTTTTTATTTGCAAGCTTTCACGGGGGCATTAAAATGTGGGAAATACAGGGACATCAAGGTTACTATTATCTTTTGTACACAGAGTTAAGACTGTCAGTCAAAGCTGTTCGTTTCCCACTCAGAACACCAAAGGAGACAGTTACAAGTTGGTTTTAAGTACTTAAACACTTAAGTCAGGCCAGTGTTTTCCGTGTTGGGCCGCGATCGGAACCATAACATCGTTCAAGCCGGGGAACTCCCAGGGTCTCCTGTTCCTCGGTTTTACCTTTTAACGTTGTCTAGGGAAATCGAAAGTGCTCTGCTTTCTCTTTCTTAAAAACAACAAATTAATAAAGGAGAATGATATGTTAACCTCTTCTGAATATGCAATACTTCGAAGAATTGACAGTACAGTCTACAGATACATGTGCCAGGGACTATGAGAAAGGAGACAATTTGTGTGTGTGGGGTAACATTACAAAAAGTATTATACAAATAAATTATACAGCATATGCCCACAGACCTGAACACTTTGTAAAGGGAAGAAAACTTTCTCTGGGCTCAAAGATTCAACCGGGTTTGCCACATATGTTCACGCCATCCACAGTGTGGTTTTTTAACTGCTAAGTTGTATCCTCAAAAAAAAAAAAAAAAAAAAAGAAAGGAAGGAAGGAAGAAAGAAAGAAAGAAAAGAAGAGAAGAGAAGAGAAGAGAAGAGAAGAGAAAAGAAAAGAAAAGAAAAGAAAAGAAAAGAAAAGAAAAGAAAAGAAAAAAAGAAAATCACTGGATGTCCTAAGGTGTTTCCAGTCAACATCAGTAGCATGGTGACTGTAGTGATGACTGTGGGCTGTGCTTGGTAATCTCATCTGGAGCTCATTCGCAACTGGTGAATGATGACGCTTTCTACAAAGAGAAGAAAGATACAGCGTTTTCAATTAAACTCAAGTAAGTAGTTGACATGAAAGCCAGTACCACACCATTTCAATAAGACTGTAACTGTTAAAGGACAAAACATAAACAGGGACACGAGGCCAGTAACAACAGCTATGCAGACTTTGCTGGGAGGGAGGGGGCGGCGGGTAAGTTCTTTATCTTTGCACGTGTGCTCTACATCCAAAATCATTAAATCCCTTCAGAAACTATGTCTAATATTTGTGTAATAGTAGGTAGATATTGCTCGATGAACGAACTGAACACAACTCTGATAATTGCTATATACAAGTCACATGATGGAAATCCTGAAGCTGTTCTCCAGCCAAACGCTCTCGGTTCTGAACCACGTCCACACACCTGTCGCTTCTTTCCGTGCATGTGCACTGGACTGCTAGTAAGGAATTGGTCCCTTTGCCTTCCGAAGAAGATAAGAAAGAGTTTGCTCTCTGACAACTGCTTTTTGCATGACTGGTGAATGTTCTTACATCCAGACTCATTCTTTTGGGTTAATTACATTTATCTATTTGGGTGAGTGTGTGTTGCGCGGTATGCATGTTCTGCAGCACACCTGTAGGATTCAGAGGACAATTTGTAAGACTTGGCTACCTCCCTTCACCAAGTAGGTCCCTTGTCAGGCTTGGCAGCAGACATCCCTCCTCACTGAGCCACCCCCCTGGCTCTGTAAGTTATAAATTCATTCATGGGTTTTTGTTGTTGTTGTTGTTGTTGTTTTTTGGGTTTTCGAGACAGGGTTTCTTTGTGTAGTCCTGGCTGTCCTGGAACTCACTTTGTAGACCAGGCTGGCCTGGAACTCAGAAATCCACCTGCCTCTGCCTCCCAAGTGCTGGGATTAAAGGTGTGCGCCACCACGCCGGGTCATTCATGTTTTTCTTAAACTTTTTTTTTTTTTTTTTTTTACATTCATTTATTTTGTGTGTGTAGGCGGGTGTGCATGTTGAGGTCGGAAGACAGCTTGTGGGCATTGGTTCTCACCTTACACTATGTAGATCTCAGGGATGGCCCTCAGGCTTGGCAACACGCTCACATTGACCCACTCAGCCATCCCACCTGCCTCTTAACCCAGCCTTATAATAAATTTCAAAGCCGACTCAGTAATTAAAGCAATCCAGCCACATTACAAACATTTAGTATCATTGTTTGATTAGCTTTCCTTTTATATGAGCTTTATGCCCTCATGAACTTGGAGCATCGCATTTTTCATCCAGTCATTTAGAAACCAAAGTACGGAGGTTCTTTGTCTCCTGCGGTTCCGTACCCTGCAGCGAGCAGAGAGCTAGCTTGGTGAGAAGACAAAGTTCTATAGTCACTGAGCATATGCAAAGCAGAACAAGAAACTCATGTCAGCGTTTGTAAAAACATGAAGGTCAGCTATTGGGTAGCTCGGCTGTAGCGTGCTTGCCCCCTAGCAACAAAAGACTCTGAGCTCCTTCCTCAATAAATCTCCCCCAGCCCAGCACTCCCTTACCCGCAAAAAAAAAAAAAAAAAAAAAAAAAAAAAAGCATTTCCACGTGTTATTTTGACTTTAATTACAAGTGCCTACTATCTGAACTTTATTTTTCTTATGTAATTATCAACTAAATTGCATCTTACCATAGACACGTTTCATGCTAACTGCATGGTATGATCCTCTACAGAAAACGCGTTTGGATTTTGGTTCTATTAATTACCTCATGGAGCCACTAGGTGGAGATATTTTCATTCCCTTTCTCATCCTTTTGGCTTGAGTTTGGCTTTAGACGAAACAGTTTTTATAAAGAACAACAACAACAAAAAAACTTATACTTAAGACTGTTTACCAATGAAGGCTTCCCACAGCTTAAATAATATAGGTACTAAAAAGTAAAAAAATATGTATACAATTTTCTCCAGACACTTTTAAGAAAACCTCTAAAAATGTATCTATCTTCAAGCCTGGAAAGTAAAGGCACTTACAATCATGTAAAAGCCATCATCTAAGATGAAAAATGCTATTTCCTGGTCACTGCTTAAAAAAAATTATATAATATGCATCAAAGAATCCAAAGAATCCTCAAGAGAGCTGTGTCGCAAATCTCCTCCACAGGATGTAAGTCTCTTCCCATTTCCTCCCTTAAGGAATCATAGAAACAAATGTCAGGGGGGAATCCAGAGCCATTCCTAGTGTGATGTATCTCCTAATGCTTGTTCTCATCCTGGCTCAACAGGAAAGGTTCCAGCAATCACCTTAAGCTCCCTGCAGGGCTAGTTTTTTTTTTTTTTTTCTGGTTTTAAAACAACTTCCTGAGTACAAACAAGCCTCTTCGTTCCCGGTGACTCTTTCTCTTAACTCCAGTGCTGTGCAGTCCAACAGCACTCTCCTTAGAATTCATACTTGGCAAAGTATCGGGCAGAGGGCTTACACAAAGGTCTCAAGGTCTCACTATATGTCTTCATTAGTATATGTAAATTAGCAAAGTAGCAATCAATGTGTAAATGTGCATATTTATAATAGACTGTCAGAAATACTCAACACTTCCAAACAGATAGTTATATACAAGCTGTACCTTCATAATTAAAAATGTCTAATATCTGTAACTTCTTATGATCTCTTTCCCCCCAATATCAAATGAACTCAAATAAGAATCATTCATCTAATATCTGAAATTGTGAGAAGTCAATATTGTGCAGCATAAGGTTTTGAAAATGTTCAGTAAATAGGTTTTTAAAAAAAATCGTTGAGAGGCCAGAAAGATTGTTGAGTGAGATAAATCAAGCTTAATGGCTTGAGTTTGATCTCCAGGACCCAGGACCCATCTAGGAGATAAAATGGACTCTCATAAGTTGTCCTGTGACCAATTTATATGTTCTATTGCACACCTACAGGAACATGCACACACCCACACATGAGCGCGTGTACACACACACACACACACACGGAAGTGGGGAGAGAAATAAATAAATACATAAGTAATGTAATTTTTTAAAACTTATTTCAATTTTGTTGTTGATGGTAACAAACTTGGCAAATATTTTCCATCTCTTTCATTTTGTCTGAGAAAAAGGACCCAATTCGCAGTCACTTGGGGTCTCTGAGGAGAGGTTATTAAGACCAGGCACAATTCTGTAAGAAGTTTCTCTACCTATAAATACATCTTTAGATTATTTATAATTTGTTAAGTATTCAATAGACACTAAAGACCAATAGATAGTCATAGTAAATTACCACCTATCAGCGACCTCAAAATAACAAAAATACTTAAACTTGAGGCCTTCTGATACCCAGGCACTTACCAACATAATTTTCTCTTTTTCTAATTGAAAGAAAAAACTCTTTAAAGTTTGAATATCATATGCATGTTGACGACACTGGATTTATATATATATATTTGACAATTTACCAAAACATAAACATGTTCCTTTTCTCCCATTTGTTATCTTGCAGTTTTCTTCTTAGGAAACTTGGGGTAACATAGCAAGCCCATTATTTGCTATTCCGACATTGCTGTGACAAGGTACTGACTAACCCAGTCATTGATAACGCTGACTGTCAGATAAGTTCCACACAAAGGAAGTTTAACATGTCATCGATTCTGAATTTCGCTTGACTGCTGACCTTACTTAGAATCCAACCTCTTGGGAGTGGCGTCACAGAACTTCTAGGCACCCAGATGGCATGGGCTCCAAAGCCACGTGAATGGGGTGGGGTTTGGGGAGAAATTGAATGCTGGAATGGGACAACTTAACAGCGTGTTGGGATTCTGCTTCTTCCCGGGAGAGGCTTTGGCTACAAAGTGAGAAAGATATACTCCCTCAAAAGGCATGATCTCCCTCCCGGGCAGGGTGTGTGTTTACTCTGCCAAAATCTCTGCAAGGAACGCTTTAAAGGGTCCCCTCTAGTCAGTCCCATCAAACCAGTGTAATAGCTACCTGCTAGGCTCACATGCTGAAGGCAAAGCGCAGTAGCACCTCACCTTGTAGCAGGGTTTTACACCTAGTGAGGAGGACGGCTTTGTTCATAGAAAATTTTACATCAACTTAGAGTGCATGCTCTTGTGACTCCTGCCCCTACGCCCAGCCTGTCCCCATGTTC
Source organism: Mus caroli (assembly GCF_978045245.1). NCBI lineage: Eukaryota > Metazoa > Chordata > Mammalia > Rodentia > Muridae > Mus > Mus caroli. Next base: position 78,568,366 of record NW_028227266.1, read on the forward strand.
AATGACTCCCCCTACCAGGGACTCTATGAAGGACCCATTACAGCTTAGTTCTTCACCTTCCCAAGCTTCTAAATGTCAGCTTTGAACTTGCTACACTCCAGGTAACTGCAGAAATGCCCTACAAATATCCTGTGTGTTGTTTAGAAGGGAGAACACCTAGCTATTGTTTGTCTTTTTGGCATTTCTGAGTTCCATGAACTACACTGGGATACAATCCTATTATCACATTCAGAGCCCCTGACAGAACATCTGTTTTAAATAGGAAGTTCAATAAACTTCCTCTGTTGGCTTGGACTTGTACGCCTTCTTTTGGATTCAGCTCAGCTAATTAAAAGTACTTCCGATAATCATCAGTTCTGTCATTTGTTCCAGAAAACTTTTGAACCAGATGATATCATCTCTCTTGGGATTTCATAACCATCGGACCCTTTATCTGATTCCTTCCTCCTCTGCCGTCAGCTCACCATCTCTCCAGGTTCTAGGACTCGCCAATAGTTATGCCTAATAATTTATTTCTCAGGCGAGCCAATCCCAGAACAAGCAAATTTGAACTGCTTCTCTCAAATATAACATCCTCTGTAAACAAAAGATGAATGATGGGAAACATGGTACATTTTAAGCCCATGATGCCCAGTTTTTATTATTTCAGGCACATAGGCTAAATGCTTAAATCTATCTTTAAATTTAGGACTGTTTGGGTGGAGGCTCTAGAGAGATGGTTCAGCAGTGAAGGGCGCTTGCTGCTCTTGTAGAATGCGTGGGTGTAATTCCCAGCATTCACACTGCAGCTCTTAACCTCACATTACTCTTGTTCTAGGATAGCAGTTCTCAAGCAATGGGGCAAAACTCCTGGAGGGGGGCAGGGCGAGGGGAGATCGAAGAACCCTGTCACAGGGGCTGCATAACAGATAATTACATTATGATTCACAACAGTAGCAAAATTACAGTTGTGAAGTAGCAATGGAAATAATATATGGTGGGGAGGGGGAGCACCACTACTCCAGGAACCATATGAAAGGATTACAGCATTAGGAAGGCTAAGAAGCATTCTTCTAAGGAATCTGATATGTTCTTGTGATCTCTGTGTGCTCCTGCATGCATGTGGTACATATACATACAACCCTAAAATAAGTTTTAGAACTTGGGGCTGGGAAGACAGCTCAGTCCGTGCAGCACTGCCTGGGCGAGCATGAGGATCTGAGTTTGATCCCTGGAGTGCATATCCAATGTCGGATGTGGTGATGATGATGTGCTTTTAGTCCCGGCACTAGAGAGGCAAGGACAGGTGACTAGATCTCGGGTGCTCACTCTAGCACCATCAGTGAGCACCAGGTTCCAGTGAGATAACCTGTCTCTAACAGCAGCAGCAGCAGCAGCAGCAACAACAACAACCACAACAACCACAAACAATGTGGGGGTCTGGATATGGCTCTGCAGCACTGGCTGTTCTTCCAGAGGACTTTGGTTCATTTCCTAGCAACCATATGGTGACTCATAACCGTGTATAACTTAGCTATAGCTTAGTTCCTCTTTGGCCTCCATTGGTACCAGGTATTATAGTGCACAGTCACACATGCAAACAAAACACCTATATACAAAATAAAGATTTTTAGTTATATTAGAGAGACAAGAAATTCCAGGGTGGGGGGCACTGATCTAGGACATCCTGGCTGTAGGCACAGCAATGGGCAGCACAGGAAAGTTGGCACATGGGAACAGTGAGATACGTCTTGTCTCCCTAGTTTTAGAACCTGCTTCAGGGAAGGTACAAGGGCTCTTTCTATAGAATCGATGGGAAAGTGCATTTTAAAACACAGGACATGGGGTTATTGGTACAGAGACATGAAAGATGAGGAATAATAAAAAAAGGGGGGGGGCAGGTCCTGGGAGAGAAAAACAAGTAAAAACAGTTGAAACATAAGTGTGATGGTTAGAGTTAGGTCCCTGGCGCCTGTGGTGGAAAGAGAGCATCAACTCCTGAAAGCTGTCCTCTGACCTCTTCTTGTGTGTGTGTGTGGGGGGGGGGTAGGGGAGAGGAGAGGAGAGGGAAGGGCAGGGGAGGGCAGGGGAGGGAAGGGGAGAGGAGATGAGGAAAGGGAAGGGGAGAGGGGAGGGGAAAGGAGGAGAGAGGAAGGGGAGAGGAGAGGAGAGGAGGGGAGAGGAGAGGAGAGGAGGGGAGGGGAGAGGAGAGGAGAGGAGAGGAGCGGAGGGGAGGGGAGGGGAGGGCAGGGCAGGGCAGGGGAGGGGAGGGGAACCAATCTGAGGAGAGGTGAGGCTGAGTTCTATTCAGGCAAAAGGACACCAGCTGGGCAGAAGTCTTGGAGGACAACCCATCCAGCTTGGAAGACAACCCATCCAGCTTGAGGGAAGCAGGGGCCGTACCAGGAAGTCCTCTGGGAGCAAATAGAAAACGTCTGTGTTTAAGTGTCAGAAAAATCACTGAACGGTGTTTGGCAGATCAAACAGAGTGTTTGGGAAAACTAAAATAGATACATAAAAAAACCAAACAGATGAAAGATTAAAGCAATTATTCCCTGGAAGAAGTGTCGAGGAGAAGAGAACGGACTGCTAGTGTACAACTGGACTCAGCAGGGAACCATACTCAAATTTCCACTGTACACATTGTATAAACACTTAAACTTCTAACTCCTATATCCAAAAGATGATGTGGTATGGCCATGTTGAGAGGTTAAAAGGGAAGGCTAGAAGCCTAAATGGGCACCACCAAGACCATAATAGAAAGACAATACACCTAAAAATCTAGAAATAAGAGGCTAGAATACAAAGCCATTCTTTACAAATATGGAGAAAAATGTTTGATGAAGTGGGTAAGAGTTGGAGAAAATTGTCCCCAAGGAAAACTTAGGGTCAAAAGGAACAAATAAAGAATGGCTATTTTATAGCCTTCTACCATGGACTTGGTACTTAAACAACAAAGACAATGTGCATGAATTGACTTTTTAAAAAGAAAATTTTGAGGCTGGAAAGATGGCTTAGCAGAGGGCTGAAGGTCAATTAATACACAGCACTTAAGCTGGCAGCTCATAAGTGCTGTTAGCTCCATCTTGGAGAGATCCAACGTCTCTGGCCTACGAAGGGCACCTGCTTACAAGTGCTCTTACAATTAAAAACTACAAAATCCTCTTCCTCCTCTTCCTCCTCTCCCCCCTTTGTGTCTGTTTCTGTGTCTGTTTCTGTCTCTGTGTCTGTCTCTGTCTGTCTGCCTGTTTCTCTTTCTGATCTTCAGCCTTTGACACATATCTCTTCCTCTTTTTTATTGCTTCATAGCACACTATGGCATTACGCCATTCTACAAGTGCCCAACACAGGACCCCCTCAGCAGCCCCGTGTGTTCCTCTCACCGAGAGTTCCACGGTTTTGCTCATCACAGAAGCTCCATTCTTCCCTCGGTATTCTGAATTCCTGAGAAATCTAAGTCTTCTTTACAGCTCATTCTCCTGGGCATGTTTCACCGCCGAAATTACACTCTCCTTAGACTACACCTGAATGCTGGGTCTTGATTTCATTCTTGCAAACAACTAAGTAAGGGATCTGCTAACACCCTTGATGAATATGCTAGCATCTCAAGAGAGAGACCCCACTGCCACCCAATAGCTTGTCCTCCTGCAAACCTGATAGGAAGCCAGTGAACCCACAGCATCGATGTGACAAGGATGCTGCACAGCAGCTCATAGCAGAATACACCTGGTACCATGTGTGGCAGGTAGTAGCCGCCATGGTACCCTGATATAGTCAATACAGTCAGTTGATTCACAGGCGTGGAAGATCAGGATCCCCTCTGTAGCTGTGTGGGTTGTACTGGCACATCCCTAGAAAGCATTATCACATCGAACTCTGTGGAAATGACATGTGTGAACCACCTCTTAGAGTTTTTTACTGCAGAATCCAAACAGCAGTTGTACACATCAGCCAACCATTATGAGACTGCTCTTATTTTAGCATATACAGTAAAGTTACCAACATGGAAAAGACAGCCCATTTGCTCCTACAAAAGCACATTAGGTAGCATCTTAAAAACATTTACCAATGGGATGATGGAGTCAGGCTGCCTTTAATCCTTCACTTCTGAGTCCCTGTGCATTCCACCTCTAACGTGCACTTTGAAACAGAACTAGGGCTGGCGTGGTTAAGAGAGCCGACTGCTCTTCCGAAGGTCCTGAGTTCAAATCCCAGCAACCACATGGTGATTCACAACCATCTGTAATGAAATCTGATGCCCTCTTCTGGAGTGTCTGAAGACAGCTACAGTGTACTTACATATAATAAATAAATAAATAAGTAAATAAATAAGAAACAGAACTATCCAATACATGTACAGCTGCTTCTAGAATTACAAAGGGAAACTCCCCGGCAGTTAAGTTTCCTCATTTCTGAAGTGACTGTGTATTGTTCTGCCAAGTTTTCTTAGCAGTTGTGCTTTGGGCATGGTTCTAGGCCAGACCTACACACATAAACACCCTGCGAATTTACTCTTAAGGCTTCCCGAGCTCTCTCTCAGGGGTGACGTGAACTTCCAGGAAGAAGTGACATACCGTGGTGTGGGGAGGTAAAAGCAAGGGGATCAGCGAGTGATGCTGAGATTGTAAGTCATCTAAAGGAGGGCAGGCAGAGTTGGAAGGAACACAGTGGTCGACACTGTCGTTGCTCCAACAAAGTGTGCCATAGAACAGCAATACTGAAACGCCTCACGAACACGAGATAGATACTAGCAGAACCACGACTGTCCTGTCTTTGAAAGGATGGCTGTCCATTGATGAGAGTGGAGAAAGATCCCCTAAGAAACACAAGTTCTAACTGGCAAAACGTCTTGTTTAAATTTGTCCAAAGATCATACATACACCTTAGCTTATCTCTATTTTTCTTTGACCTTCCAGACTCAGCATCCTGGATATGTTATGTTGTTAACATATGTTGCTACACGTATTTAACATAAACACCGAGAACCAGTGAGCAGTGGGTGAGAGATTTACCTAACGTGTGCAGATGATTGGAGGCAGAGACAGCTGCCATCATACATACAATTCAATCCATGTTCTGCAGGATGTGAGGCATTTGGTGCAGAAAGGAATACAGAGGTGCTTCTTCATCAAGAGACATGCTGGTTCACTCTGAAAACTAAGCACACATCTTCTTTTTCCAATTTGCCTTGCTAAGACACCCACAGTGTGTGCTATCCCACGTGATTTGGGAAATGTAAGAATTCAGAAATGGAAATGTACAAATCTGTAAGTCTGTAGTTGCTCTAATTTTATAAAGTTCACCTATGCGGCTCAGATATTTTGGCATTGGCATGGCCTGCATGAGACCGTGGAATGCTAAGCTGTAGTTTACTAGCCTTGAGCTCATTTGTAGTTATATGGCCATGAAACGCAAACTCTGCTGTTTCAAGGTTAATGTCACAGATATATGGCACTCTGCATTTACAGTCTGTTCCATGCTTATTAGAGCATGCGTAAAAATGAAAGCAAATTATTCAAACATGAGTAAAACTGGCAGTCATAATAAAGCCCTTCCCCACACCTCACATAGCAGCAGGCACATACACACACCCCAAATCATGATCTGTTCTACATCTGCAAACAGAATCCACACTTAGCTGAGGAAAACATTACATTCAATTAAGCTATGGATGACGTCACTCTTTCCTTGGCATTAGAATGTCTACATTTGCTTTTTGCTATGCTTTTATTCATCACTATTTCTGTTGAGCTTTTAAAAGGCCACTTGGCAGCTCTGTTCAACAGCTCTACCATTTCAACTAACTGCACACTTGAGGATAGCATAATTCTGATTCTAGTGGTTCAAAGTTATTGTCTAGGAGATGGCTGGGAGCAGTCTGAGGTGGTCACAACTTTTAGAGTACACACAAATGCACACAAATAAATCAAACTCTCTTTTTCAGATTCCACAGTTCATTTCCACTTTATTGCATGTTCAAATTGTTTCCTGAAGTCATATTAGGGGCTTTTGTCTTTCCAAAAAAGACCTTGTGATAGCTTTGAACTATTTTTTTTTCTTATATCACATATACCAAACTCATGATTTGATTGTACACAATGACAATTATTAAACTCTGTCTTATTTCAAAATATTTTTTCTTGGAAAAAAATCATAGAACTAAGTCTATTAAACTTGGCTTACAATTAGAAGAATTGGGAGCCAGTCTTTGGGAGCATGGAACGTGGTTCCCAAATCTCGCTCATGAAGATACTGAGGGCTTCATAACTCATGAACTACATTGGCTGGGGCCACATGCTAGAAGTAAAACTGAACTGGAGGCCAGAACCTGTCTTAGGACCAACATCTTCAACAAAACATTCAGCAAACAGCAATTTTGCTAATTAATTCTATTCCCCTGCATTGAGACAAATGCACAAAATAGAGAGGAAAGCCGCAAGGCTATTAGATGGTTATTTTATAAACAAGGTATTTAAAACTTAAATTAGTAGTACATGTAAAGGGTTGGCACAAACAGAGGAAGGTTTGTTTCCACAGCAGCAGTAGCATCCTTACAACATACCCCCTTAGTCACTGCCCTCAGCCCTTCCCCCCTCCAAGAGAGGCAGTGCTGCTGGCTGCAGATTTCTTCAGCTCTATTTTCATAGACTGAGTCTCAGCTCGAGGCTGGAATTTGGTCAGATTTCCTGCTCCTGGGGCTGCCACTACTGGCTTTCCTGCTTTCATACCTTTTGACATGGGGATGCGGGTGGGTGTAGGCCGCTGAGATGACCCATCTTGTCCTGACTGGAACAGAAAACATAGACAAAGGGGACACGTTGGTGAGTTTGCCCAGTTTTGCCCTAAACCTTGTGCTCTGTATGAGTCTCACCAATGCTTCCAAGCTCTGAGGACGCTTTTCTTTCTCTTGATGGTTCCTTTGACCCCACCTGCCTTCTAGATGCATCACCATGCCCCAGTCTCAGCCTTTTATTAAAGTGTTCACCTTTAGCCTGAGAAGCCCCTTGCTTGTATTCCATGCATCCAAGCCCTACAGTCTTTAGCTGCCAATCCCTTCTGGAAGTCCAGATCTGATTTCCAACTACTCAACGGACATGGGCAGCATCTTCCAGACATTTCACAAGCATTACACTGCTTTCTGTCATGCCCTGCACATCTTCTTACATTTCTTAAAGCCCCAGTTACACAGCGAAGACTGGACCCCCGAGCCACCGTCTGCATGTAGTCTATTGTGAAATCTTTAAATGCTTCCTTCCCCCTTTCCTTTAGAGGCAGGCTTCTGCTCTGTAGTCTAGGCTGGGCTGAAACCTGCAATCTTCTTGCCCATTTCCTCAGTGCTAGAATTACTAGCACATACCACCACACCTGGTTCTCAGTTCTATTTTCAGTATGGTCCTGTTTGCACTTTCACCTGCTCTCTGCAAGATGTTGTTAAATAAAATACAGATTTTTGGACATACAGAGTTACTTTTTGTTGAAAAGATTATAATATGAAAATCTTGCAGTCTTAATTTTGGGGTGGAGAGGAGTTGTGGCCATACCTAATCACCCACTGAACACTTACACTAGAAATACAACTGGAAGCAGTTTTAACTCTGCTTTGGATTGCTTTTTTTAAAAAATATTTTGAACATTGAAAAATTCACATTTTAAACCTTATGATTCTTCTATAGCATCATTTCAAAGAGACTGTCTTTGCAAGTATATTATGGAGTCTCTATAAATTTCTGTGAATAAGTGAAATGCTTTCTTAAAATTGGCTCGATTTGGGCTGGCCAGATGGCTCTGTGGGTAAGAGCACTGACTGCTCTTCCAAAGGTCCTGAGTTCAAATCCCAGCAACCACATGGTGGCTCACAACCAACCATAATGAGATCTAACGCCCCCTTCTGGTCTGAAGGCAGCTATAGTGTACTTTGGGCCAGAGCCAGCAGGGACTGAGCAAGAGGGGCAGACCAGAGCAATTGGGGTTGACCAGAGTGATCCGGGTTGAGTGGAGTGAGCAGAGGTCCTAATTTCAATTCCCAACAACCAGATGAAGGCTCACAACCATCTGTACAGCTACAGTGTGTACTCATATAGATAAAATAAATAAATCTTTAAAAGAATTGGCTCAATTTATCAAAATGTACATTTTCACTTCTAGGTAAGATCCTTTTTTTAAAAATTTTTATTATTTTTATTTTTGGTTTTTCGAGACAGGGTTTCTCTGTATATATAGCCCTGGCCATCCTGGAACTTACTTTGTAGACGAGGCTGGCCTCGAACTCAGAAATCTGCCTGCCTCTGTCTCCTGAGTGCTGGGATTAAAGGTGGTGTGCGCCACCACGCCCGGCTCCTAAGATCCTTATTATTTCTGAATAGGCAACTGTCCGGGGAGCCTCTGGATGCTGGCAGAGGCAGGGGTTTCCCTCCTGTGCAGGAGCTGGCTAGTCTCTCCAGCCCCCTCCCTGCTTGCCCTCTGTTCTGGGTCCTACTCTACTCACCACTGATTGGGTTCCTCGTGTGGATGACGTTGTGACCGGGGTTATGGTTATAGTGCTGGTCACTTTGTTAGCACCAGGTCTTGAAGAGAGGTGGTTCCTGGGAGAGCGAAGGACTGTGCCCGTAGAAACCTCCTTCTCGGCTGTCACATTGACAGGCCGGACCGTGATAACTGGACTCACGCCTTCCGCTGCTGCAGGCCCGGGAGATCGCTTAAACTGAGAACCCAGGTGAATGTGAATTTTATTGTCTTCCGTGGTGATGATATTCGCATTGGCATTGTACTTCCGCATGGGGGTTGGAACAGTTTGTTTTTCCGGGGTGACTTTGAGGATAGTCCTTCCCATAGGCACTTCCTGAGAGTCAGGAGAGACAGCGATTTCAGGGGGCGCTGCAGACGTTGACACCGTCATGATCTGGATGGGGGATGCAGGCCTGTCTGCAAACGCGCCCCTTCCACCTTCTGGGCTCTTCTCTCTGGAAATTGTAGTAATCGTGACAGGGGACATGGCTCGTTCTGGGCCGAGAGTAGGATCTGCACTTTTGGGCTTTTGCGACATGACATTGGGTGATGGAATTATGGTGATCCGTGGTTTCTGGTTGCCTAAGGTAGGAATGACGGTGGTACTCGAGAAAAACTCTTCAGATGTGGGGCTTGTGATCTCCAGAGTGGCAGTGCTGTTCTCGTGATCAGGTGTCACACGGATGTGCAAGGGCTGGCCCTGCTTCGGTGCTAGGACCAGCTCGCCAGGGTGCCCTGTACCCTGGTTTGACCTGGGCCCTTTCTCCTGGGGAGCCGAGGGTCCATTTTCTCTTTTTCTCATCCAAGGAATCCAAGATTTCCTCATGGTGAGTTCATTGGCGGCTGGGGGATACCTGTCAAGGACCGAGGACCGTTCCATGGGTTTCTTCAGGCCTACCTGTCGAAGATTACTCATGATGTGATTTTCTTCCTGGAAGGATTTGCGGATGAACACAGCCGGGGTCTCCTCCTCCGCAGCATCCCCGCACACCGCCTCGGTCTGTACCCCAGTGGAGGCCACAGGTACGTCCACCATCCTTCGGCCATTCCCACTCGGCCTGAGAGCTCGGCTGTAGCGCTTGGAAAGCTCCAGCTCTTTGGTCAGGTTGAGGACCTCCCTCCCCATGTTCTTGTTCTTAGTTTCTTCTTCCATAAACCTTTGCTGAAGGACCGAATAGTCGACCTGGAGCTGAGACAGCTGATCTTCCTTGTTCATCAGCTCATGGATCTTCTCTTTAAGAGCCTGCACCTCAGCCTGTAAATCACGACTTTTAGCCTCCTCCATCCGGAACCTGTGTCGCAGCTCGGCTTCCTGGCTCACAGCCTCCCCTTTCTCTATGGCTTTGTTCTTGGCCATTTGGTGCTTGATTTCCTCGAGCTGCTGGGAGAGGAAATTTGCCTTATTCTGCTCGGTTCTGAACTTCTGCTCCAACTGGTCGTATTCGTCCTCGGTCTTCATCAAGTCCCCCTCCACCACCTCCAGCTGCTGGAGCCGCTTCTTCAGTCTCTCGATTTCAAGCGTCAGTTCCCTGATTTTATTGTCTTCCGGGCAGGTGAACTCAGACCCCTTGCACGGCCTGCCTCGGTTGATTTCCCTCTCCACCTCCTCTATGCCGTCAAGCCGCTTCTTTAGCAAGTCAACGCTGCAGCTCAGTTCACAGGACCTTTCTTCTTCGCTTCTCAGTTTACCCATCAGCTCATCCCTCTCCTTGGTCAGACTATACACCTTTTCCTCCATTTCAGACTTGAGTTTTAAAAGCTTCTTGCTTTCCTCGATTAGCTTCTCCGTCACATCCATCACCTTCCCCTGCTCCACCTTGAAATTTTTATTCAACCCATCCACCTTCCTCTCTTCTTGCTTTATTTTCTCCATCATGTTTTTCCTCTCGTCCACCAGCATCACAGTGAAGGACTTGAGCTTTGTGAGGTCGTCTTTGAGGCTTAACTCAACCTTCTCCAGTCTGCTCTCCGAGCACTCGAGTTCTTTAACCCGACTCTTGACCACCTCCAGCTCGTTCAGCAGGTCTTTGGTTAGGTTCTTCTCCTTCTCCAGGTTCAAATGGAGCTGGGTGCATTCCGACTTGCTGCGGCTGAAGGCCTCCTCCAGCTTCTCCAGTTCAGACATCCTCTTCTGCAGCTTCTCCACTTCTAGTCTAAGTTCCTTACTGTGGTGTTCTTCCTCTTGGAGCTTCTTCTTTAGCTCCCGGCACTGGGCCTCGGTCTTAGTGATCTCTTCATCCTTGCCCTCCATCTCAAGCACGCGCTTGCGCAGACTTTCCACTTCCGCCATGAGACTGGAGTTTCCACATTCCCCTTTGGCAATTTTATCTCTCAGCTCCTGAAGCTCTTCCTCGGCCTTCTGAAGACTTTTATTGGTCTCTTCCAGTTCCTCAATCCTTTGCGATAAGCCAACCAGTTTGAGTCTAAGCTGCCTGTTGTGAGACTCTTGGTTAGCCAACTTGGCGTTCATCTCTTCGTGCTCCTGGGAAAACCTCGAGGCCTTGTGTTCGAAGTCCACTTCCAACTTGAGCAGTTTCTGGCGGTCTTCCTTGGACTTGTAAGTGATGGCTTTGAGTTTTTCTTCCTCCTCCCTCAGTTTCTGAGTGAGGTCCTGGACTTTCTGACTCTGCAGGCCCAGCTGCTCGATGTGCATCTGCCTCTCATCCACCAGCATGAGTGCGAAGGACTTTAGTTTCACAAGCTCATCCCGAAGTTTGTTGAGCCGCTTGGCGTTTTCCTTTTCTTTGCGGGCTTGGTAAGCCTTTTCTTGCTCAAGGAGCTTTTTCAACCTAAACAAACACACAAACAAACAAAAACCACAAGAATGTAAGCTCTATGTTAGGAGAGTAATCAGCAAATAGAAATACAATCATTCATATATATATATATTGCTACACCAAGGTCCCTTTTTAACTTCAGAGTAGTATGGTTTGCCAATGGCTATCAGCAAAACAAATGAGAAGTCAGGATAGCAGTTCCCCCTTGAAGAGGCACAGTAACTAGTAGAGCTCAGAGAAGGGCTCAGAGAGAGGGCACTAGTTTCTGTTTTATGATTTGCTTGCTGAATTGTTTAATTTATGACATTCATAAGTTGAACATGTGACATAGTACCTTAACTTGTGCAACAAGAAGGACTTTGGATACTGTGTTTTGTATTCCCGGAACTCATGTACTTTATCCTAACCAGAAGCCTATGAAAAAACTATTGCTACTTCACCTTCATGTGGTGGGTGGGACACGGGAGCACATGTAACCTGTCACATACACACAGAGTAAGCAGCAGTGCTGGCATACAGCTCAGCCAGCAAGCAGGCCTCCGGAATTCTTCCTTATCACCTCCACACTGTCCAACTTCACGAGGGAAAGCTACTTAAATAAAGGAGAGACCAGAGCAGAGCGTACAGGTCTTCTTATTTTGAACCTTTGAAAGAAGCTAGGCAAGTCAGGTGTGGTGGCACATGTCTTTAACCACTGCCCTTGGGTGGCAGAGGCCAGTGGATTTCTCAGTCTGAGGTCAGCCTAGTCAAGAGAGGGAGTTTCAAAACAACCAGGGCTACACAGAGAAACAGAAACCTGGTCTCAAGAAACAAACAAATCCAAAAGAAACCATGCAACTGTCACCCGATATGGAGGAGGCAAAGCATGCTTTCTGCTACAAAAGCTGCTCTGCGCAAGCATTTCCACTCACATAAAAACTGGCAAAGCTTTGATCACGTTTGCAATTTAAACATTCTTTTTAAATTGATGATTAAGTAGAGAAGAAATTAAATGATGACCAAAGCAAAAGATATAAATAAATAAATAAATAAATAAATGTGGTAGCCATAGGAATTATCATTTTGTAGGCATGAAATATGCTTTCTCCATGTTGTTTATATATAGCCCTAAAAAGGAAGAGGGATATATCATTCTCGTATTGGTCAATTAACATAGAAATTCTTTAAAATGTGTGTGTGTGCATGTGTGTTTGTGAATGCGTAAACATGTGCACAGAGGCACCAGACTCCTCGGAGCTGTGGTTAACAAACACTGGTTAGGCCCCCAGCTTACGGTATGGGTGCTGGGATCTGAACTTCAGTCTTTATGGCTGCACAAAAAGTGCTCTAAACCACTGAACCATCATCTCTGGGCTTTAACATATTGTTAATGGCCATCTCTGAATACCCATAAAGCAGAGTCAAAATTAAAATCATTTAACATAAATCAGTGTAGGAATAATCTTCAGAAACTATTATGTTTATAAGAGGTGCAAGTTACAAAAACCACTAGTATGTGTTTGGGTACATTTTATTCTTTCAGTATTATTTTACAGCCTTATTATTTAGAATGGTTTATTTCATGCTCATGTTAAGGCCAACTGCTAACTAAGTGTATAGAAAATGCCCCTCACTGCCTTGTGCAGTGAATGTTTGGGCATATTATAAAACTATTTAAAATAATTGTCATATGATTACTATAGAAATTGTTATGGTTCTAAGAGTTTTTTAATGGAACTTATTGAATGTATTGTTCTGTTTAAGACAAAACAAAACAAACAAAACAAAAAGCCTGCTTTTAAGCCCCACAGACTGCCATGAGGGACACTCACAGCAGCTTCGCTGACTGTCTCTTGGCATGAGTAGAAGGGCATTTTGTTGGCCATTTACTCTTATTCGGCTAACAGAATGATTTAAGTGTGATAAAAAAAAAACAAACCTGCTTAGTGACCTAACGCATAAGCAGGAGAAGCAGGGGAACCCAGAATGGAGAAAGACGAAGAAAGGGGCACTGACATTCCCCAATGCAGCTGAGGGCAGTGCTGACAAAAAAAGACTTCTAGGGACATAATGTTTGAGGGTCTCGAGAACTGCTACGTCTTAAAACATATCAGAAGTTCACTAATGCTTGCAACAATTTCTACCTTTGGCAATAGTTAACTCAATACAGAAAGGTGGATGGATGGATGGATGAAAGATAGATAGACAGACAGATAGATGGTTCATCTGTAATTTAGAAGGTATAGCAAATGTTTGCTGCCAATCCTGATGACCTGAGTTCAATCCTCAGAATCTACAACGTAGAAGAAAACAAAATCTCAGAAATCAAAATCCTCAGAATCTACAAGGTAGAAGAAAACAAAAAACAAAACAAAAAATCTGCTAAAAGTTTTCCTTTGCCCTCTACATGCATGCTGTGCAGACGAACGGGTACAAGTGCACATACAAATAAACAATGTAATGAAAACACATACAATATAGATGCAGTATAGTTAACTATATTATAGGGTATAGCTAGATAAAGCATAGATAAAGATTTTAAGTGCAGTGTGTTGAATGCTTTTTTATTTTATTTAATTCTCATTTTGAATGTGATCATACCATTTTTATAAATAAGAGAAATTATTGAACTTAATCAAAGGCACATAATCAGGAAGGGCAGGTTGGGATCTGAACTAGATCTGTTTGAGCAAACATTGTATTTTAATAGCAATACTATTCCTTAAAGAGAAACTGACTGGACAGATCAAATTTACAAGACGTGGTTTAGGTTAACTTTATCCTGAACGAGTCAATCTATCCTGTCATTGTCAAGACCCCTTTTGGATTGTTTTCTTCAGCCAATGCTTAAGCTTATATCTTGCATTGTGTCAATGAAAAAATGACCCCAATCACTAATACAAAGTCAGGTCAATGCACAAGGCCTACCAAATGCTCTCAGGCTCTCCCTCCTGCTGGCAGCCATCCATTCACTAGCATGGGCACTGTCATTCAATTAGCTGCTGTATCCACTGGGCTGTTCATTCTTTGTCTCCTCGGAGCTTATGCTCTTCCCCTAATGAATATCCCACATGTCAATCTTTTCAGATATTTAGGCCCAAAACTTAAAGGCACTTTGTATTCTCTCTCTCTCTCCTCTCTCTCTCTCTCTCTCTCTCTCTCTCCTCTCACTCTCCCCCTCTCTCTTTCTCTCTCTCTCTCCTCTCTCTCTCTCTCTCTCTCTCTCTCTCTCTCTCTCTCTCTCTCTCTCTCCCCCCCTTCTATCTTCACATTCATTTTTCTTGGTACGTCTTATCATCTCCATCTTCAAAGTAAGTTCCAAACCCAATTACTTCCCATATCTGCCATTCCTTAGATGGACTATTGCAAATTCCTCCAATCTGACTCCAAGTTTACACTCTTGCCCACCCTTAATCTCTTCTATTTCCAGAAATCTGGATGATTTAAAAGGGGTTGGGGGAGACGGAGAGGGAGAGGGGGGAGGGAGAGGGAGAGAGGGAGAGAGAGAGCGAGAGGGAGAGGGAGAGCGAGAGAGAGAGAGAGAGAGAGAGAGAGAGAGAGAGAGAGAGAGAGAGAGAGAGAGAGACTAGATTTTACCACTCAGAGAAATGAGAGAAAAAAAGAAGTGAAAACATGTATAGCAAGATCAAATATAGATGATATAAATAGATACATATTTGTGTGTATGTGTGAGAGAACACCTAACAGTCTCCTTCCATTTAAAGCTTTTTGTTTTCCTTCAGAGCAGTAGTCCAGTTGATAAAAGACTCAATGATAGCAGGCCATTATTAATAAATAATGACCTGACACACAACTATAATCACTGTTGAAATAATGGATATAGATAACTCTTACCAATATCCCTCGGAAGGGAAACTGCAAGACATTATATACGTACATGTATATCATCATGGAATATTCTTACTGAGGAAGTAGAGCCTGGATTGTATCAGGCTCCTATAACTAACTAGTAGGCAACCAGAAAGATCAGAGCAAGAAATTGCTAAATGACATCATGATGGTGAATCTAAGACATGGGCAGTTTATGCAATAGGGAACCTAGTTTCTTCAACAAATAAATTTTAATATAATGAACACATGAGAATCATGTACAAATTAAACTAAAATTAAAATCATATAAATTATCAATGATTATCTATAGATTCCAATAACTTTAGAAGGTATACCAATATAATCTTTCAGATTCATATTTAAACTTGATGAATGAGGCAATTGGAAAATTTGTGTTGTTGAGAAATTAGCAAATTTGAGATTTGACTGTAGGTTTTAAATAATATTTTTTAAAACCAGTGTCTTTTAGAAATACATATTGAAGTATTTGTAAATGAAGAATTAAATGAATGTGAGATTCTGAAACATTCTGACAGGAGGAGTAGATAGAAGCAGGCTGGTGGGGAACAACTCAGTGTTGAAGCCAAACAGTGGGTATACAGGGGTTCAGCACACTAGTCACCTTACCTTTGAAAATGCTTGAAACTTTCCATATGAAAGGTTTTAATTCTCCTTTGAATTTTTAACTACTGCCTGTTTCCCCTAGTTTTGCTTCCCTTCATCACTGACATTTTAACCATCCTTAGAGCATCATGGTAATCTGTTGTCTGTGGTTATCATTTTTTAAGTTTTATTTGATATAGTTTAACTTATGCTTTAAAAATATTCCTTATGTTTGAATCTCCATGTATTTGTGAATTTATCTTTTCTCCTTTTTGCAAAGGATATATTCTTTCAAAGAATAATGGCGAGGTGAGGGCCAATTGAGTCCTAACAGACATCCATTTTTGAAGCGGTTATGAGTCTGTTTTCCTTCTGATGTAGGGAACTGTATTCATCCTCACTCGCCTTGAAAATATATAGTATAAGATTTTGTGGGTCTTCAACCATTTTCCCAAGCACCAGTTGTCTCCTGGCATTTGTAAGATTTGTCTCTTACCAGCATCCCCATTGTGAACTGCCAATGTCACTGAAATCACCCTGGGCTTGTTCTCCACCACATCATTCTAATTCCCACTCTTCTCAGCTTGATATTTTTATGCACCACCCCCTACTCTTCACTCTCCTGTTATGTCTGTCTCTTCAAAGGAGACAGCAGGTTCAAACTAGCAAGGGCATGATTGTAATTAAAGATGAATGAACCTCAAAGGAGTCAAGCTTGCGTGCAATCTGAAGTCTTTAATCACAATTCATTTTCCCCCAACTGGAGAATAGTCCAGAGCTAAGCAGCTTGTTCATATGATGGGGCATGGCTTTATCAAATGACTGAGGAAGAAGAGCCTCTTTTAATAAATTACCCTAGTTCTTCAAGTCAGCGACTAATATGATTATCCAGAAATAACCCAATATCGTCAATGTGATGCATAGGGGTGAGACGAGGCATGGTTACTCCGCTTCAGAGGTAGATCCACCTCTACCTGCAATGTTAACATTTTCCCCATCACGGATGTGTGTTTCTAAAATGTGTATCTTGATTCCAGATATTCTGGAAACTTCTTGATGTTTCCAATAACATGAGCATCCCTTTGTCTCTCCCTAGTCCTGGCTCTGACAACCGGGAGCTAGAGAGCCATTTTTGTATACTTAAAGAAATGGTGTATCTATCATAATAGGACACATGCTTTTGACCTTTATAGGTTTAACTAAAATTACATTTTTCTGATTTTTTATGAATGTGTGTGGGTGGTAGGTGGGGGTGCAGGCATGGCGTGTAATGGAGGTCAGAGGACAGTGTGGGGTTGGTTCTCTATTGCCACCATGTAGGTCACAAGGATCAAACTCAAGTCATCAGGCATGGCAGCGAGTGGCTTTACCAGCTGACCCTGTCCCACCAGACTCGTGTCCTTTGTGTTTGTTTTGTCTTTGCTTGGTCGTGAGGATGTGTTTCTAACACCATTATACACTTTTCCTTTCCCCCTTCATGTGAAGACCACTATCCTTTAAAACTATCTTCGCTAAATCTGTTACCCTAGGCCACAAATAAGAGCCAAAGAATTTAGTGACACAAGACCAAAAGAGAAAAAAAAACTTTAAAGTCAGCTTCTTGCTGGCAGTTTTTGTTAGTTCTTCTTCCTTCATTATGGACAGGCTGTAGTCAATCATAATTTTATATTGTAAAACCACAGCTTCTGAACTGAAAAATAATGAGCCATGTTATTACCTATAATTTGATGGTATAATCTAAGTAATTTAAGTCATGGTCCACAGATCATAGGCAGAGCATCTTGGGCTTCCACCCCCTCAGAATTTGCGGAGTTGTACATAATTCTGCTCTAGAATAGACATAGAAGTGATGTGTCTTAAGGTCTAGTTACTAAAAATTAAAAAAAAAATAGCACGTGATGAATAGTATTGGTTGTCAACTTGACTACATCTAGAATTAACTAAAACTCAAAAAATGGAGGAGCACACCTGTGAAGGGCTTCTACTTAACTTAAAGTAGGAAGACCTAGATTTTGAATAGGAAGATACACCTTTAATCGAGATCATTTGAGCTGGGAATAAAACCACCTCTAATCTGGGCCTCACTTTCTGCTGGAAGTCAATATAATGGCATGGAAGAAAGAAGCTTTAGCATCTTTGCCTGCTTGCTCTTGCCTTGCTAGCAAATACATTCCTTCACTGGCATAAGAGCCTACTTCCTTGGGATTCCAGCATGGACTGAAGACCAGCTGAGACATCCAGCCTCCATGGATTGAGCAACTACTGGATTCTTGGACTTGCCATTCATAGCCAGCCTCTGTTGGATTAGCTGGAACATAGCTTGTACGTCATTCTAATAAATCCCCTTTTGTAAACACACACACACACACACACACACACAGAGAGAGAGAGAGAGAGAGAGAAAGAGACAGACAGACAGACACAGAGAGAGAGAGACGGGGAAGGGGAATTTATTCTATAAGTTCTGTTATTCTAGGGAATGCTGACTAATTAACTAATTAATACAAAGGAAATGCATTTTGGATTCTCTGTGAACAGCTCAAAACAAACTAAAGTGATTAGGAAGTTAAGCCCATAGTACTTTATCTTTAAAATGTACAGGTGGCATCAACTTAAACACACACACACACACACACACACACACACTAGCAAATTATCCTTCATAAAGATTATGGGATTTATTACTTGCTGCTAAGCACCTATCTATATTTATGCACCAATGCAAAACATAAATTTATTCTAAATCAACAAGGATGGTTGAATGTCCTCTACCTAATATCACACAGCACACTATGTTCTACTAATAATTTTTCAAGTCAGTTTTAGGCAGCAGGGAAAGTGCTGTTCATACTTTAAGTCTAGGCTACCAAGAGACAGTCAAGGATGGGGATATGGACAGCGAACTGCTTACTTACACTTTTGTCATTGTCCCTAATACTCTTCCTTCTGATGTCAGAGGTACAAACCATATGGTATCTCTGTGAGAATCAGATTAAGGTCCCCCCCACCCCACCTCCAGCCAACTAGTCCCAGGGTACAATGACTGGTTTGCCTTGTTGAATGGATGCCGGGTCTCATCTTTTATGGTCAACTACACTGGCAAACCAAAACCTGTAAAAATGTAATGGATTACAAGTTTGTAGTCTTGAAAATTCTAATTTCTAGTTCACTGGCCTTTAGAAAGTGATTAAGACATGAGGTCAAGGCCTTATGAATTCAGTTAGCGTCCTTGGAAAGGGATCCCAGAGAAGTCTTTCCTGCTGTCTCTCAGAACTGAGGGGTATACAAAGAAATGCTTTCAGTGTAAAGTCAAGAAGAGTTTAGTCCTGAACTTCTCAATGGTTATAAGGACAGCTCAACAGCCTTCAGAGCCATAAGGAGCGTGTGCTGGTATCTATGAGCCCGTAGTCTTGTTACAGCATCCTGAATGATCTAGACACAGCCCATAATATTCCTACAGCTTCCTCAGCCTCAGGCTTCAGTTCACATGTCTTCTCCCACGGAGAATGTTTAATGTGTTTTCTCACTTTCTACATTGTTCAAAGCACTTCACAAACACTCTCAGATTGGTAAGACGAAGAACTGGATGAGATGAAGAAAGCAGGCACTAGTCTCTGTTTTTTGAGGACATTTCCAAAGAATTGAGTAAATATACTAATTTAACAAAGAAGAGAAAAAGCCATGTGCCATAGAAATATGCCACCCTGATGCATCCATCCCCTTGGGCTTTCCTTCCCAGGTGTCACTTTCAACTCTGTCCCTCTACCAAAGAGCATCACCATATTCCATCCCCCCAAAATATGTTGCCCAAGTTCATCACACCTAATTATGAGATGCTCCATGTAAGGGATGTTGGCTATCCCACTAGGCTCCCCTCAACAGCTACTTAGCAACAGCTTGCATCTCTGCCACCTAGGTGCAAGCCAACCTGGCCTATAAGAGGGTCTGCCTGGCTATACCAGCTCTCTCTTTCTGGCTCTGGCTCTGGCTCTGTTTTGTCTCTTCTTTCTTCTTCTTCTTCTTCTTCTTCTTCTTCTTCTTCTTCTTCTTCTTCTTCTTCTTCTTCTTCTTCTTCTTCTTCTTCTTCTTCTTCTTCTTCTTCTTCTCTCTTCTTCTCTCTTCTTCTCTCTTCTTCTTCTTCTTCTTCTTCTTCTTCTTCTTCTTCTTCTTCTTCTTCTTCTTCTTCTTCTTCTTCTCCTTCTCCTCCTCCTCCTCCTCCTCTTCCTCCTCCTTTTCTTCCTCCTCTCTCTCTCTCTCTCTCTCTCTCTCTCTCTCTCTCTCTCTCTCTCTCTCTCTCTCTCTCTTCCTCACATGTTCTCAGCCAGTCTCTTCCTCTCTCTTTCTACCTTTTTCTGTCCCCTTCTTTCTCTGCCTCTAGCTCTTCTTCAGGTCCCCTTTCCTTCCTAATAAACTCTCTTCATACTAGGTCTGTTACATGGCTTGATTGTTCAAGGGGACACCTTGGCCAGGTCCGCTAAGGTACTCCCTTCTTCTGCATTACACTGTATTTTATAAAACACAACAGTAGACACATGTGCTTCACAGTCACAGGACACTCTCCCTTACCATGTAAGTTCCACAAGAGGTTTCCTTAGGGATGCCAGCAATAGGGAAGGCTATGAAGATGCATGGAAGTGTCTAGCTTCTGAGATCACATGGGAAGATATCTTTCCTCCTGTTACTATGGGCCCTCTCTCCCAAAGGCTCTGCTATGAGGGTGGGGGGACTTCCCAGGAATATTCAGACAAACGAAGGAAGGCGATTGTCAAAGGTATCTGTTACCTCATTTTACTGGGCACATGCACGTATAGAGGAAAGCACAAAAGTCAGTTTTTTTAACTTACTCATTTGGGGAGTTCCCAAAATAAAAACATTGTAAAGCCTTTCGTTAAGGTATCGCAATCAAATTTGTTGAGGGTAAACTCATTTTCATATGATTTGTTTAAAATAAAGTGGACATAAATTAAGAATCAAATTTAGTAATTGCATAAATCATTCACAGTAGTGCATGTCTATGCATATATTAACACAGAAGAGTAACCCGCCTCCCCTCTTCAGAACATATGGTCTTTATGTTTAAAGGTCTTTTTCAAGCTCTTAAATATATGCTTATGTGAAGGTTCATTAAATATTTTTATAAGCATGTTAAGATTTACCCAATCATTATTTTAGCCAATCTTGGGACAACTTTAAAGCCAACGAGAGAGAAAAAAAATCTAAAAATCAAATCTTTTAGCCCAGAGACAAAATATACTAACAATGTAGTTACACAAATCCAATCTGACAGTGCAGACCATGCCATTCACCCTTACGCTCAAACTTCTTCGAAACAAGTCATGTGAATCTGAAATAATACTGTGAAAATAGACTCTTTTTCTGAAACACGGCACCGTCCAGCACCACTGACCACTGACTATAAACTGATTCTTTTGATAAGCTTTATTGAACCCAATGTTCCCCAGCATTTTAAAAAAACTGCTAAAGCCGAACGCTTTCCACGATTGTTTAATAGAGCCCAGACTTCACCCCCAGACCCACTTTGAAATCAAACCTCTTTGCTTAAGTCTCTGTTATCATCACCACTCCAAAGTGTTTCAGAACAAACAAGGCTTTCTCTAAAGCCCAGTGTCCGGATCACTGCCAACTTTTACAAGACTACACACTGCAGAGGGAAACGATCCGACGCACATACACACGAGTAGAACAGCAAAGACGCTGAAAGCAACACTGATCCTTGTTAGCACTGTTTGTCTTGTTTTTGCTTATCAAGAATTATAAACCAGGAACTACACACAGACTTTCTACAAAGGCGTCCTGTTAAAAGCATTCAAACATTCAGAGCACAGCAGTTGAACTAAGGGTAAAAGATAAAACCCCGTGGTTTCTGCAGAATAGGATTTTCCCCTCCATCGGAAAATCAGGATTCATCATACCACAAGGTGCATCCTGGCTGGTTTCCGTCAAAGATTCTGAAGCATCAGGGACAATCACAATAAACGGGATTTTTGAGGGTTGTCACCATCCACGTGAGGAAAACCTGTAGCAGCGATCTGAAAGCCTGTGGTCCCTACAGTCCTTGTCAGTTAGTCAAGACATTACAGATGTCCAAACCCAGCCTCTTGGAATTCAGAGGCTCTGTAGTAACTAAAGAAAAAGAGTTCGCTGCCAAGGAGGCAAACATAACAAATGAAAACCTCGTGGGCTGAAGCACCAGTGCTTAAATCACAGCAGATCTCGGCTTCCTTACCTTTTGTTTCTGTGCCTTTTTTTTTTTAATAAGGAGGTACTGAAGTTTGCTCAACAGCAGCAGGCCCTGCTCAACCTCTTACTCCACAGGGAATTAACGGGGCACATTCCAGCCCCTGTCATCTGAACAAAGCAAGGTGGATGTTGTGTAAAGCAGCTTGGGACCCCAGAGTGATGATGTCATCCTCGCCTTAGAAGGTTCATTGTTGTGCAGATGTACTGTGGGACTGTGAGAAGAAGGGGTGGAGCTGCCCTGGGCTGGAAAGGCAGGCCTCTCTTAGGATGCGAAGGATAACACTAGTATGAATAGAATGGCAAGTCCTCTTTAGTTTACAGATGATTTCTGTCTTCAGAAAAAGTGAATGTGTCTGTATACATTGTATGTGTGTGTCTATATATACATGTCTGGATGTGCGGACACAGATGTATAAAGTATGTGCGCATGTATGCACATGGATTGTGGAGACTCTGTTGACTTAACGTGGCGTCCTTAATTATTCTCCACTTAATATATTGAGTCAGCATCTTTCACTGGATGTGGAGCTCAGCCTTTAGGATAGTCTATGTAGCCACCTTGCTCTGGGATCCCATCTCTACCCAGTAGGCACAGGTTGGCCACTATACCCACCTGGCTTTGATGTGAGTTCTGGGGTCCTAACTCTAGTCCTTGTTAGGTCTCAGACCTAGACCAAGGGCCAAGATGCCTCTTAACATATCAAAGTGGGTGCCAGCCACCAGGTTCTCTCAGCATCCCTCAGTCCTGACCTTTCACAAGGTCCTCCTGGCTAGTATACCCTACCCACTACCCTGAATTCTCCAGCCCAATTCTTGGGCTGGGCTGCCCTTCCTCAAATTGTCCTTCCCCATATAACCCAGCCATTTTGGCTACATAGTCCCTTTTTGACCTTTTAGTCTCTTGCACTTCAGACTTTTGATCCATATTCCCTCACTCCTTCCCCCTCTCCCCAGCATGACCTGGTCCAGTCTGCCAGTCCTGTCCACTCTGGACTCTCCCAGAGGTCTCAGCCTGTATATTCTCCTGTAGAGCTATAATAAAAACTTCAACCCCTGAGGAGCAGGGACATACTCTCTTTTCATTCTGCCCCCACGGTTGCTGTGTAAACATTTTATCTGCTGAGCCATCTTCCTAGCTCTGTCTCTATGAGTATTTTCAGCTGATTTTTCTCCTTAAAAGTAATTTTAGGTAAAACAAAACAAAACACCAACCAACTACTATTCGCACAGATGTGAATCCAGCCAGCCAAGCTAAGAGTGCCAAACTAAGAGTGCCAAGCTAAGAGTGCCAAGCTAAGAGTGCCAAGCTAAGAGTGCCAAGCTAAGAGTGCCCCATCACCTTCACCAGGAGATGCTTACTGTTGCATGGCAACACAAACTAAGAGTGCCCTATCATCTTCACCAGGAGATGCTTACTGTTGCATGGCAACACAAAACATCTATCTTCAAGCAGTTTTTCTCACACCCCAAAGAGGAAAGATTTTAACATCTCTGGGAAATCTATTTTTCTATTTTGTGTGCATGGGTGTTTTATCTGCATGTACACTGTGTGTGTGTGTGTGTGTGTGTGTGTGTGTGTGTGTGTGTGTGCAATGCCCTTGGAGGCTGGAAGAAGACATCAGATTCCCTGACACCCACATTATAGACAGTTGTGAACCACTGTGTGGATGTTGAGAATCAAACCCTGTCCTCTGGAAGGGCAGCCATTGCTCCAATCTCTTGGTTCTCTTCTTCCTTTCTTTCCTGGTGTGCCCTTCCTTCCTTCCTTCCTCCCTTCCTTCCTTCCTTCCTTCCTTCCTTCCTTCCTTCCTTCCTTCCTTCCTTCCTTCCTTCCTTCCTTCCTTCCTTCCTTCCGAGTGATGAGTTCAAATGCTGTAGTGTGCCTTTTGTTTGTTTGGTTTTCTTTTTTAGCACAAATGCAGGGGCTCGTGATATGAAATTACATAGTAAAACCACAACACCAGATAATTTCATCAGATTAACTTCAAAGTGAATTAAATTAAATGTTGGAAGGGTAGGCTAAGGCTTTCAGATATTACTCTAGATTACATCAGTGTAAGCCACCATGCTAAAGCATAGAAGAGAAGATGCGGAAGAGGAGGAGGAGAAAGAAGAAAAAGAGAAGAAGGAGAAGGGGAAGGGGAGAAAGAGGAGGAAGAGGAAGAAGAAGGAGGAGGAGAGGGAGGAGGAAGAGAAGGAGGAGGAGGGGGAGGAGGAAGAGAAGGAGAAGGAGGAGGAGGAGCAGAAGCAGAAGCAGCAGCAGCAGCAGCAGCAGCAGCAGCAGCAGCAGCAGCAGCAGCAGAAGAAGAAGAAGAAGAAGAAGAAGAAGAAGAAGAAGAAGAAGAAGAAGAAGAAGAAGAAGAAGAAGAAAGAAGAAATCCCTACCCATCATGTTTACTCGCACCTTTACTTTCAGAATATGTCTAACTTCTTGATGATACAGACTGAGTATAATTGTTACTGCATGTGTTAAGGTTACAATATTATAAATAAATAAATGACTGAATAAATAAAAAAGGTTTTCTGTTATAGAGTTACTTTGGTTAAAGTTACCTAAAGCAACATTCATTGTTTAAGAAAAATGACAGATATTAACATCAATGTTAATATAGATGGGGAAATGAAATCATAGAAGGAAAGGAATGAGTGCGGCTGCCTGTGGCTGGACTGCTGGGTGGGAGGAGCATCTTGATTGACTGGCTGAGTCTGGACTTGGCAGTACTTGGTGGGTGGCTGGTGATATGTGTTCTGACACCTCTGGCTTCATCCTGTTGCCAGATAAGGATATGGATTTTAACTTGCAAGGCTATTATGAGAATTAAAGAAAATGTGTAAGTTGAAACCTGGAAATCTGACATACTGTGGGCCCACAGTAAATAATTAATAATATGCTCACTCATTTTTAAAATAATTCCTTTATCAAACATAAATTGTCTAATTTTGATGCCATAAACCTCTGTGGTAAAAAGGAACCAATGGATCAAGGTTGCTTGTTCCTTGGTGGCATTTGGCACTCGCTAAGATTCTGGAGATTCAAATAGGAGTTAACAATTCCCAGGGAGACACTGATTATGCTCAGAACCATAAAACTCTTGATCAAGACTTAGAAACAAATGATAACAGCCAGAGGAAATATTTTAATATCTCTGGGAAATCTTCTTGTAAAATACTATGACTTTCAATCGCAGGCATGTGTTTCTTTTTTAGCACCACTAAATGACTGCATTCAAGATTGATTTAATAGCCCATTGCTAAGATTCATTAAAATGGATATTTATGATAATTAATTAATGGTTTCTCAATAGATGATAGTAGTTATCAGGAGCCTCTTGTAGCTAAAGGAAATGTTTAAATGGTGACATAACTCCTTAGACTGTGTCTAGAAATGATCCACTATCAGATCCTGAGAAGCAAAAACCACTTCTTTCTGAGTGGCTCTACTTTAAGAAAGAATCTTATATTCACTCTCACAGTAAATACCTAACCTACATGAACAGATCAGTCATTGTGTTGGGCGTTGGGAACACAGTCCCTATCTTGGGAGAGCCACCCTCAGATGCTAAGTGCCCCAAGGAAGAGGGAGCAGAGTTGTTCACAGGATGTAACAGTGAGGCTCACTCTGTAAAGACCTTCCCTCAGGAGTAGCTTTTGAAGTTGAAGGGTTAGAGGAAATTGACCATGCAAAGCGCAGAGCTCAGGGACTCCAGTCAAGTTACCGCAATGTAACAATGTAACACCTTAAAAACCAAGATGAGTACAGGCGGCTCCAGGTTCCGAACCACAGTGTGATAAGCGCAAGGAGAGAAAACATGGCAGATGCCAGATCTATTCGAGTTATCGGTAGGACATTTTCACCAGGGATAAAGGCTCCAGAGATAGCTCTGATAGGGCACAGGCTTCACTGTGCAGTAGAAGGTCTTCTAGTTGGCAAAAAAATTATTACAAATAATGTGTGTGTGTGTGTGTGTGTGTGTGTGTGTGTGTGTGTGTGTACATGCATATGGAGACCAGAAGTGGACATTGGGTGTCTTCCTTCATGTTCTCTATTTTATTTACTGATTTGGCTAGTTTAGATAGCCAGCTTCCCTTGTGATCTCATCTTTCTACCTTGGAAGTGCTAGGATTATAGATTGGTAATCAATCACCCGGCATGTACATTGTACATGGATATTGGGTATCTAAACTCTGACCTTCACATATGTATAACAAGTATTTTATCCACTAAGCCATTTTCCCAGCTTCTCTCTCTCTCTCTCTCTCTCTCTCTCTCCCTCCCTCCCTCCCTCCCTCCCTCCCTCTCTCTCTCTCTCTCTCTCTCTCTCTCCCTCCCTCCCTCCCTCCCTCCCTCCCTCTCTCTCTCTCTCTTTCTCTCTCTCTCTCCCTGCCTCTCTCTCTCCTTCCCTTCTTCCCTCCATCTATCTATCTATCTATAAGTAATTTATTTATTTTTTATTTATTTATTTTTACTGGTGAAAGAGTGATTGATACAGGATAGATGGACCATCCACCTCTCTGCAAATAAGGTGTAATTAAGACCAAGTTTGTACTATAGCCTGATGTTCTTAGGAGTATTGTTCTAGGTTCAGGTTAAATTGACCCTGTCTCTTCAAACTTAGGAGAGAATTCTACCACTTCTCTAGAAAAAAAAAATCATCAAATTCTGGAGCTGCAAATATAGTTCACTAATATTAAATGAAAACTATAGGCATAAAAACCTCCCACTTTAAATAATCTTTGTTATGGTTTAGTGTTAAACTTCTCCTATTTTGTTCTTAGTTATTGTTAATATCTCACTCTTCCCATAACTCTGTCAAATATATATATATATATATGTGTGTGTGTGTGTGTGTGTGTGTACAAGAAGAAAAGTGTTTATATTATGATCAATGTTGTCTGGGGTTTTGTGCAACTAGGGGCAGTCTTGAACTGTGTGCTTTGAGCACAAAGGAAGACCTCTGTATATTGCTGCCTGGTTGAACATTTTTTGCATGGGGAATTTATGGACATAGCCTCAAGGTAGAGGACTGGAATGTCATCAACTTAGAAGTTCTACTTTCTGTTCATCATATATGCTGCAAAAACACAGTTTGAAATTTGCTTTTGCTGAGACATATCCTTAGTCATGACTTACCAGTATCTGTAAAAAGATCAATAGAAAAGAGTCAAGTCGACAAGACCCAATTTGCTGCCTGGTCATAAAGACTTGGACTTGATTCTGATAGCTCTGATGCACACAAACTGCACATAAGAGTTTACTAGAAGCAAAGAACATGTAGGTAGAGCAAGCCGTCTAAAAGAAGCGGGTGTAGCCTCCCAGCTCAGCACTGGGTTGGCAGCATAGGCAAGATTTCATTTTGGGATAGGGCAGTGGCAGTGGTTCTGGAAGACAATGACCACATTCCAAATTTTAATTTGAAAGCTCAATCAACACAGCACATCGGTGTTTGCATTCGAGAGGCTGAGAGATAAGGAATAATCGGGATTGTTATGTGAGTGATTAGAATAAGGTCCTAACAGAAGTAGCCGCTCCAGGAGAAATGGACTTTAGTAAGTACGCAAGAGTTCTCTCTAGAACACATTTTGCTGGGAAGGCATATTTAATATTCAAAAGGGCTCGCAGAATAGACAATATGGATGCTTACCCAACCATCACTTACTTAATGAATTAAATAAACATTGTTTCATTTAAAGACAGTTTTTTTCACTTAAAGATGAGGGTTCTTTTTTCTATAAATAGCAGCCTTTCTCAAACTTTTAAATACAAATTAACTGAAATGTATACTGCAGTATTCTATAATGTACTTGTTAAGTACCATGGGATTTAGCTTCCCCAGGCTGAGTCTTAAGTGGGCCAAGGATAGTCAGAACTTTTCAGAATACTGAATTTGAAGCCGAGCATCATCTGGCTGTCCCTGGGCCTTGTGACTGAAAAGAGGGCTCCAAGCCAAGTCTTCATAGGATTGTTCTGATTCAAACTGACCACAAAGGCAGATGATAACAAGGACAGGATCCCTGAGCATTTGGGAGAAGGACTTAGCTTAGAGCCAGCAGGGAGTTTGTGTGTCACTTGCCAGCATAGCGTGCACTCATTTCATGTTCTGCTCCATACAAGGAGTGGATGCAGAGAGGAACAGAGAGAGCAGACCAGAACACGATCACAAGACGAAAGCCTGGAGCCTGAGTTTTAGAATTGAGGTCTTCTCCCAGGATCTCCTCCTGGAGGCCTAGAGATGTAGCGTGTATTCTATTTAAGTGTAGTCCTACATGCAACTGTGCCTCATTCTTGGAGACAACTATAACCCCAAATTCTCAGGAGTTACTAGATAAACCTGAAAACAGTGGAGAACTGAGAAAATCAGAAAGTACTGGAGGGAGGGATGGGGACATAATTCAGGGCATGGAGTAAGAGCATTTAGAATACAGAATTTCTTGACATGGGAAAAAATGATGAAGGCTAAGCATAAGAAAATATTGCCCCCTTTTACTCACATACTGGATATGGAAGAGCCGAAGCCCATCATGTTCAGTTTCCTTTTTTTAAAAATATTTTTATTAGGTATTTTCCTCATTTATATTTCCAATGCTATCCCAAAAGTTCCCCATACCCTCCCCCCCCACTCCCCTACCCACCCACTCCCACTTTTTGGCCCTGTACTAGGGCATATAAAGTTTGCAAGTCCAATGGGCCTCTCTTTCCAGTGATGGCCTACTAGGCCATCTTTTGATGCATATGCAGCTAGAGTCAAGAGCTCCGGGGTACTGGTTAGTTCATAATGTTGTTCCACCTATAGGGTTGCAGATCCCTTTAGCTCCTTGGGTACTTTCTCTAGCTCCTCCATTGGGGGTCCTGTAATCCATCCAATAGCTGACTGTGAGCATCCACTTATGTGTTTGCTAGGCTCCGGCCTAGTCTCACAAGAGACAGCTATATCTGGGTCCTTTCAGCAAAATCTTGCTAGTGTATGCAATGGTGTCAGCGTTTGGAAGCTGATTATGGGATGGATCCCCGGATATGGCAGTCTCTAGATGGTCCATCCTTTCGTCACAGCTCCAAACTTTGTCTCTGTAACTCCTTCCATGGGTGTTTTGTTCCCAATTCTAAGAAGGGGCAAAGTGTCCACACTTTGGTCTTTGTTCTTTTTGAGTTTCATGCGTTTAGCAAATTGTATCTTATATCTTGGGTATTCTAAATTTCTGGGCTAATATCCACTTTTCAGTGAGTACATATTGTGTGAGTTCTTTTGTGATTGGGTTATCTCATTCAGGATGATGCCCTCCAGGTCCATACATTTGCCTAGGAATTTCATAAATTCATTCTTTTTAATAGCTGAGTAGTACTCCATTGTGTAACAATTTCTGTATCCATTTTCTGTATCCATTCCTCTGTTGAGGGGCATCTGGGTTCTTTCCAGCTTCTGGCTATTATAAACAAGGCTGCTATGGACATAGTGGAGCATGTGTCCTTTTTACCGGTTGGACCATCTTCTGGATATATGCCCAGGAGAGGTGTTGCAGGATCCTCCGGTAGTACCATGTCCAATTTTCTGAGGAACTGCCAGACTGATTTCCAGAGTGGTTGTACAAGCTTGCAATCCCACCAACAATGGAGGAGTGTTCCTTTTTCTCCACATCCTCGCCAGCATCTGCTGTCACCTGAATTTTTGATCTTAGCCATTCTGACTGGTGTAAGGTGGAATCTCAGGGTTGTTTTGATTTGCATTTCCCTGATGATTAAGGATGTTGAAAATTTTTTCAGGTGCTTCTCTGCCATTCGGTATTCCTCAGGTGAGAATTCTTTGTTCAGCTCTGAGCCCCATTATTAAATGGGGTTATTTGATTTTCTGGAGTCCACCTTCTTGAGTTCTTTATATATATTGGATATTAGTCCCCTATCTGATTTAGGATAGGTAAAGATCTTTTCCTAATCTGTTGGTGGTCTTTTTGTCTTATTGACGGTGTCTTTTGCCTTGCAGAAGCTTTGCAGTTTCATGAGGTCCCATTTATCGATTCTCGATCTTACAGCACAAGCCATTGCTGTTCTATTCAGGAATTTTTCCGCTGTGCCCATATCTTCAAGGCTTTTCCCCACTTTCTCCTCTATAAGTTTCAGTGTCTCTGGTTTTATCTGGAGTTCCTTGATCCACTTAGATTTGACCTTTGTACAAGGAGATAGGAATGGATCATTTTGCATTCTTCTGCATGATAACTGCCAGTTGTGCCAGCACCATTTGTTGAAAATGCTGTCTTTCTTCCACTGGATGGTTTTAGCTCCCTTGTCGAAGATCAAGTGACCATAGGTGTATGGGTTCATTTCTGGGTCTTCAATTCTATTCCCTTGGTCTACCTGTCTGTCACTATACCAGTACTATGCAGTTTTTAATCACAATTGCTCTGTAGTAAAGCTTTAGGTCAGGCATGGTGATTCCACCAGAGGAGCTTTTATCCTTGAGAAAAGTTTTTGCTATCCTAGGTTTTTTGTTATTCCAGATGAATCTGCCGATTGCCCTTTCTAATTCGTTGAAGAATTGAGTTGGAATTTTGATGGGGATTGCATGAATCTGTAGATTGCTTTTGGCAAGATAGCCATTTTTACTATATTGATCCTGCCAATCCATGAGCATGGGAGATCGTTCCATCTTCTGAGATCTTCTTTAATTTCTTTCTTCAGAGACTTGAAGTTCTTATCATAGAGATCTTTCACTTCTTTAGTTAGAGTCACGCCAAGATATTTTATATTATTTGTGACTATTGAGAAGGGTGTTGTTGCCCTAATTTCTTTCTCAGCTTGTTTATCCTTTGTGTACAGAAAGGCCGTTGACTTGTTTGAGTTAATTTTATATCCAGCTACTTCACCGAAGCTGTTTATCAGGCTTAGGAGTTCTCTGATGGAATTTTTAGAGTCACTTATATATACTATCATATCATTTGCAAAAAGTGATATTTTGACTTCTTCCTTTACAATTTGTATCCCCTTGATCTCCTTTTGTTGTCTAATTGCTCTGGCTAGGACATCAAGTACAGTGTTGAATAGGTAGGGAGAGAGTGGACAGCCTTGTCTAGTCCCTGATTTTAGTGGGATTGCTTCCAGCTTCTCACCATGTACTTTGATGTTGGCTACTGTTTTGCTGTAGATTGCTTTTATCATGGTTAGGTATGGGCCTTGAATTCCTGATCTTTCCAAGACTTTTATCATGAATGGGTGTTGGATTTTGTCAAATGCTTTTTCAGCATCTAACAAGATGATCATGTGGTTTTTGTCTTTGAGTTTGTTTATGTACTGGATTACGTTGATGGATTTCCATATATTGATCCATCCCTGCATCCCTGGGATGAAACCTATTTGGTCAGGATGGATGGTTGTTTTGATGTTTTCTTGGATTCAGTTAGCAAGAACTTTATTGAGGATTTTTGCATTGATATTCATAAGGGAAATTGATCTGAAGTTCTCTATCTTTGTTGGGTCTTTTTGTGGTTTAGGTATCAGAGTAATTGTGGCTTCATAGAATGAGTTGGGTAGAGTACCTTCTGTTTCTATTTTGTGGAATAGTTTGTGAAGAACTGAGATTAGATCTTCTTTG
The DNA here is from genome assembly GCF_978045245.1 of Mus caroli. Classification (NCBI taxonomy): domain Eukaryota; kingdom Metazoa; phylum Chordata; class Mammalia; order Rodentia; family Muridae; genus Mus; species Mus caroli. The sequence goes on from NW_028227266.1 coordinate 78,599,900, forward strand.
AAGGTCTGATAGAACTCTGCACTAAGCCCATCTGGTCCTGGGCTTTTTTTGGTTGGGAGACTATTAGTGACTGCTTCTATTTCTTTAGGGGAAATAGGACTGTTTAGATCATTAACCTGATCTTGATTTAACTTTGGTACCTGGTATCTTGTCTACAAACTTATCCATTTCATCCAGGTTCTCCATTTTTGTTGAGTATTGTCTTTTATAGAAGGATATGATAGTGTTTTGGATTTTTTCAGGATCTGTTGTTATGTCTCTCTTTTCATATCTGATTTGTTAATTAGGATGCTTTCCCTGTGCCCTCTAGTGAATCTGGCTAAGGGTTTATCTATCTTGTTGATTTTCTCAAAGAACCAGCTCCTCGATTGGTTGATTCTTTGAATAATTATTCTTGTTTCCACTTGGTTGATTTCGCCCCTGAGTTTGATTATTTCCTGCTGTCTACTCCTCTTGGGTGAATTTGCTTCCTTTTGTTCTAGAGCTTTTAGGTGTGTTGTCAAGCTGCTAATGTGTGCTCTCTATAGTTACTTTTTGGAGGCACTCAGAGCTATGAGTTTTCCTCTTAGAAATGCTTTCATTGTGTCCCATAAGTTTGGGTATGTTGTGGCTTCATTTTCATTAAACTCCAAAAAGTCCTTAATTTCTTTCTTTATTCCTTCCTTGACCAAGGTATCATTGAGAAGAGTGTTGTTCAGTTTCCACGTGAATGTTGGCTTTCTATTATTTATTTTGTTGTTGTAGATCAGCCTTAGTCCATAGTGATCTGGTAGGATGGATGCATGGGACAATTTCAATATTTTTGTATATGTTGAGGCTTGTTTTGTGACCAATTATGTGGTCAATTTTGGAGAAGGTGCCATGAGGTGCTGAGAAGAAGGTATATCCTTTTGTTTCAGGATAAAATGTTCTGTAGATATCTGTTAGATCCATTTGTTTCATAACTTCTGTTAGTTTCACTGTGTCCCTGTTTAGTTTCTGTTTCCATGATCTGTCCATTGGTGAAAGTGGTGTGTTGAAGTCTCCCACTATTATTGTATGAGGTTCAACATGTGCTTTGAGCTTTACTAAAGTTTCTTTAATGAATGTGGCTGCCCTTGCATTTGGAGCATAGATATTCAGAATTGATAGTTCCTCTTGGAGGATTTTACCTTTGATGAGTATGAATTGCCCCTCCTTGTCTTTTTTTGATGACTTTGGGTTGGAAGTTGACTTTATTAGATATTAGAATGGCTACTCCAGCTTGTTTCTTCATACCATATGCTTGGAAAATTGTTTTCCAGCCTTTCATTCTGAGGTAGTGTCTATCTTTTTCTCTGAGATGAGTTTCCTGTAAGCAGCAAAATGTTGTGTCCTGTTTGTGTAGCCAGTCTGTTAGTCTATGTCTTTTTATTGGGGAGTTGAGTCCATTGATATTAAGAGATATTAAGGAAAAGTAATTGTTGCTTCCTATTATTTTTGTTGCTAAAGTTGGCATTCTGTTCTTGTGGCTGTCTTCTTTTAGGTTTGTTGAGGGATTGCCTTCTTGCTTTTTCTAGGACGTGGTTTCTGTCCTCGTATTGGTTTTTTTCTGTTATTATCCTTAGAAGGGCTGGATTCGTGGAGAGATAATGTGTGAATTTGGTTTTGTCGTGGAATACTTTGGTTTCTCCATCTATGGTATTTGAGAGTTTGGCTGGGTATAGTCGCCTGGGCTGGAATTTGTGTTCTCTTAGTGTCTGTATAACATCTGTCCAGGCTCTTCTGGCTTTCATAGTCTCTGGTGAAAAATCTGGTGTAATTCTGATAGGCTTGCCTTTATATATTACTTGACCTTTTTCCCTTACTGCTTTTAATATTCTATGTTTATTTAGTGCATTTGTTGTTCTGATTATTATGTGTCGGGAGGAATTTCTTTTCTGGTCCAGTCTATTTGGAGTTTTGTAGGCTTCTTGTATGTTCATGGGCATCTCTTTCTCTAGATTTGGAAAGTTTTCTTTTATAATTTTGTTGAAGATATTTGCTGGCCCTTTGAGTTGAAAATCTTCATTCTCATCTACTCCTATTATCCATAGGTTTGGTCTTCTCATTGTGTCCTGTATTTCCTGGATGTTTTGAGTTAGGATATTTTTGCATTTTGCATTTTCTTTGATTGTTGTGCCCATGTTCTCTATGGAATCTTCTGCACCTGAGATTCTGTCTTCCATCTCTTGTATTCTGTTGCTGATGCTTGCATCTATGGTTCCAGATTTCTTTCCTAGGGTTTCTATCTCCAGCGTTGCCTCACTTTGGGTTTTCTTTATTGTGTTTACTTCCCTTTTTAGGTCTAGTATGGTTTTGTTCATTTCCATCACCTGTTTGGATGTACTTTCCTGTTTTTCTTTAAGGACTTCTACCTGTTTGGTTGTGTTTTACTGTTTTTCTTTAAGTACTTGTAACTCTTTAGCAGTGTTCTCCTGTATTTCTTTAAGTGAGTTATTAAAGTCCTTCTTGATGTCCTCTACCATCATCATGAGATATGCTTTTAACTCTGGGTCTAGGTTTTCAGGTGTGTTGGGGTGCCCAGGACTGTGGTGAGGTGAGAATGCTGGGTTCTGATGATGGTGAGTGGTCTTGGTTTCTGTTAGTAAGATTCTTACATTTGCCTTTTGCCATCTAGTAATCTCTGGAATTAGTTGTTATAGTTGTCTCTGGTTAGAGCTTGTTTCTTTAGTGATTCTGCTAGCCTCTATCAGCAGACCTGGGAGACTAGCTCTCTCCTAAGTTTCAGTGGTCTGAGCACTCTCTGCAGGCAAGCTCTCCTCTTGCAGGGAAGGTGCACAGATATCTGGCATTCAGACTTGCCTCCTGGCAGAAGATGAAGGAAGGCCTGAAACAGGGCCTGTCCCAGAAGCTGTTAGCTTCTGTAGTCCACACTCTCACCTGCGCAGACTAGTCTCAAAGGGATCTGGGAAACAAGATGGCTTCCCCAGGTGCTCAGGCAAAGCCCTCCCAGGCAGGGAGGACACCTCTCCTCTGGCAGGGAAGGTGCCAGGATGTCTGGAGCCCAAAACGGGGTCTGCCTCAGAGGCTGTCCTCTAGGGACCTTGGGGGTGTCGTCAGACTCCTCGCCCAGGTGACCCGGTGCTGGCGCTGACCAGAAGGGACTTGTGACCCTGGTCAGGCTGGGTTTACTGCTTCCCTAATGCTGTCTCAGGTCCCACGCAATTGGAATGGAACAGAAGTTGTGTTCTACTCACCAGTGGTCCTAAGATCGCATGGCGAGTCCTCTAGGGACCTTGGGGATGTCCGCCAACTCTGCGCCCAAGGTGACACAGTGCTGGCACCAACTGGAAGGGACTTGTGACCCTGGTCAGGCCAGGTTTCCTGCTTCTCTAATGCTGGTTCAACGCGATCAGAATGGAACAGAAGATGTGTTCCACTCACCAGTGGTCCTAAGACCTCGTGGAGAGTCCTCTCGGGACCTTAGGGGTGTCTTCTGACTCCGCGCCCAAGGTGACCCGGTGCTGGCGCCTACCGGAAGGGACTTGTGACCCCAGGATTTTTAAAATATTATTTTTTTTTCAGTATATATATTTTTTTCTTCTATACATTTTATTTTTTTTTTGATTTTTAATATTTTTATTACATATTTTCCTCAATTACATTTCCAATGCTATCCCAAAAGTCCCCCATAGCGCCCCCCACTTCCCTACCCACCCATTCCCATTCTTTTGGCCCTGGCATTCCCCTATATTGGGGCATATAAAGTTTGCAAGTCCAATGGGCCTCTCTTTCCATTGATGGCCGACTAGGCCATCTTTCGATACATATGCAGCTAGAGACAAGAGCTCCGGGGTTCTGGTTAGTACATCATGTTGTTCCAACAATAGGGTTGCAGATCCCTTTAGCTCCTTGGGTACTTTCTCTAGCTTCTCCATTGGGAGCTTTACTACATATTCTAGAGCACACTTACACTTCATGCTGTAGAAAGGAATCTGCAGGTCACACAGCTAACATTGTTGTTCTGAGTTACCATTTAGCAGAGATGTGCCACAGAAGGAACATGAAGCTCAGTAGCCTTGGGAATAAGTAACCATAGTGTGTAGAGGAGGTAGCGAGGGGGAAAGTGCAGTCAGCAACATGGCCAGAAGCACCAACATAAAAAACTCAGACAAGTTTGATTGACAGGCCAGAGAGACAAGACTAAACTGGAATGCCAACTGCCCTTGTGAAGTGCACTAGTTAGAGATTTAGGGATGTTAGTCTTCTCTCTTCTCAGATTGCCAGCTCTCTGAATAAAGCATAGCTTTGTTCAATTCAGTCTCTGGTCATTGATCTGTGGTGACAGGCAAGACAGACTCCAGTATTCCAGTTACAGGGGCGGGATAAACAGGAGCTTGGGGTCATCCTTGGCTCCGTTGAGTTCAAAGGCAGCTTAGGTTACATGAGACCCTGTCCCACAAGTCAGAAAAAAAAAGTCTAGCAGGGCATGGTGGAGCATGCTTGTAATCCTCCAACTTAGGAGGCAAAAGCAAGAGGGTCATCAGAAGTTCAAGGCCATGCTCAACTACATAACAAACTTTATGCCTAGGCTGGGCTATGTGAGACCTTATCTCAAAATAACCACTCATGTAAACAACAAACAAAAACCCCAACTGTTTAGGGAACTCTCACGCTTCAGGAGCCATACCGAAATAGGAAGAAAATCCTTGTGGCACAGTGTTTCTGGACATGAGAGGAATCAGTTGAGACTAAGCTGACCTTTAGTTTAGCTGCAGCTGGAGCTCAGATTCATCGCCTGAATATTATTTAACTAGTTTCCTGGCGAAGAGCTTCCATCCAAGAACTAAACATGTTCTGCACTGAGCATGAAAGACCCAACCTTTGATTAATCTTTCCTGTTCAAACTTTTCACCACTGCGAAACACTTTCCAAACACAAGCATTCTTGGAAAAGAGACTGCACACTTGGTTAAGGAGCCAGAGAGGAGCAAACTGCAAACACTTGAAACAGCACCACCCAAGTCCCAGCTCCCTCTCAGACTCCAGGATTTGGAATGCTAATCTGAGGACCTCCTTCCACCATGGACGACAGGCAGAAACAGAAACCTAATACAGTCACTCACTGAGGTAGTAGGACACAGCATGATTTTTTCCAGCACTTTCCTTAACTCTTTCTTGGTGTATGGACTGTAAATAAACTGACTGGATGTTTTAATAATGGCCAATTTAGAGCAGCACTCCAGAGTTTGTCATCCTACAGAGCAATCTAACATCACTGTTCAATACCTAATTTTACCCACAGTGCCAAAAAGAAACATTCACTCAAAATGCCGTGTAAGGAACAATGTCTGTGGTCAGGTGCTACAATTTGCAGCTTTTAAATTGGTTGTTTTTGCAAGATGAATCTCCCCCCTTGCCTCCCCTCCCCTGTTCTGGAACTTAGATATCTCGCTAATGCTTCAGTTAATTAAAAAAAAAAACTAAAAACTGTTTTTACATATTCTGACATAAAGCTTGTCAGATAGATCATTACATCCAACCTGACAACTGCCTGTAGTGCAAACAATAGAATCATTGTATCAATAGACAGAGCATCAAAAAACAAGTCAGTAGAAAGTGATATTGGTGGTTGGCATTCTGACGAGTGGGTAGCCACCAAGGCTGTAATTACTGAAGGAAACTGTAGAATCTCACCTAACTAGAACATTTGTTATGGCATTTGTAGGATAACTATGAAACCTCATCTGCTCCAGCTCCCATGGGCTCTCACTGATTCACCAAGAAAATAAACTTCTGTTTTTATTTGCATAGTTTACTATAACATTCAGATCAACTTTTGAATCTAGATATTATCAACTCAGTCCATTCTAGACTTTGTAAATAAGTGATTTTGTAACTGAGTTCTAGAATGTAATACACAATTCTGTGGAAAACGTGTGCATTATTGCTACAGCTAACACCTGGTTTTTGTTTTTTTTTTCTTCTTCTTCATTTTTTTTTCACCATTTAAAGCAGTGTTTGGGGCAGCTGTTGAAGGAAAAGGTTATTGTAATAGTCAGGCAAAGTTGTGTTTATCTCTGACTCTTTTCAAGATTTAAAGAATCACCTGTTGGTCTGGCCCTTTTAGAGCTCATCTCCCTCCAGATCTATACCTCTGCCTGAACTCAAGGCAGATCAACAAGCACATTCCCCAGTTCCCACTCCACAGTGCCCACCAACTCTCTCCCAGGAGGGTTGTTCTAACTAGGGACACAGGAAGTCTGCTCTAACCAGAGATACAGTTCTGCCTGCCTCCCAGGAGACCTGCTCTAAGCCAGAACACACAGCTCTACTTGCTTCCTGGGAGGCCTTCTCCAATCCATGACACCCAGGCCAGCTAGCACCAGAGATAACCAGAGACAAAAGGCAAGCACAAGAACATAACCAAAAGAAGCCAATGCAATATGGCACCCAGATCTCCTGCTACAGCAAGCCCTGAATTCTGAAGTTAAATTCTGTCTCATGAGGATGATAGAGACCATTAAAAAGATATAAATAATTCCCTTAAAAAGTACAGGAAAACACAGCCAAATAGGTAGGAGCCCTTAAAGAGGAAACAATTAAAATCCTTAAAGAAAGCCAAGCAGTGGTGGTGCATGCCTTTAATCCCAGCACTTGGGAGGCAGAGGCAGGCAGATTTCTGAGTTCAAGGCCAGCCTGGTCTACAAAGTGAGTTCCAGGACAGCCAGGGCTATACAGAGAAACCCTGTCTCAAAAAACAAACAAACAAACAAACACAAAACAAACAAAAAAACCTTAAAGAAATACAGGAAAATACAATCAAACAAATGAAGAACATGAACCAAGCAGCCCAAGACCAAAATATGGGAAAAGAAGCAATAAAGAAAACACAAATGGAAGCAACCCTAGAGATGGAAAACCTAGGGAAAAAAAAACCAGGAACTACAGACACAAGCATCATCAAATATATAAGAGATGGTGGAGAGAATCTCAGGTATAGAAGAATTGATGCATTGGCCAAAACATCCAGGAAACTTGGGACTCGATAAAAAGACTAAACCTAAGAATAATGGGGATAGAAGGGGTGAAGATTCCAAATTCAAAGAGCCAGAAAAGTATCTTCAACAAAATCATAGAAGAAAACATTTCTAACCTAAAGAAAGAGGTAGCCATAAACATACAAGAAATCTTAAAGAACTACAAATAGATTGGACCAGAAAAGAAAATCTGCCTGCCACATAATAATCAAAACACTAAGTATACAGAACAAAGAATATTAAAAGATATAAGGGAAAAAGGTCAAGTAACATATAAAGTCAGACCTATCAGAATTGTACCAGACTTCTCAACAGAGATGATAAAAGCCAGACAATCTTGGACAGATGTCATGCAGTATCTAAGAGAATGAGAACACAAATGCCAGCCAAACTCTCAACCACCATACATGGAGAAACTAGATTTTCCATGACAAGACCAAATTTAAACAATATCTTTCCACTAATTCAGCCCTACAGAGGATACTGGAACAAAGTCTCCAACACAAAGATGGTAACTATATCCAAGAAAACACAAGAAATTAATCATATTGCAACAAACCCAAAAGAAGAGAATCACACCCACACACATAGTACTACCTGCAACAACAAAATAACAGGAACTAACAATCATTGGTCATTAATATCTCTCAACATCAATAGACTCATTCACCAATAAGACTACTCAGGCTAACAGTCTGGATATATAAATAGGAGCCATCATTCTCCTGTACAGAAAGAACATACCTTAGCAACAAAGATACACATTACCTCAGAGTTAAGGGCTAGAAAAAGGTTTTTCAAGCAAACAGTCCCAAGAAAGAAACTGAAGTAGTCATTCTAATATCTAATAAAATTGTCTTCCAACCAAAAGTAATCAAAAGAGATAGGGAAATACACATTATGCTCATCAAAAGAAAAAGATGAAATCTCAGTTATGAACATCTATGCCCCAAACGAAAGAGCACCCACATTTGTAAAAGAAACAAGTTCAAAACACACATCGAACCCCACACAATAGTAGTGAGAGACTTCAACACCCCACTCTCATCAATGGACAAGTCATTGAAACAGAGACACAATGAAACTAACAGAGGTTATGAACCAGATGGATGTTACATATATCTACAGAACATTTCACCCAAAACCAAAACAATATACCTTCTTCTCAGCACCTCACAGAACCTTTTCCAAAACTCACTGTATAATCAAACAGAAAGCAAGCCTCAATAGACACAAGAAGATTGAAATAATCCCTTGCATTCTATCAGATCACCATGAAGTAAGGCTGGACTTCAACGACAACAGAAACAACAAAAAGTCCACATATTCATGGAAACTGAACAACTCTTTGCTCAATGATAACTTGGTCAGGGAAGAAATAAAGAAATGAAAGACTTTCTAGAAATCAATGAAAATGAAAACACAGCATACCCAAACTTATGGAACACACTGAAAACAGTGTTAAGAGGAACAGTCATAGCACTAAGTGCCTTCATAAAGAAATTGGAGAGATCCTCACCAGCAACTTAAGAGCACACTCCCAGGCCACACCAACCATTCTTTATGGGTTGGTCATTAAACTTCAGAATTCTAATTTCTCTCCTTTCTTAAAAGATGCCTGTTGCCAACCCATGAATGGTGGCACACTCCTTTATTCCTAGCACCCAGGAGTCAGAGACAAGTAGATGAATGTCAGTTCAAAGCCAGCCTAGTCTACAGAGTGACTTTCAGAACAACCTTCCAGGTGACATCATGGGAGCCCGTCTCAAAAACAAAGAAACAACAAATAACAACAACAACACAAACACACACACACACACCACATACACCAAAACAAATTAAACATCAAAACTGTAGAAATTTTCTGGTTCAGCAGAATAAAAATAGTAAGTAATAAGTCTCCTTGTCAAGCTTAAGCTCTATGAAGTCAATCTCCGACCACTTTTCCAAGTCATCTATTTCTTTCTTCTCCATACATTTGGAGGAGGGAAGTATTCTTTTATTCAGAAGGTAAGAAAGAAGATACAGAAAAAAAATGGTTTTTCTAACCTGACTCTGCCAGTTATCTGTTGGAAAAAGGAACTTGTTAGCAGGAACTTAATCTGCTTCCCCATTTGTCAATGGAGACAAGAGTCAACAGTACAGTTTTATAAGAAGAAAACAAGGTGGTGTGTTTGTCTATTTCATCAGAATGGTTGATACTACCGGCTGTTAGTCAAATGCTAAGCTTAGAGAAGAGGGCTCAGATGGTTTCTGACTTAAAACATTCCCAACAATTCCAGTTCACTAGAGCAATTTCTCAGGCATAGTAGGTCTTGGTTGTGACTGTAGAGATGGCTCAGCAGTTAAGAGCTCTTGCAGAGGTCCTGGTTTGATTCTCAGCACCCATGTGGTGGCTTTTGAGCAACTGTAATTCGAATTTCATGGAATCTGGTATCCTCTTCTGGCCTTTGTGGGTACTGTATATATGTGATGTACAGATATATGTAGGCAAACATTTACTCATGAAAGGTAAATCTCTGTTTTTTAAATTAGTAGATAAATAGTGGGTTTTGAGCAGCCATTTCCTAATTGGACAAATAGAATATCACAGACTACCCTATAGATCTGCAGGCAAATGCCCACCTTCACATTGATTTAAAGGAGTTTCTTCTCTACTAAGGTCCTTAGAAACTATACTCCCTGGACCATCTAGAGACTGCCATATCTAGGGATCCATCCCATAATTAACATCCAAACACTGACACCATTGCATACACTAGCAAGATTTTTCTGAAAGGATCCTGATATAGCTGTCTCTTGTGAGACTAGGCCGGGGCCTAACAAACACAAAAGTGGATGCTCACAGTCAGCTATTGGATGGATCACAGGGCCCCCAATGGAGGAGCTAGAGAAAGTACCCAAGGAGCTAAAGGGATCTGCAACCCTATAGGTGGAACAACAATATGAAATAACCAGTACCCCGGAGCTCTTGTCTCTAGCTGCATATGTATCAAAAGATGGCCTAGTTGGCCATCACTGGAAAGAGAGGCCCATTGGTCATGCAAACTTTATATGCCCCAGTACAGGGGAACGCCAGGGCCAAAAAGTGGGAGTGGGTGGGTAGGGGAGTGGGGGGGAGGGTATGGGGAACTTTTGGGATATCATTGAAAAAACCCCAAAAACCCAAAAGCTTTACAACCTGTATTTGCAATGGTAGATTTAGACAGCACACACACACACACACACACACACACCTCTTTTTTATGTATCTGTGATCTAGTCTGGCATTCTTAGAGCAGCCCTAGTGAAGCTAAGGATTAAAATAACAAGACAGAGAATAAAGCACAAACTCTGGATGTGATCTCTCCTGCTCAGAATTATGCCTTCGAAGATCAAGGCCAATAGAAAGGGGGGCCAAACAGAATGTATCATATTATTTAATCAAGGACGTTTCCTTTATCCAATCTTAGTGCCACAAGATATTTTCATCTTTATTATTAAAAATTCAAGTTAAACCGATACCCTTTTCATGGTGTTTTCTCTTTTAAACTTGGAACTCTATGTGTAGAGGGAGACGTGTAGTCTATGGTGATAAATTATGGCCAGTCTGTTAGCACTACACAGAAAGCAGAGAACAACTTAATTCTGATTTGTAAAGTTTAATCTGTAGAACTCCTGTACCAGATGAACTGAAGAACCCTTCAAAGGTGAAAACTATTTCTGCATGGATTGTCTTTACACCCAAAGGGAAATAGCAAGGGGATAGATAGATTAGGTGGGTCTATTTATCCCTGCCAGACACATCACCGGCTTCACCATATAATCACCCCCAGCAAAATGCATCGTAAGAAAAAATGCTGGATATGCTGTTCCAAATCTGCTTCAAAACGAGTTCTGGGGCCTCTCTGGCAATCAACTGCTCTAGAGCAGATGCTGCCTTGATAGCCCTGAGATGCCGTTGACGATATCTCTCTTTATATTCTTCTACAACCACAACTCTGCTTTTTAAGCTTCTGTGATCTACTTTGAACAAAAACACCTGAATGGTAGAGAGAACCCCCTTTCCCAGGATAACAAGCCATTTGGCACAAGGTCTCAATTTACAGGAATCCAGCCTACCACCCTAGATAGGAGCTGATCTCAGAAGTTTTTGGCAATGGCCAAAGTCTGGGTTTGTGTGTTCACTAAATGTATAGATGTGGACTCTCAGCAATACCTGCTGCTGAGCCATATTCATAGGTCCATTTTTATTAATTTAAACCATTTTCCAAAAAAAAGGAGGAGTCCCTGGAGGAGAAGGACGAGTATAGAGAACAAAGTTTAGATGCTGCAGGTGCAGGAGAGAGTCCCCTCTCCTGTCTGTGTATAGGGGGCACCGGTGGGGAGGGAGTCAGGGTGCGTGTGTAACAATGGCACCTTACCCTTCCACACCCAGTGGGGCAAGCTTAGTGAACATGGACAAAGTCCCTGGGATGTCACATCACTTCCCTCTTTGCCAATTCTCATAATAGACACAGAAGCACCTGAAGGGGAGTTCTTGGCCATTTGTTTATTACTAACAAAAAGGATTTGGGGCATGAACTAGCTGGTTTTGCATGCCAACTTGACTTAAGTTAGAGTCATCCAAGAGAAAGGAGCCTCAGTTGAGGAAATGCTTCCATGAGATCCACTTGTAGGGTATTTTCTCAGTTAGTGATCACTGGGGAAGGGCCTAGCCTATTGTGGGTGGTGCCATTGCTGGGCTGGTGTCTCAGGTTCTATAAGAAAGCAAGTTGAGCAAGCCATGAGAAGCAGGACAGTAAGCTTGTCGTTTATGGTGTTCTGTTGAGCTCTATGATGGAGAAGAAGAGAAGGGAAAGGAAAGATGTGAACAAAGACTTGGTGTGGTCCAGTAGGACTCCATTTCTGGTCTGAAATGTAGCTTCCCAGTAGGGAGGTGAGAGGAAAAGGCACCAGGTGAGGGAGGATGGGGATTGGGAAGAGGGAGGAGGGAAAGTGATGCTAGGGAGTCAGGAGAGGGAGGATGGAAATTCAGAGAGAGGGAGGATGAAGATCAAGAAGAAGGAGTCCAGATATGGGGAGAGAAGGGCCAGAGAGCCAGAAGACAGAGGCTAGGAAGCCACAGTGTAGGTAATCCAATGTCCTGCCAGCTCCTAAAATATCTAAACACAAATGCTCACTTCAAAAACAGGACCAACCCAGAGCATTTTAGTGGGGTAGTTTCCAAACTCCCTGGGAATGGTCTTACAGATGGTTGTGAGCCACCACACATGTTCTGAGAACAGAGCTAGGGTCCTCTGCAAAACCTGTAAGCACTCTTAATCTTCAAAGCATCTCTGCAGTCCCTGGGTTTTTAAGGTAGTAGCTCAGATAGCCCGGCATGTCCTCTAACTCACTCTATAGCCTAGGCTAACCTTGCATTCCTGACCCTCCTACTTCTACTTCCCAAATGCTGGGAGGCCAGGGAGCTGGGGAAAGAAGGTCTAATTGCCCTAGCAGGGCTTCCTGTCATGCTTTGGATACACCAGGCTTTGGTTGCCGGACCTGTAGTTTAAGACTGGATAGTTCTCTAACTGAGGGTAGGGGCTTATTCTCCCTGGTTCCCCAGAAATGCCAAACCAGCTCATCTGTTCAAACACAAAGCCAGCTGGCCTTGGCTGACTGCAGCTTAAAAGAAACACAAAGAAACCGTAATTTAGGAACATAGGATATACAACTTCATTACTTTCATATCTCCCCCTAACCCAGTAAGAGGTAACATTACCAATGACATAACTTTTTAAACTTTAGAAATGCAACCTGTTAACCCAATCACAAAAGAAGTCATTATATATGCACTCACTGATAAGTGGATATTAGCCCAGAAACATAGAACATCCAAGATACAATTTGCAAAACACAAGAAAATCAAGAAGAGGGAAGACCAATGGGTGGATATTTCATTCCTCCTTAGAATAGGGAAGAAAATACCCATGAAAGGAGTTACAGAGACAAAGTTTGGAGCTAAGACGAAAAGATGGACTATCCAGAGACTATCCCACCTGGGGATCCATCCCATAATCAGTCACTATTGCACAATGCCAGAAAGATTTTGCTGAAGGGACCCTGTTATAGCTGTCTCGTATGAGGCTATGCCAGTGCCTGGCAAATACAGAAGTGGATGCTCACAGTCATCTATAAGATGGAACACAGGGCCCCCAATGGAGAATCTAGAGAAAGTACCCAAGGAGCTGACGGGGTCTGCAACCCTATAGGTGGAACAACAATATGAACTAACCAGTACCCCTCAGAGCTTGTGTCTCTAGCTGCATATGTAGCAGAAGATGGCCTAGTTGGCCATCACTGGGAAGAGAGGTCCTTTGGTATTGCAAACTTTATATGCCTCAGTACAGGAGAATGCCAGGGCCAAGAAGTGGGAGTAGGTGGGTAGGGGAGCAGGGTGGAGGGAGGGTATAGGGAACTTTCGGGATAGCATTTGAAATGTATAGAAAGAAAATATCTAATAAAAATAAATAAATTAATGCAAGAAAGAAAGAAAGAAAGGAAGGAAGGAAGGAAGGAAGGAAGGAAGGAAGGAAGGAAGGAAGGAAGGAAAGGAAAGGAAGGAAGGAAGGAAGGAAGGAAGAAAGAAAGAAAGAAAGAAAGAAAGAAAGAAAGAAAGAAAGAAAGAAAGAAAGAAAGAAAGAACTGCAACTTGTCCTGCATCATGTGTTGGTTTCAGTTTGTTGTTTGTTTTTGTTGTCATTTTGGTTTTTTGAGCACAGCCTGACCTTGAACGTGTTGTATTGCTGAGGCTGGCCCTGATTCTTCTGCCTCCACTTCCCAAAGGGTGAGGGTTATGGGCAGTTCAATGTCAGTGGTTTCAAACATGGGAGGAGTCAAAGACATAACCATTTAGCTGAAGGACAGGATCAAAATAAAAGAGTGAGTCCAGCAGCTACGTAGAAAACTTTACAGCTGGGGGGGGGGTCTCTGCTGCTGGCGGCAGTCTGTAGTTTACAGAAACACCGTGCTACCAGAATGGATGTGTAGGGTGAACACTAGGGTGCAGAGGATGCCCTGGATGAGTGAAGTCTTTAGTGAATTTGGATTGTTGACATGGGGACAGCCATGTCTGGGACTCTAATAGTTCAGCCCCAAAGGATGGTCAAAACCTTTCCCAGGTGAGCTTAGAGGGATGACAAAGCCTTCCTCCTGGGCAGTGCAAACCATTGACCAGTTTGCACCACAACAAGCACCTGCAGCATCTTCCCCTCCGATGTTTACAGTGTGAGACTTCCCATAGAGACTTTCTACAGCAACTAGCTGCCCCTCTCCCTCCCTAAGCATGCTAAAGTGCTGGGTTGTGGCACTTGTAGGTGCTATTCATCAGAGTGCATACACTCAACCCGACCAGTTTGTCTGTATGTGTGTCTGTATGTCTGTCATTTCTTCAACACCTCACAGCCCTTAGTCAGGGTGCCAAGACCCACGGCTGGTGGATCAGGTAGAACACGTTTTGTTTTGTTTCCTAAAATTTTAAAATGTGCGACCTAGGGCTGTAGAGACGGCTGAGCAGTTAAGAGCTCTTGTAGTGGATGTGGATTTGGTTTCCATCACCCACGAGGTAGCTCACAATCCTTTACAAGTCCAGTTCCAGGGGTTTGAGGCCCTCTTCTGACATCCCTGGGCACCAGATACACATGTGGCATGTGATACATTCACATACATGTAGGCAAAACACTGGACACACACAGGTTTTTAAAAACCTTTTAAAAGTTAAAAAGGGAGTAATATATATATATATGTATCCAACAGTGGAACTGTCTACTTTGGAATTAATGGGAAGCTTCACTTATAATTAAGTGTAGGAATTTACCTTTCTGAAAATTGGATTTCATTCCCAAAGAGAAAAATTGCATTATTTCAAATCATAGGCAGTGTGCAAGATGGCTTTTGAATGTAGGGGCTTCACTGATCAAATTCATATACAAAACTCTGAGGTTTCTTTCCAGCTTTATGGTTTTCTGACTCTAAACCTCTGGTGAGGACCTGGCACCTTACTTATGTGCACACCAAACAGTAATGTGATAATCTCATATCAAAGTCTTCCCCACCTCTCGATCTCCCCACACTCACTAAAACCATTGAGAAACCAGAATAAGACCCTGGGTATCTGTCACATGATCATTTCAAAAGCCTTTGACAGAATCCACCTTGTCTTCACGTATTTCAACATAATAAAAGTTATTATATGAGAAACCCGCAGCCAGCATCATCATAAATGGAGAAAAAGTTGAAGCTCTCCCATTGAAGTCAGAGACAAGGCTGTCCACTCTACCGCTCCTTTTCAAGAGTGGTGTGTGACTTCTTTTCCTTTGTGTTTCCCTCTAATTCCCTTTTCTTGCCTTACTGCTCCAGCTAGCACTTTGAGCCTGCTGGCCTCATGGGGACCCAGATGTGACTGGTGACTGCATGCAAGTTACCTCTCTCGCTCCTGCTCCAGCAGGTTGGTGAAGTCGTCGCTCTTGTTCATGTAGTCAGTGTGCTTGTGCTTCTCGTTTTCCAGCTCGTACACGGTACGCCTGTGACACTTCTCAGCCAACAGCAGCTGCTCCAGCATGCGGCGGTATGTCTCCTTCTGCTTTTCCTCCAGTCTGTCCAGCTGAGAGAGCAAAGCCAGGAAAGAGTTTAAACATCTGACTGCATTAGCAGTGACTGTAAGATGCTAACACTGGCCTAGGGGATTACGACCTGATGGAGATCATTGCAGGGGAGACTGTGTGCCACCACCTTCTGCTACTTTCTCCATGCCAATTGGCTTTATAGACTAGCCGTAATAGCCTGGCATTGTGGCACACACCTTTAATCGCAGCACTTGGGGGCAGAGGCAGGCAGATCTTGGAGTTTGAGACCCTCCTGGTCTACTAGGTGAGTTCCAGGTTGGCCAGAGCTACACAGAAAAACCCTGCTTCAAACAAAATATAACAACAACAACAAAACTAGCCATAATAATTCGTAAGCTTTTGGCTTGTTGTTTGAGACTCAGTCTTGTTATGCAGCAAAGGCTGGCCTCCAGCTTAAAACGCCTTGTCTCAGCCTCCTGCATGCTGGAATTACAGGTGTGTGCTGTGATACCCAGTTCACAATGCTATGATTTACCTGCCAGCCTTCAGCAGTGAACTCACTAAACTTCAGGAGAATACATAATTTCTCAGAAAGTGGATAACAACTTCCTCATATAAGAAAAGCTTAAGATCTCACCATGCACATGTATGTATCAGACTTCTGGGAAGTCTTTATCGCTGTCCTAATACAGGGCTTGTAATTATCTGAAATTCTAGGGGAAGTATAGGAAAGGTTCATAGTCCTGTTTTTGCTGTATTTTCTTTTTAGTTTTCATTTTCGTCTTTTCCTTCAAAACATGCTACATGTAGGGAGGGTTTGTTTGTTTGTTTGTTTTTTAAGAACATTTAAAGAGTACATTTCTCTAAACAAGGTCTTACAAATCAACCTCAGGGCTGCTGTTTCTCCGTGGCCAGAGTATCCTATCTTCATGAGACCATTGCCTCATGAGTCCTTCAGCTCTGTCTATGTCCCCTATGCCTGCACAAAGCATGTTTAGTAATTGCCAGTTCAGGAGGACCAAATCTTACAGTTTTGACCCCTCCTATCCCACTCATTACCCTTTCTCTCAAACTCCAGCATGGGGCTTTCGCTCTGGAGCTGCTGCTGAGCTGAGGTGGCCCCCCTGTGGGGCTGTGCATGTGGGACTGGTCAGCAGAACCCTGCCCCTCTACCCTCCCATACAGCAAGGGATGCTAGCAGCATCTTTCCAACCAGATGCCTCCAGCACCATCTCCAGCTGGGATGAGCTAATGACCAGACCTTGTTCCATGTTTGCTAAAAATAAGAATTCCTCTATTTCTTCCTGACCCCTTCCAAGCACACTATTCCAGGCAGAACAGACATAATATTAAAATCCATTCTCAGTCTCATTAACCACTCCCCAGGCCTCCTGGGGAGTGGGTCTGCAGCTAATGTCAACACCAAAGCTGTTCTTTCTGCCTGTGCCATCTTAGCCCACAGCTAAGGAAGGGGCCATGCTAATTTGAAGGCTCTGTTTGGAATACAGAGCCAAGTATGTAAGGGTCATTGACTTTTCATTTACTTTGCGTCTTGCATGCCATAGCATGATACATTGAGCTCTGAAGGCCCAGACTCCACCATGATCTCAATCTCTCCAAATAACTGTATGGGGAAGATGCTGACGTTATGAACTGGATGGTAGATGGAGAAATCCTGAGCGAGAGAGGAATTGTATGGGCATCTGTAGAGAGTAATAGCACATAGAAATAGCAAATGTTTTGGTGTAGCCTCAGCACAAACTAGGCCTTGGCCTTGACCACATGGGCCTTAGGGCAGTAGTAGACTTGGGCTGGATCACTGGAGTGGGCTACTGGAATTGCTGTGGATAACATCCACCTCAACACATCTCATTCAGTTTGCTGTAATCATGGTTACATTATGAGGAAGACAGTCTTCTGAGTTCAGTACATAAGGCTGGGACATTCCTGCACAGTATGGTAAATTCCGTTTAAAAGCATTAGTGTGGGCTCTAGCTTTCGATCTTAAATTCCTGACAGATCTCTCTCTCTCTCTCTCTTTCTCTCTCTCTCTCTCTGTAATAATATCAGGGATCAAGAGCGGCTGTTCTCTTGGCTCTATAGAACTTGTGCAGTGACTGAAGATTGACTCCCTTAGCAATATGCCCTGCAGGTCCCTACTCTGTGCATTGGCTTGGGGTTTTGGGTTTTAAGACGTGGTTCAGCACAGATGGAAGGCTGTCACTACAGAACAGTGCAACCACAGTGGGAATCTATTATTGTAGACATATAACTTCCATTTGGCTAGAGGGGAAGCAAACTGGAAAGGCCAAGAATTTTCTAAGGAAAGAAAGAATGCACTTAGAAGTCTTTTTTTGGTTTTGGTTTTGTGTTTTGCTTTTTGTTTTTCAAGTCAGGGTTTCTCTGTGTAGCCCTGGCTGCCCTGGACCTCACTGTGTAGACCAGGCCAGTCTTGAAGTTAAGAGATCTGCTTCTGTCCCAAGGGAAAGGCGTACACCACCAAGCACACCTTTGTGTGTGTGTGTGTTTTCCCATGAGGGTGCCCATGCTGAGGTACTAGTGTAGAGATCAGAGGACCTCTTGCACACATCAGTCCTCTCCTTTTACCTTGGTTCTCAAGGATGGAATTCAAGATGTCCAGCTTGGTGGCAAGCACTTTTACCTGTGGGACCATCTTACCCCAGGAGTAGGCAGACTTGAGAAAGGGAGCAACAATTTCAGCATGTTATATGTCAAAGGACCATAGCTTGGGAGACAGTTTTAGCTCTGATGTCTGCAGAGGGCTAATTCCAAAGCAATGAGGAATTTAGGAAGACAAAAAGCAACTGAAGGAAACATAAGGTCTTAGCAACAAAACTGGCCCTCAGAGAAGGGACATGGGTTTAGGTATACATAAGATAAGGCTGTAAAAGAAGCATTTCAGTCATTGTTGAATCAAAATTGGGGACTCGTTGAGTCAAGAAATCCCCAAAGCAGAGGAAGGTGACTCTTGTACACAGAGGGTATTAGGACCTAGGACACAACTGAGGAACATGCTATAAATCTTCAAGTGGTCCCATAAGATCACCTATAGCCCTTCCCTTGGGGATGCAACAGATTTTCAAGGTAATTGAATGAAGTCCACAAAGACTAGAGAATTAGATTTGGGAGAAGCAAGACAAATTCTCAGAAGGACTACTTGGTGACAGACTAATTGCTGACATTGCTTGGACTGACTAAATATGCCCCACACTTTGGGATCTTGGTTTGCATCAAAAGGAAAAGGAGATAAACTAAAGGGGATCCAGCAGAACAGCACCGGCTCAGGCCACACCCAGCTCAGAAGTAACGGGGAAGATTTCCTACTGAGGATTCTCCAACTCCATGACAGGAAACCCGAAAAGTTCCATGTTAAACTCACAGTCTTGAAGACTCTCAAGGCTTGGTTTTGTGTCTTTCCCTGGAGAACAGATTGTCAGTATAGCCCAGATTGGTCTTGAACTACTTATTGTCCTGCCTCAGCCTTCTGAGGCTGTGATTACAGACATGTGCTACCATATCCAGATAGAAAAACAATATTTGTCTAAATTTTCAGCTAGCCTGGGATACATGGTAAGATACTGCTTCTAAAAAATAAAATAACAAATACTTGTGTCTAAAAGCATAGAGAAAAGAAAAGCAATCAGATAAACAAGATTTTAAAATAGCAGTGAAAAAGAAGAGAGCCACTTGAAGAGGCCAATAATTGAAAATTCTAAAAATAAAGAAAAATGACTTGGCTGAGCTTTCCTAAATGGGAAAAAATGGCAGAAGCGATTTATTGATTCACTAGGAAAAGTTCCCTATTAGTACTTGTAATAGAAGAGAAGGTTTAATTCTGGGGATGAACAGTACCCAATAAGTTCAAGTCACACAGGCCTCAGAAGGGATGGAGACCAGGCTACAGGAGCTGAGAAAACAGTCAGGGTTGGGCTGTGGCTCAGTGATGGAGCTGGTACCCTGCATGTGTGAGGCCAGAGGTCTGATCCTCTGCAATGCAAAATAAATAAACATCTGCACAAACTAAACCCCACTGGCTTATCCAATAGGGTTCACTGAAGATTTAGTGAGTCCAACACAACAGACTGTTTTCCGTTACCAAGTCTTTGGCGAGGAATTAAACAGCAAATATTAAGTCCCTGGAAATCTCCAATAAATGATTCCAAAATATCAAAATCCAAACTATTAAAGGAAAATTCTAAGAGAACGTGAGGGTGTAGTTTCTTTCTTTTTAGTTTCTTCCTCTGCTCAGTGGGAGGATCACAACTCAGCATCCTTGAGAGCCCAGGAAAGCGCCCTGATCTTAGCATTGCAGTCTTGCTAACACATCCCCAAACCCACCTGCTGCTCTCCTTTCTCAACGACTTCAAGGGTTTATTAGGATATGCACAATTACCCTAATATTCATTTCACACTTACTGATTTAAAGAGTGTCTTTAGGGGCAGGAGAGATGGCTCAGAGGTTAAGAGCATGCACTGCTCTTGCAGAGGAATGGACTGATTTCTGCTCTTAGCTTCCATGTTGGGGAGTTCACACCTGTTTGTAAGTTCAGCTCAGGGGAGACCAAGAGAATCAGACACTCTGGTCTCTGTGATCACCTGTACACAAGTGCGCATCACACACACACACACACACACACACACACACACACACACACACACACTGAAACAAAATGACACGAAACAACAAAACCAAATAAACATGTCTTTCAACGCCCTATCTCTGTTTTTGTTTGTTTTCATGGTAGTGAGAATTGAACCCATATGAAGGGCTGGAGTAAGGGGCCAAACAGAAAATTTTTTTTCTTCTTTTAGTATTCTATATCTTTCACAAATCTATGTATCTCTATCTATCTATCTATCTATCTATCTATCTATCTATCTATCTATCTATCTCCATCTCTCTTGACTCTATCCTTCCTCCCTCCCTCTCTGTCTTTGTCTCTCATTTCTCCACTAGGGAGATTATTGACAAGAGAAAGAAACAAAAAGCAGGCCCAGCACCACCAATCCCAGGACAGCACATAGCTGAGTGATTCTGCCCAGACTACCTATCCCATGGGGCTAGGGCCTCAAGCCCTAACCTTCAGAGAAAAACATTAGGAAGCCTAAACTGAGTTTAGTAACCCTAGTTTTCACTGTTGTCACCATCATCGTCACCATCATCACCATCACACTGATGTTTTTACTTTTATATATCTATTACTCTGCCAGCCCAGCCCACATGTGGAAGACCTTAAGGAAATGAGTACTTATCATCCTCAAATCCACACCCACACTGATGGCTAGTAGTACCTGAGTACCTAGCATGGGTCAGATGCAATGCTAAGCTTTCTAGGCACTGATCCATTTAATCCTCACAACACCATGTGAGGTGTTTGCTGTGGTCATTCCCCCACCCCACAGATGAGGAACCAGGGTTTAATGAACGGAGGTAGGCTCTGCAAAACCATACACTGCTGGATCTCAAACACTGAATTGTGAAATGGATTCAGGCTATTACCTGAATCCTGCCCTACAAACACTCTCTCCACCCCTTCCCTTTTAGGGAAAGCTAAGGGGGGGGGGATCTGCTTCAAATGGAGAACTATGGAGCTGTCAATCTCCTTTGAATACTATCTAAATCAGATCCAGCCACCAACCTAGGTTAAATGTTAAATTTAAAATTTTTTTTCAGACTTTTAATTTCTATATTTTTAATTTGTCCTACTAATTGTAAAGCCATGAATTGCTTACCTGAATTTTGAGAAATCAGTGTGGCTATGTCCATTAAAGGAGCACCCTAATTTGACACTGAACTTCCACTATAGCATGGGGGAATTATTAAATTGCCATGTCATAGGTAATAACAGTAGCCATAATTCCTAATATAATCTTGCATAATATGATTCAGTATAGCCCTAATGATATTATTTCACCTTAAAAATTACCCTAAATATTACATTTGGATTTTCACCTAAGACCTTTTAAATTATGATACTTTAAGATACTTTTAGAGCAGTGGTATTAAACCATAACTATCAATAATGAACCAAACCTAAGGTTAGGTTATCAATTTTATAATAATTCTGAAAACTCCATGTGAGAACTAGCAAGCACCTCAAATTCTTAAATATGCTATTTCTTAGAGGAGTAAAATAATAATGTACTTCAAGAGCACATAACTTTCCTAATCATATGGAAATAATATATTTCAAATCGGAAGCATTTTTAACATTGAAATTCCTATCAGAACATATCTAGTCCAGATCACTAATTACTTAATCATACTTATTACTACATTGGGGCATTGTAACAATTTTGCACTTGGAAGAAAACATCAAAGCATACAAAGGAAGAGGGGAGCACTTTCTCTCTCTCTCTCTTTCTCTCTCTCTCTCTCTCTCTCTCTCTCTCTCTCTCTCTCTCTCTCTCTCTCCTTCCCCCCCCCCCCAGCTTCTTTCTAGGGAGGCATGCTGTTGTCCAGCTTACCTCTGAGATGGGTTTCTCATAGACATCTTCTCCTATGGACTTCTCCTGAGCAAGGATGGCATCGCGGTGCAGGATGCGAAGCACTTTCTCTGGTTCTGCAGATCCATAATGCGCCTCCAGAACCTCGGGCTTGGTCTTCTCCGTCTTCAGCATGTGGATGACATCTTCTCGAGCCTGTGGTGGGAAGCACAGCCAGGTCAGAGGGCCAACGCTCTCAGATTCACAAAGTCAGCAGGGAGCTTACTGGACTCACCCCTACTGCTTAGGGTCCACTGAAGACTCACTGGTGGTTTTCTTAATTTTTTTTTTTAATCCAACAATAGATTGTCAAGCAGATTCTCTGCTTCGGTTGCTAGGAAGCAAGGGAGCAGAAAAAGAATTTGTGCTAATATTAACCACATACAAATTGCTTTAGTTAAGTGGTACTAATATGAGAGAGGAGGCAAGGGATGGCTGGTCCTGGAAAGCCTGTTTTAGGGTACACAAGGCCAGCAATGATCAAATTTTTCTATTTATGCTCTCGATGCAGTATTCAAATGTACTCTAAAGGGAAGCCCCACTCCCTTTAGTCTACAACCATGTTCCCTGTAGTTCTAACTCCACATGCAATTAATGAATAGCCATTCTTACTGATTTCATGTCTCCTAAGTAATCTGCTTCATACAGAAGCACATGGTTAGATCTCACACTGTGCTGTGCTGAGCTTTTAAACTAAGTACTTCACATCAAATTCTACCTCTTGAACACCCAGACTGTCACCACCAGACAAGGCAACTTGGTAGTCTTTTGATGGTTTTGCTCAACATTTTATTGACACTCTCAAGAAAACCACAGATGTAGATGGCATCGTCTTGGGTTCCCATCATACAATGCTTGCACCTCTGGGGGCTTTTTCTGTTGACACACTGTGATACAGCTGACATTTGCTGTGCATTTGTGTTCCCTTCTAAGCTTGGAGCTGCTTTACCAGAAGGCTAAAAGATAAACCAGTGTGACTTTAACAGCTGGTTGGGCACAGAATTTAGTCCATAATAGTACAACAGTTTTCTCCAGCACCACCGTAAGCCATGAGTTCAAAACTACACACTTAGTCACTGGTGCATGTTTTAACAGGAGGGCTAACTAGTTAAATGTAAGTACTGAATTCATAACCTGACCATTTCTTAAGCCTTCTCACTTGGTTGTGTGTCTGTGTGGGTTTTTTTTTTTCAGTCTCCAAATTAATCTCTTCCAGATGGATAAAGACAAATTCACTAGTGGACCAACAGTGAATTAGAGTTTGCATAGTACCAGTGTTGCTAATGCAGATGCACATACTCATTTCAAGATGAAATGTAAAATACTGATTTCTGAAGAACATACTAATTAGAAATATTAATGAGACGGTCAAGGCTGAAAAACCAGGCTAATGAAGAAGTAATTCATCACCAGGGGGTGGGAGGTGGATAGGAGGGACCCACAAAAGCACAGTGTAAAGTCATGCTAGCAGGGGAC
This sequence comes from Mus caroli, assembly GCF_978045245.1. Classification (NCBI taxonomy): domain Eukaryota; kingdom Metazoa; phylum Chordata; class Mammalia; order Rodentia; family Muridae; genus Mus; species Mus caroli. The sequence continues at coordinate 78,623,471 of NW_028227266.1, forward strand.
CATGTCTGAACAGGAGACAGTGGCCTGGAGCTAGCAAGACAGCTCCTTTGGGAGAGTGCTTGCATGGCAAGCCTGAGGACCCATGTGTGGCTTTTCAGAAGCCATGTAAGAAGCAGACACTCTGGTGCATATCTGTAGTCCCACTGATGGAGACATAAACAGTAGCTTTTTTTAATGGAGCTGTCCAGTGAACCAACCTACATTACCACCACTTGTCTTCCTCCTTCATACATGATTCCAAATTGCCGTTCTTGTTCCCAAGCCCCTACATTCAGTTTCTTCTTTCAAGATGACACTTTCATCTTTAGTCAATGCAAAAAGTTGACCCCAGATATGAGAGGGGCTAAAGGGAAAAGTATTGTCATCCAATTGCTATTTCAATTGGCTCATGGAGGACAGGTGGGCAAACCGGCTTGTTGGGCACAGGCTGTGACCTGACTTCTGGCAACAACATATATGCTTACATGAACGAGATAAGTGTAGGAGCCCTTCCTTTTGTAGACCAGTATCTGTTGATGTACAGGAGGCTCCTGTGCTACAGCGCCGCCATAGATACGGATTTATGCTTTGTCCAATGCTACTTGGCAGATAGAATAAACAGGAGCCCAGTCATCTCTCACTAGATAAACTGCACCCCAACTAAAGGCTGCATCTCCTAGATGAAACAGGCATTTTCTCCCCCATCCTCCTCCTCCTAGTATGTGTACATGTGTGCATACATATGTATGCACTCATGTGTGAGAATGTGTTTGTGGAGACCAGGAGTTGATACCACATCTTCCTTATTCACTCTCAGCTTTACATGTTCAGAGACAGGGTTTCTCATTAAATTCAGCAACAGCAACTTTGAAGTAAAACAGGAAAAGAAAGAAAAAAAAGCCACATTATCCATGCTTCTCATAATAGATACACAAAGACAAATAGAATAGAATTAGAATTTCTAAACTAGAATAAAGTGCTTCCATAAAGGGAAAAAATCTAAACTAGAAAGTTCCCTGTTTCCTCCCTAGAATCTTAGTCCTGAGCAAGCTGCCTTCATTCGGGCTATGGATGATCCTGTGCACAGTGTTCCTAGAATCTAAACCCAACACGAAGACTGTGCTACACCCACTTGTTGGCATGGTCAGAATTCCTTTTAGGCTATTCAAGCACGGCTGTGAAGCTGAGGACAGAAAGGCACTGAGTAGGTTGTACTGGGAGGCACATCAAGAACACAGGTTCATGGCTCCCTTGTTCTGCTATTGCCACATTCTTATTCGACAGGGACCACCATGAGAGAGCCATCTACACACTTCCTCCACAAACCACATTCTGAAGACGACTTATTCCTCACTGCAGATAAAAGTCAGCTTTCAAACATAAACTGATGTAATGCTCTTGACAGCATGGCTTTCACGGTTAACTCACGCTAGTATAGGTGACCTAAGCCTAAAGGAAATTAAATACATTCTAAAGCAGTAAGACAAACAAGAATGTAAAACATGCAAAATGATCTTAAGTGTGGTACGGTGGGATGAGCCCAGTTTTTAAAAGTCTCAGAATTATTTTCTGGCCCTAGAAGTGAAAAACAAAAAGTCTGGTCCTGGGTGATCTATGACTGTTGCTCTAAGTTAACTTTATCATCTATGGAACAAAACCATAACAACTTCATACGAATGTTGCCAGGATGGAATTATATACATTCATGGAGTGACTAATGTTGAACTTGGCCCAGAATAGGTCCTAAGTCAATAGAGATGTTTGCTATAATTTTTGTTAGATGGCCTCTTCTTGTGGAGAACTTTTAATATAAAACTCTATTGGAGTACATTTTTTGTATATAGTGATGAGTGTCATGGATAATTTTTGTACAATTATATCATGTACTTGACTATAACTGGTCAATCTCTTTGCCTTTCCTCTCTTTCCTGTTAGTCTCATGCCCCTGTCTCACACCTACTTCCGTGTCTATGGATTATGCATCTATACAAAATCTAGGATTCACAGGTGAGAGAACATGCAATATTCATTTACCTGAGTGTGGTGTACTTAGCTTAATATGATGGTCCCCACTGGCACCTATTTTCCTGTTACTATATTTTTGTTCAACTTTATAATGGAGTAAAACTCTATTGTGTGTATACCATTCTTCTTTCTGCTTCTGTCGACAGATGTCTAGCGTGATTTGTAACTTGACTATTGTGAATAGTGCTGCAGTAAAGATAAAAGTGCACATATCATGGCTGGAAGGATGGCTCAGTGATTGAGAGCATGTGCTCTGGCCCAGGCCCTGGTTCCCAGCACCCATGACTGGCAGCTCGGCACTGCCTGTAACTTCAGTTCCAGAGGATCTGACTCCTTCTTTTGGCCTCTGCAGGCCTCTGCATCCACATGCTGCACATAAACGTATGCAGGTAAACACATATAAACGTACATAAAAATAAATAGTTTTTTAATGTAAAATGTTCAAGTATCCCTGTGCTGTATTGACTTAAAGTCCTTTGAGAGTACACCCAAGAGTAATATAGTAGGATCATAGGTTATATAAACTTTTCGTTTATTAAGGAACTTCTATGGTGATTTCCATAGTAGTTGGCCTAATTTACACTTCTACCAACAGCGTATTAGCTCTCCCTCCTTGAGTCTTTGCCAGCATGTTGTTTTCTTTATGATAGCCATTCTGACAGGCAGTAAATGGAATCTCACTATTGTTTTAATTTTCATTTTCCTGAGGAATTATACTGAACATCTTTTTACATATTTATTGGCCATTTGTATCTCATCTTCTGAGAGCTGTGTGTTCGTGGCATTAACCCATTTACTGAGTAGTTTGTTACTTTGCTGTTTAGCTCTTAGAATTTTTAAATAAATTCTAGATACTAACCCTCTTTCAGATGTGTGGCTAGCGGAGATTTCTGTCATCTTCTGTAGGCTCCCTATTCACTTACTTTCTTTAGGAGCCTTTGGGTTTCATGCAACCCCACCAGTCATTTCTCAATATTATTCCCAAGCTGCCAGAATCCTTTTCAAATAGTCTTTGCCTATTCCTATACCTCTTAGTTGAAGTGTTTTCGTTTCAGGGTTTGGAGTCATAATTCAAGGCCTTTGATCCAGGTTGATTGACCTTTGTACAGGATGAGCAATTTGAAACTAGTTTCACTCTTTTACATGTGGATGTCCAGTTCCCCACCGTCATTTGGTAGGGAAACTGCCTTTTCTCCAATGAGTGTATTTGGCATCTTTGTCAAATACCAGGTTGTTGTAGCTGTGTGGATTTATGCAAGTGTCTTCTGTTCCACTGGTCTATGTGTCTGTTTTGGTGCCAGTACTATACAGTTTTGGTACTATGGCTCTACAATATATATTGAAGCTGGGGATGGTGACACTTCTAGCAGTGTTTTTGTTGTGTTCTTGTTGCTGTTGAAGAATCCTTTGGCTGTTCAGACTTTTAGTACTTCCAGATGAGAAAAGAAAATACCTGTTTCTTTTACTAAAAAAAAAAAAAATCACTTATTCTTGCATTTAGTCATAATATTAAATCACGTGTTACACACTTCATCTTCACTTAATTATCCTAGATACTAATTACCAAATAAGAGAGCTACAGTGTATCCTATATCGAGAGCTGCTCTATCCATCAGGAACTTACTAGGGGGTCCCTGTAACTGGTGTAGAGCTAACTCTGGAAAGACTAACAATGCTGTTTCTATGATATTATGACTTAAGATAAATTTTTATCACATCTGTTTTATTTACTCATTATTTGTTTGTGTTTTGTGTGTGCATGCAAACTGCTACACCGTGCACATGGAGGTCAGAGGATAATTTGTAGGAACCGGTTCTCTCCTTCTGCCATGAGCGTTCCAAGGCTCAAAGTCAGGTCATCCGCTGCCCCAAGCATCTTTACTGAGCATCTTTACTGCCCCAAGCATCTTTACATACTGAGCCACCTCATCTGGCCTTGTGATAGCTTTTCCCCCTTTGAGACAGAGACTCTCTACATAGCTCTGATTGGCCTGAAATTCACTATGTAGACCAGGCTGGTCTCAAAGTCACAGACATCCACCTGTCTCTGCCTCCATGAAATTAAAGTTATGTACTACCACACACCCAGCCTGTGTAATATCTTTCAAACTGGCAGATTAGTGATGACCATGCAATCACAGTAAATTTGTTCATGAGTTCAAATACATGATTCAATGTACAGAAAAGATCCTGCACCTTAGGATAAAACCACTGTACAGCTCCACTTTTAGGGATGTGTTAATTTTTGTGAAAAGGGATAAAATTAAAGAAGAAAACTTCTTCCTTTGAACATTATTTGCACAGAGCAGATAAACCAGAAACAAGTGGTTAAGGTCTTAGGACTCCAGGAAGCACCTCAATAGACCTTAAGAATGTAAATGAACCAGAGAGAAGAATTCTTTGAAGACAGCTCTCAAATGAGCTTCCTTCTTCTGTATGAGAAGAGAAAGGGGATTAGAGAAGAAAGAGTCAGCTTGATGTTCAAGTTACTTACAAACAAATATGAGGATCAGGCACAGAAAGAAGCACAGGAGTCTCACATCTCTGCCATGGAGCCTACCTCCTCTCTGTGCTCATGGTAACACTAGAGAAGGAGGAGTGTCCTCTCAGTTGGTTGCAGAGGGAGCGGATTCAAAACATGTGGGGGCAGCAAAGAGTCACTCCATGGCTGCCCTGGGCCACAGGTAAAGTGTGAGTCATGACGTTAAAGGAGGCATTAGGGGCTTTGCCAGGCAACCAGAGTCAGAGACACAATAAAATGAAACAGGCTCAAAAACAGAGCTAAATCAATCATTCATTAAACACGCTCGGAACATTCACATTGGGCGATGCATTGCATTCAGTGTTACGGAAAGAATTACATCCTGTCAGTTTGAAGGGATGCTGAAATGGAAAGTAACTTATAATATGGTAAGATGGTAGAAAAACCATGTGCTGGAGAAGGCACAGGTAGTAATGATCGATCAATCGATCAATTGATTTCTTTCTCTCTCTTTATTTCTCTTTCTCTCTTTCTTCCTTTCCTTCTCTCCCTCTCTCTCTCTCTCTCTCTCTCTCTCTCTCTCTCTCTCTCTCTCTCCTTTCTTTCTTTCTTTCTTTTTTTTTTTTTTTTTTTTTTGGTTTTTCTGAGGCACAGTTTCTCTGTGTAGCCCTGGCTATCCTGGAACTCACTATGTAGACCAGGCTGGCCTCGAACTCAGAGTGCTGGGGTTAAAGGCATGCACCACCACTGCCCGGCTCTTTCTTTCTTTTCACTACAGGATTTCACTGTGTAGCATTGGCTGTCTTGGAACTTGCTCAGTAGATCAGGCTATTGTCAAGTCCGTAGAGCAGCTCCTGCCTCTGCCTCCCAAGTGTTGGGATTAAAGGCATACACTACCACCACCACCACCACCTGGCTGGGAGTGATGTTTACCTAAAATATCTGACTTGAATCTGCACAATTAGAGGAGGCCTCTAGGAGCATGTGATCTAAAATGCTACAATGAATAAAAATGGAGATGGGTTTAGTTAGGTTAGACTGCTCTGAGTTCCAAGTTCAAGGCTGTAAAAAAAAAAATGGTTCAATGATTAAGAGCATTGATTCTTGCAGAGAGCCCAGGGTTCAATTTTCAGCACCCACATGTTGGCTAGCAACAGTTGGTAACTCCAGTTATAGGTGATCCAATGTCTTCTTCTCAGAGGGCACCAGGCACATATGTGACTAACACATACATACACACACACACACACACACACACACACACACACACACACACACAGGCAAAACATTTAGAGTCATTTAAAGAATTTTTCTGGCTAGGTGTGGTGGCACACGCCTTTGATCCCAGCACTTGGGAGGCAGAGGCAGGCAGATTTCTGAATTCGAGGCCAGCCTGGTCTACAGAGTGAGTTCCAGGACAGCCAGGGCTACACAGAGAAACCCTATCTTGAAAAAAAAAACGAAAACAAACAAGCAAACAAACAAACAAACAGAAAAAGAAAATTTTTTTCTTTTAATTTTAAAGAGAAAGAAAAAGACTATGAAAAGAACAAACAGATGTTGTAGCACAATAGTAGTGATGTCCTCACATAAAGTCCTATGAGCCCCTATGACAAATCAGGCTCACCAACTATGCTGCTGGTTTGCTTGCAAGTAAACCTTAGTTACTAAGGGAACAGAATCCTAGAAAGCTAGACTGTGTAAAACCCTATCAGATCCAGGCAAACAGGCGCACGTCATCCATACTATGGAAGATGCCAGAGAGGACACTGGGGATTCCAGAACATTCCACATGCAGCAGAGCAGTGTAACTGGCCTTACAGAGCTCAGAAGCTGAACCTTAGAACAGCTTCCTTTAAAGGCAAACTGCTGCTATGGATCATTATACCTGGTATCAATTTTGACAGTGTTTAAACTTCCTGGATTATGAAGTCTCTGAAACAAGCAAAGCTATAATGGGGGTGGGGGTGGGGGGGAAGCTTAGCTCTGCCTTCTGTCTGCATTTTTGAAATGGGGACATAGTCACCTTGGGAGCACAATGAGGGTGACAATGACCCTCTGCCCCTCACGTAAACAGTGCAGTCTCCTGTGCCAGTCAGCTCAGGGGAAGACTTGGGGCGACACTTTATAACTTGTTTCACAATGTTAGTGTAATTTATTTTATTTGACCCATAGAAAGTGTACACACCTATGAGGATCTGTGCCAAGCTTGATAAATACTAATGTGGAAGTTCAAGACAGGGTGAATATTTACCACTTCTTTGTGGTAAAAACATTCAAAATCCTCTTGGGCACCTAATCCCTACACATGAACAACAGAACAGCAGATCTGTTTAGTATTCCTGCCTCACTATGGTTTAGAAAATGATGATGAACCACAGACAAAAAACCAACCCTGACCTAAGGTAGGCAGCTTGCTGCAGACTCTTGGGATGCCACCCTGGCCCCGTCTCGGTGTCCCTTGACTTGGCTGAGAGGAAGTACATGCATTGGGAAGTTTAGGATCCTACCCCTAGAAGAGGATCTAGCATCATCTAGTTTTAAACAGGGCATCCCTGCCAGAGGCTGCT